>NC_086241.1:25140000-25740000 GCF_036321145.2 Pelmatolapia mariae
GTTGCTTTCACAATATCATAGTTTATGCTGTCTTTAATTGACAAGGTCATGCATGCCTATGAGTGATTTCCACTAGTTTACACTGGAACAGAAGAGGCCACACACTCTTAGGCCACTGTAGTGCATCATCAGTGTGTTCAAAGGCAGTGAAGTATGCATCTACTTCTGACTCCCTAAAGTCTGGGACTAATTTGATGTGCATACTAACATCAAAGCTGTCCTCTGGCTTAGGTGATAGTGAGTGAGGAGCTGACTCATATTTAGAAGGACTGGGGGCAACTGCCTCTCACTCCATCTCCAGCACTCTCACCCTTCAAGTGCATAGCTTCCACCTCCAGCTGCTGCTTTTTCAACTCCACCTATTTTATGCACAGTTTTAGCTGCAGCTCCTTTGTAGAACTACCTGCTTGAGGGGGGATTTTGTACTGTGTAAGGAACGCTTCTTCTAGAAAGATAAAACTTCCTCCAAAAAATACAGAACATTGAAAAACAAAAATAACACAAAAAATAACCCAAGCTTTAGGTAAGTAGGCTAATGTAGCCTACCTCCCACATTAATAAAGAAAATATAGTGTAATAATCTCAAAAGTAAACATTAACTTGCACTCAAGTCATCCTGAATCGTAATCATAATTATTTCTTTCAATGACTCAACAGTTTCAAAAGTCTGGTTTTTATTTTAGTTAACTAAAATAGTTGTTTTCACATCTACTGTTAGGTTTTAATTTCGTCCAGTTTAGTTGGAGTTGGATATATGTATTATTGGTTAATTGTACGATCAGACACAGTCTAGCACCACAACCTCCTTAACAGTTTATAGTTTATAGTAACTTGTCGTGCTGAAAAAAAAATAGGTAAAGGTGATCTTGTTAAAGTTTGGTGCATCATTTGTGTGTTTGTGTTTTTACGTTCAGGCAGCTTCAGTGTTGTATCACAGAGAGTTTTCAAATTATGTGTGTCTTAAAGCTTTCCATGTTTGCAGTTGTTGAGATGTGTGGCAGTTAATATGGCCAACATATTAAACACAGATATCAGATTGGTTCTTTTTTTTTTTTTTTTTTTTTTTTTAACCTGTCCCGTTTGGTTCTTTTGCCATCAGAATTATTGTCTAAAGGCGAAGAAAGATGCCCAACGGATTTACTTTACCAAATGGACCATCCCAGCCTTGCCGTAATGGTCCATTTGATTCAACTTTTTATTGTTTATTTTATTTTCACTTGCTGAATACGGGACAGACTTGACTGGAGGAGAGAATGTGGAGAAAGAAAGAGGGAAAGAAAAAAACCTGAGAAGAGGGACGGGGAAAAAGGGCAAAAAACAAAAACCAACAGAATAAGCAGACAAAAAATACATATATCGATCACCTGGATCACCTGTTGAGAAAGAAAAAAGAAAGCAAGCAGAAGAAAACGAGAGTAATAAACAAGATCACAATGATATATGAGAATATGACAGTAAATACTAAATATTAAACATTATTGTGCAGCACGTGAGATCGACAGCGCACAGTGTGCTTTGAGGTAGGAGCCAAAAAGGGTGTAATTTGTGTGTGTGATCACCCGTGTGTACACCTGTGAGCATGAACGCGCTTGTTTTTAAAAGGTTCCTTCATGTAATGATCTGCTAGAGGGTGTGGGGGGCCACTGCCCCGACCTCCAGGGCATGAAGCAGGTATGGAGGAGATCAAGACTCCAGACATCCAGAGGCCCCCAGAACACAAGAGACCAAGGAAGACCAACAGAGGGGCAGCCGCGCCACTATCCCAGAAAGAGCTGAGGAGAGTCCCAGATGAGGGGTCACTCAGCAGCCGCGGAGCAGAAGCCAGGGGGGGTTGCAGTGACGTGCCCGTGAGCTCCGCCGGCAGCCAGCTGTGCCTGAGTGGCCGAGCCCCGGGCCGTGAGGCCGAGGGCACCCCATCCCCAAAGTGGCCCGAGCGAGCCCCAGGCTCCAGGCCCCAATAAGCAGCCACCAAGGAGTGAGCCGGTGGGTACCTGGGCGCCCACCCCCGGAGACAGAGAACCACCAACGCACCGATGTCTGAGGGCGTCCGCCACCGGCAGGGGAAGTGGTGGGGGGAGATGGGCCTCCAAACCTTGGAGGGCCTGAGATGTCCTCAGAGAGGTGGCGTCTGATACCCAACCTGACATATAGACACAGACAAACAGGCACACACAGATACAAACATCTATTCCCACCCTCATGCTCTCATATACAATTGCTCAACACTCACCCAACGTGGAGACAGACATAGAGAGACGCTGTACACACAATCACACTCCCCAAGCGTACTCTAAGCCCCGAGTCTAGGTACCCTTGCCCCTGGAGGGGGAAACTGCACCCAGACTCAGGTGGTGTAACCCTTTTCCCTGCGGTGGGGAGAAGCAGACCGCCCCGACTCCGCAGCAGCAGGGAGGCCCCATACACCAGACCCCAGTCGGACGGCCAACTCCTCCTCCTAGCCCCCCTGCTCCAGCAGGCCGCAGAGAACGGGGGTGTAGGAAGACTCCAAACCTCCCTCCACCCGCTCATATGTACTGTTGATGTATGTGTGTTCTAAGGTGCATTTAAAACCCAGGAGGGCATGGAGCCACCTGCCAGAGCAGCAGGTAAGCATATAGCCCCTCCTGCTAGCCCTCAATGTCTACATGTATTTAAAATTGAGAGGTGGGCAACGACGCCAGGGGTGAGGTGTACACCCTGATGGTAGTTTGGAATCCGTGTAGCGTGCCCACCTCCAAGATCCTATATGTATGTGTAATGAGAGTGTGAGTAATGTGAATGTCTAAGTTGTGGGATAAAATTGAGGCAGAGGCAGCCAGAAGGGGACAGAGGGGGGGGATGTCTCCTCTGCACCCTGGTGACACACCCCTACCCCAAGGCCCTGCATGTGTGGGTGATTGTGGTGGAGCGGGAAGAGGGAGGCCGCTGGAGATGGGGAGGGAAGGAAGGGAGGGGCAAGTGACCCCTCCCTGGGGCCAGCTCCCCCGCTGACCCCAGTAGGCACCCCCATGCTGTGCAACCCGCCAGGGAAAGGGGGCCCAGGCCCATCCGGACCGGGGCCCAGTGCAGCAGCGCCCCCCGGCCCCACAGAGCCCGGGACAATTCACCTGACCCCACCACAGAGAAAACTGCACCCACCCCATCATCCACTCATCTTCCAGACTACACAAGACAATAGACGCCCAGGCTGAGATCTTCCTCCACCACTCCTGTATCTCCCCCTCCTGCAGAGAGAGTTCCTGAAGAGAGGAAAGCTCCTGCAAGATGTGACAACCTCCCCCACCAGTTGAAGAGCCCCCCAGGTGGCTCGATGCACCGGCGGCACCCCGCGCCAGGGCCGGGCCCCCATACACCCACCCGCCCACAACCTCGGCAACACACCAACCAGGACCCAAGCCCCTGAGAACCATCAGATTGGTTCTACTACCTCACCTCCTCAACACCCACATGGTAAAGATCTGTATGCGTAGTGTGGGAACTGTTTCATGTGTGGTTTTCTGGGTGGATAATGCAGACTGAGTTGGATAGCAGCCTCAGCACTCATCAAAAGGAGCTGTAAAAATTATTTTGTGTAAAACATACATGTGTCATGAATCGCTGTGTGGCAGGCAGGAGATAGGACCCAAAATGCAGGACTCTCAGACACGAGGGATGAACTCAAAACCACAGCTTTATTTGCTGGCACGGGAAAACGGGCATACAAAGCAAAACTGAACTGAACTGAACTGGGAAAATATTAGCCTAAACTCACGGGGAAACACAGGGAGATTCACGCAGCATGAGGGACGACGCCACACTGACACAGAGAAACACAGGGCTTAAACACTAGTGATGGGATTTCCGGCTCTTTTTAGAGAGCCGGCTCTTTCGGCTCCCAACCGGGTCTTCAGGTTGTTTTGTTGCTTTAATTAATTTATTATTAACAACAATATAAAATTATGCACAAAAGGAATTACTAATGTAAAAAAAAAAGTGGTTTTATTTATATATGTTTACATATATATATATATATGTTTACATATATATATATATATATATATATATATATATATATATATATATATATATATACACACACATATACATATATATATATATATGTATATATATATATATATATATGTGGTGGCCCCTAGAGACAAAACACGTACAAACTCCAAAAAGCACGTACAAACTCCAAAACACATTCCTAGCATTAACTGAACTTCCAAAACAGAGCTACCTAGATCACTTAAATTACACAATTGAAAGCATATGTGTATTGTTTGTGTATTTAAGCACTCATATATATTCAAATAATTTAAAAAAAAATGTTCATTTACCTTTTACTACCACACACCAAATCCGGTCGTTGGTACTTGCTGGCTTGTGTAGCCACTAGGTAACAAAAGCTCAACACTGCGCCTAGCATCCTGGAGCACTTCTGTTGTGTTTTGTACGTGTTTTGGAGTTTTTACGTGCTTCAGGGTTTGTACATGCTTCAGAGTTCGTACGTGTTTTGAAGTTTATACACGCTTTGTCAATAGGGGCCACTGTAAATATACTTTTATTTATTCACTCCACATAAAATGTAATAAATAAATCATATAATACAAAAACCCAACTAGTCACAGTTCAACTTTTAACTATTTAAATTTTCAGCTTTTTCCTTTTAAACAAATTTAAAATGAAACAACACAAAACACTGCAAACCACAACACAATTAAATATAAATTAAAATATGAAAAAGAAGTTGCACATTCTCTGTCATATGGGCCTGCATGAATAAACTTTCTGAATCCTTTATCATAAACACACTGGGGAATAACGAGGGGAATGAAACACAGGAGGGGAACACAGCTGGGAGAAGTTGGGCTAATGAGACAGGGGGACAGTGGCGGTCCTAGCCTGTTTGGCGCGCTGGGCGAACACTCCCTCTGGCGCCCCCCCCCCACCCCCCCCCCACACACACACACACACACAACACACACACATATGAAGACAGAGAGAGAGTATGCACAGTATGGAAACGGCTACTAAACAGACATCATAATTCGTCATACAATGAGAACAGGACAAACCAACAACTGACACTGACTAATCAATATTATATTATTGTATATATTGTTTGGAGTTTAGTCTGTTACTGTTACTATTTTTACCATTTCTTCTTGGAGGAACTGTAACCCACATAATTCCCTTAGGGATTAATAAAGTATTCTGATTCTTAATGTTTTAGGATACATGACCTGCCATTATCCAATGACACATCTGCTTACCTGGATCTTTTGCTCGTTTCTCCTTCTAGGAGCCATAATTAAATGTATTGAATTTTAATGATAACTGGGTTTTCATTTGTTTGGTTGCTATGGTGATGTGTAACGGGAGTCACGTGGGTGCTAGCGGTGACATTAAGAGGGCGTTGTCAATCTGTCTTTCACTGGTTTGATTTTGACAGAGCAGGGCTGGGTAGCCGTAGTTTTTGTTGACCGCAGCCAATGAGTTTCCCCTTGTTGCATTAGAGCTGTGATGTTTTAAGAGTTTGAATCGCGAGCTGATCACATTGCTCTGTAAACTTTTCAAGCACTTTAATAAACAAGCAAGCAATTCCACCTCTCGCATTATTCCGTACAGTTGACAGCGCGTCAGGCAAATAGGCAGGCTCCATCCCCGGCCTCTAGCGACTGTGGAAGTCGCTACACTCCTCCTCTTCTTTCTCTTTTTTTAAACTTTAAAAACGGGTTGTGTGTGAGACTTTAAATCAACAAAATATAAAATATACATTTTAAATTGTTATTAATCCCTTTACCCCTAGTCCTAAAGTGTATATTAATGTTTTTACTCTTAACTATTTATTGTTCGTTTACTTGCACTGTTTTAACTGGAGCCTCGTCGTCTCGTCTCTCTATATACCGGACTTTATGTAGCGGAAATGACAATCAAGTTTACTTTGACTTCAGCAGCGAGCAGGCGCACCGAGGGCTCTCTCGCTCACTTTTCATGTATAGAAAAACATCGGTGCAAATTATAAGTCTGGATCATAGTGTCTGGTGTTTTCGTGTTGTTGGTTTGTTTTTATTTTGTTTTATCTTGCGAGTTGGTTATTAGACGCTGCTCCAGCCAGCCAGAGAATCCCCCGCCACCCCGCCCTCTCCTCCCTGTGCTGCAAGTAGCAGGCGCACCCTGCAAACGGAGGGCGCCCTTACTCCCAGCAAATGGGCGATAGAAAACCGATCGGTGCCTATGCCATCTCCAAAATGCGCTGGCATGATGTTGGGGCAGCATTTTTTTTTTTTTTTTGCCGATGCCCGTGATGCCGCCCCGGGCAACCGCCCGTGTCGCCCGTATCTAAAACCGCTACTGCAGGGGGAAGTAAAACTAAAAACACTCACACGAGACAGACATTCAGAATAAAACAGGAAGTACACAGAGACAGCCAGGAGGGAGACAGAGAACGTGGAGAAGCACACAATGGGATGAGGAAACACAGAACACAAGGAGTGAGACAAAGCATAATACTCACATCACTACATCCACTAGACACACAGAGGGAGACACAGGGGTCAGTTACACACAGGGAAAATTAGTAAACAAAGAAAATAAGAAACTAGACCTTATAAAATAACTAAAGTATTACAGTGAGGACTTAATACATAATTCAGAAAGGCAAAAACACAAGAACTCAAAACACTGGGTCGAAAAAAAAAACCAGGACCCTGACAACATGTGCGTATCTTCTTATATGAAAGTGTCCTTAAATATGTTAAATGCTTTAATTTAAAAATGTCTATGAAAACATCATTTGAGAAGACCTGTATAAGATATGGGCTGCACACGGATACAGAGGACGAGCACTGACTTACAGGAAACAGCAAAATGTTAATGATGAAACCCAAACCACCAGCATGTATAAGATATTTGCAGATATTTAACAGACATCACATAGTTTCCTGCCAAAAGCCAGCCATAACTTGATAAGAAGCCTACACACAGAACAGACATATTATGCAACAGCAGCTCTGCACTGGCTGATTTACAAGCAGACGCCATGATTAGGGATGGGTATCGTTTAGGTTTTATCCGATACCGGTGCCAAACCGGTACTTTTGAAACGGTGCAGGTGCTTAAACGGTGCTCAAACCGGTGCTTAAAGAATGGAGAACACAAAATTGGTCCAAAAACCTCTCATGTTTAGCTGTTTTTTTTGTAAAAAGATAACAATGTAAGCCTTTTCTTCAGCTATAGGGCATATATGGTATCACTCTTGGCTGGAAGCAGTGCTTAAACAATGGAAAAAACACAAAATTGGTCCAAAAACCTCTCATGTTTAACTGTTTTCCACTTTTTCTTTTGGTCATTTTAGCCTTTTTGGCCAGGGTGAAGGGAGTATCTGCCATCAAACAAGAAGACAGCCGCATGTAACTACGACGGTGTTTGCTAGTTTACCTTACATGCATTAATTTAATAACGTGGTTAGCCTACTCAAAGTGAATTACACACAAACAACATTAAACTACTCACGCAGACAAGAACGGCTGCTGCTGCCATCATCATCCGTCATCATTTCTGCTACGCTGACAGGGCTAGGGGCCAGGACTCTACTCTTCGGGTTTTTGGGAGATGTTGCTAACTCCAGGTCCGATAACAGGCACCACACCCGCAGTAGATGTGCTCGGTGTGAGGTCTCGCAGCAAGCTATCAAATACGGTGCATTTCTCGGCTTTAAAAAAAACGCTATGCGTAGCCAGGTGTTTCATCAGATTCGAGGTGTCACCTCCTTTGGCTGTACTTCGCAGCAAAAGATGCAAACTCAGCAGCCTGCAACAAGTGCTTTAAGGTGATACTGTCAGACTTTTGACCGCTTCGCCTTGGGCATTTTTAATCTGTAGCTCTGCTCTAAAAGAACGTACGTACCTGGGCCCGCCTACTATCCTCGGAAACGTAAAATGATTGGCTAGAACTGGCTCAGGAAAAAAAAAAGCACCGAAATAAAGCACCGAAATGTGCGCTGCTTTTCGGTCTGGTTACTACCGTTTATGTCACCGGACACCGGTACCCATCCCTAGCCATGATTCAATAACTTGTAAAACAACTTTCTGAGGCAACTACTTGATATAATGGTTTTCTGTCGGACTTTATCAGTCTCTCATAAGTCACATTGGAAGAATTTTGCCCTGCTCCTCATTACAATGTTGCTTCAGTTCATTGAGATTTGTGGGCATTCGTTTATGCACAGCTGTCTTAGGGTTCTACCACAGCATTTTAGTTTAGCTGAGGTCTGGACTTTGAGTAGACCATACCTTCTTGTATCCTTTTTTTTTCTTTTTCACACATTCTGTTGTAGATTTGCTGCTGTGCTCAGAGTCCTTGTGTTGTTGCTTGTCCTTATTTTTAGGCAAGCTTTATCTTTCTGACAGATGGCCTCACATTTGACTCTGTACTTCTCTGATGACGTTAATTCATTAACTGCAAGGTGCCCAGGTCCTGTGTCTAAAAACCATGTTTCTTGTTTCAGGTACCTCTATTCATTTATATCATTATTTAAGTGTTTGTCTGTTTATTGTCTGTTTCCATTTATATTCATATAGAAACATATTGACAAGATTTTGTTTATTAAAGGAAAGTGATTATATTTGTTCTAGTTTTTATTGTACTTTGTTGTCCCACTTGGTTTTCGTTTCACTTCCAATTGTTCTTTTTTTTTCTTCTTCTGCCTGTCCCGTTTGGTTCTTTTGCCATCAGAATTATTGTCTAAAGGCCAAGACAGATGCCCAACGGATTTACTTTACCGAATGGACCATCCCGGCCTTGCTGTATTGGTCCATTTGATTGACCTTTGTTTTTATTGTGTATTTTATTTTATTTTCATTTGCTACACATGGGACAGATATGACTGGGGGAAAGAAAAGGGAGAAAGAAAGAGAGGTAGGGAAAGAAAAACAGCGGGGAAGAGGAACGGTGATAAAGGGCACAAAACAAAAACAAAGAAACAAACTATATATATATATATATATATATATATATATATATATATATATATATATATGTGAATATAACAGTGAATACTAAATATTGAATATTATTGTGCAGCACGTAGATCGACAGCGCACAGCGTGCTTTGAGGTAGCAGCCAAAAAAGGTGTAGTTTGTGTCTGTGAGCACCCGTGTGTACACCTGTGAGCATGAGTGTGCTTGTATTCAAAAGGTTCCTTCATGTAACGATCTGCTAGAGCAGTGGTTCCCAAACTTTTTTTGCTAGGCCCCCCTTTGTTGTACAAGAAAAATGTTCGCCCCCACCCACCCCCCTCCTTCCGTGCACGCACACGCACGCACACATCCTCCAACCACACACACCCTAATTTTGCTCCATTGCGGTTTATTTCACACCTCAAACATTTAGTAAACAATTAAGCAAATACAAGTAATCTGCAATAAATGACAGGTAGTAATAAAATACACTACTAACTCTTTTACGCTACGTCCACACCTACACGGGTATTTTTGAAAACACAGCTGTTTCGTCGACACGTAAATGGCGTTTCAAATCACCGAAAACGGAGATTTTTAAAAAACTCCTTTTTTGCGTTTATGTGTGGACCAGGAATACAGAGTTCATCACGCAACGTCAAAGGTATGTGCCTTTTTTCACGTCACGCTGTGCGCACGTTATTGTTTACGTGAGATGAACTGCAGAATGGCAGATAGAGACAAAATACTGTTAATCTGACTATCTTCAGGTTTTACACGCTTACATACACACACGCAGTTACTGCCGCTCCACTTACACAGGCAGAGGCATCACGGTGTGATTATTTTACGTGTAGTTGCTTTTTCCTGTGTAATAATATTCAACATTGCTATCAATACATTTTTCAAAAAATGCCTCTCTGTACAAAATGGGTTTAAAAACATAAACAACTGTGGGATACTGTTTGTCCGTGATTTGAACCGGGGGAACAAATCGTGGCAGGATCAGCCTGATATTATTTGTATCCCACTGTAACTTTACTGTATAAAGCGCTAACATCTCCAAAATGTCAAGAGTAGTTAGTCATTACAACAAGTGTTTGTGAACTAAAAATCAAGAGTGTGGGATACTGTTTGTCCATGATTTGGAGAGCCCAGCGCCTGCTCCCGACACAGGGAAAAGCAATTCTGCAGGGGAGACCTACCTCGGCACTTGTGCAGGTGAAACCAAAGGGCAGATATGCTTCACCATATTTTCTAGTCTTTGGCTTAGAATGAAGTTGGTTTGGAAACATATTCAGCGATGCTTCATCTCCTGCTTTGCGTTTCCGTGGCCGGCCCGTGCCTACAGTGTCCAAGCCCTTTGTTTTTTCCCCCCCTTTTCATACCCCCCCCCCCAATGGCTCTGCGCCCCCCCTAGGGGGCACAGACATTTTGGGAAGGTCTGCGCTAGAGGATGTGGGGAGCCAAAGCCCCATCCTCCAGGGCATGAAGTAGGTATGGAGGAGATCCAGGCTCCAGACATCCAGAGACCCTCAGAGCACAAGAGACCAAGGAAGACCAACGGACGGGCAACCGTGCCACTCTCTCGGAAAGAGCTGAGGAGAGCCCCAGATGAGGGGTCACCCAGCAGCCGCGGAGCAGAAGCCAGAGGAGGTTGCAGTGACGTGCTTGTGAGATCCGCCGGCAGCCAGCTGTGCCAGAGTGGACCAGGAGGCCAAGGGCACTCCACCCCACGAAGGGACCCGAGCAAGCCTAAGGCTCCATGCCCCGACAAGCAGCCACCAGGAGTGAGCCGGTGCGTACCTGAGCGCCCACCCTCATGCTCTCATATGCAAATACTCAGCACTCACCCAACGTGGAGACAGACATAAATAGACACTGTACACACAATCACACTGGCATCGACTCCCAATTGGACGGCCAACTCCTCCTCCCAGACCCCCCGCCCCAACAGGCAACAGAGATTGTTCTGCTGTTACAGTTTATATAAAGTACAAAAATGATAAAATAATAACAATAATAATAAAGCACTTTGCATATTTACAGTAAATGCATTTTATGTATTTTATTTTTAGTGGGCCTATGACATCCAGTATCCCAATTAGTACTATATCACTTTGAATATTGAGTATAAATGAACCCCAGGTCACATTTGTGGGTGACTTTTACTACCATTTCATAGATGGGTAAAAATATGTTGTGCTGACAATGGGGATGGACCTACAAACCTGTTTCAGATCTGCTTCCTTGAGCTTTATCACCATGGGTTACATCTAACAGCAACAAACAGTTCTCACATGTAGTTTTACAAGTTTATGTTTACTGACAGATTAGAAAATAAAATATGTTTTGGTGAGTGTGAGAATGATCATTAATCATTCACAGTAATAGAGGGCTCCAAACTCTTGGCCGGCCTCCCTGCCACGTAGCAAAGTGAAGCTGCACAGCTTAATCAATGCGTCCTCCCACTATTCTTGCTTCAGTGTGTCATCCACCCTTCAGTGTGTCATTCACCGGACAAGGTAAATGATAATCTTGAGACAGATTTCTTTTCAGGTCTGTAGCAATTTTATTTTCCTGCTCACTCTGAAGGCTTTTCTTGTTCTGTTGTTCTAGTGTTACTCCTCAGAACTGTATAGCATCAGATCTTCTCATAGCTGTCCATAAATGGGGAACATGTCAGTTTAATATATGCTTCATTAAAATCTCTTTGTGTTATTTTATATCTCAAAAGTAACTAACTAACAACTGCAATTATTATAGTTCACTATAGGGCTCATTAGTTCATTGCTATAAAAAGATACCAATAGGACCACATTAAGAATAAAATATTATCGACCACTTTAAGAATAAAGTCAAAATTTTGAGATTAAAGTCATAACTGTATTTTGAGAAAAAAGTCAAAATATGGAGATTACATATTTACACATAAGACTATGAGTTATTGAAATCATACTTTCAAATCAGTTTTAGTTACAAGGAAGGAAATGATTTATCTTTTAGCACATAAACACAGTGTGCTGATATGAATATAAGGACGTTGGAAAGATGGGGCAGAAAGCTGTATTTGGTAAGACGGAAAACAGACTCAGAAGGGTGGGTTTGTGCAAAATGAAAGTGCTGGAATTGGACAGATTCAAGGTTATGCTCTTGTGCAACAAAGAGGATGTATGTTGTATCACAAGATGGCTGATCATTTTGTTTCAATAACTCTACAGAAGTTATTTTGTACAGGATATAGCAAAAGTGGGACTTTGTCTTAAAATAACAACAGTAACCTCCACATTTGTAGTTTTTTTTCTCAAAACACATTTTTGACTTTAATTTTCAAAATAATCAACAATTAATTTTTTTCTTTATGTGGTCGTATATATCTGCACAAATATGTGAAATGTATGACTTTCTTTGAATTTAAAAAAATACTAAAGCCAGTGAGACTTTCACAGGTCACATATCCTGTGCTGCAGAGCTAAGCTGTAAGAAATAATCCATATCCATGTATGCAATGGAGAAAATGTATGCCAATGGTAAATATGTCAAATCTGACAATTCAACACCTTCAACAAATCACACAGGTAAGAAATAAGTGACAGAAATACAAACGTGTATTTTAACATCTGTTACATTTTATTGGGTTCTTTATTTCCACTTTCTCTCTTTCCAGGTCAAAGAAACTCTGAGACCAGATTTTATTTAGTTGTTATTCTCTCACTGGCCCTGCTGGCTGGAGTTATCACTGTTGTTTTTTTCTGTGAGTTGCGATGTTCATTGATACTTATTCTAAACATCTTCAGCTGCTATATGAATGTGTAAAACTGCAATATTTCCTTTTCTTTTTTCATTTTGGTGGGGGGATAGTTCCAGCCTAGTTCTAATATAAATTAACAAATATGAAGGAAAACTCATGACTGCAAAAGGCCTTTTGCTTATCAAAAATCTTAATACATTTTATTTCAGACCATTTTATTTCAGGCAGTGATTCAGCAGAACATCTCTCAGCAAGAACTAACCAACTTTCTTCCATGACTGAGGAGAGAGACCTGCTGCAAGCCAAGCTCACTGAAAAGGCCAAAGAGCTGGAGAGGCTGCAGAGTTTGTTCAACCAGAGTGTGTCAAAGAGTGAGTTTTTGTATTTCTTAGTAAAAGCAAACTTTACTTGTTGTGAATATTTATTTATATGAGAGGCAGCGTACAGCCTGGGCAGGTCACCAGTGCTAATACAACAGTTCTAACCACCATGCAGTCATAATATTTGTGGGCAGTCTCATCAGCAACATGGTCATTCCAGCCAAGACAATAATAATTTAGTGGCAAAAATGAATGTGACCACAATACTACCATATTTGGTAAATTAATAAAGCACATCAATGATAAACTGGATCTGGGTCCAACTTTCACCAACAAAATGATTAAACAAACAGTCAGTCTAGAGCGTTTTCATTGTCTTATTTTTTTTACACAGTCCACTCTGTTTTAATTTCCCAGCAGGAAATGTGTCCCTCACGCTTTATGGGTCTTGTCGGTGTGATTGATAAACGCAAAACTATTGAAATAAAATAGATTAAGTACTAAAATGATAACCATGTTAAAAAAAACTCAAGCAAACAAATGTAACAGTCAGCAAATTTAAAGACTATGCATAGAAGATTATGTATGATCAAGCGGCTTGGGGATTCCAGTTCCTAGTTTCAGTCATTATGCAAATGTCCTGTTTATAAGATTGGGAAAAACTGCAGTCAGCTGAGACTGAAGAAGTCAGTTGGATGAGTGACGAAATGTTTTCTCCCACTGAAAACGCTACGTCCAGATGAACAAAATCAACTTATGGGGATTTTTTAAATATCATTGACTAACTTGCTGAACTGTTACTTGTTTGTAATTTCTTCCAGATGAAACATGTCCTGTAGGATGGAGCAGTTTCAGCCATAGCTGTTATCATCTTCCTGAAAGCTTTGGTTCCTGGGATGCAGCGAGAAAGGACTGCAGAGACAGAGGAGCAGATCTGATGGTTATTGACAGCCCTGAAGAACAGGTACAGTTTTTATGTGTGTATTATTGTGTTGTAAATGACCACTGAAGTTTTGTTTTGTTCAAAAACTATGAAACTTTTAAGAATTTAATCAACACATATCTAGACATTAAATCACATAACTGTCTCAGTTAGGAAAAAAAAAACCTATAACTAAAAGACATTTTCTGTTTTTCTTGAAAAAAGAAAAATATTCTTATTGTTTACACAAATAGAATAAAGTTAAAAACCATGATGAATATGAATATTTTAAATCATCTTTCCTGAATTAAAGTGTGCGGCACGGTGGTTAGCGCTGTTGCTTCACAGCAAGAAGGTCCTGAGTTCATATCCATCATCAGGCCATGTTCTCTCTGGGTACTCTGGCTTCCTCCCACAGTCCAAAGACATGCAGCTAGTGGGGATAGGTTAACTGGAAACTCTAAATTGCCCATAACTGTGAATGGTTGTCTGTCTCTCTGTTGGCCCTGCGATAGACTGGCGACCTGTCTAGGGTGTACCCTGCCTCTTGCCCTAAGACAGCTGGGATAGGCTCCAGCACCCCCCGCGACCCTGAAAAGGATAAGCGGAAGTGAATGGATGAATGAATTAAAGTGCATCATCAGCAAAATCTCCTCAAATCTTTTATGAAGTTTTTTATGAAGGAAAAAAAAACAGCCTGTTGATAGTGGGGCCAATCAGGACCTGCAGGTCAAAGCCCACCCAAACAGCTCACCCAATAAGGAGGGGCCTGCAGAGACTCTTAAAGACACAGTACAGACATGCTCCCACACACCGATTCTTTATATGGCCAGTGCCGCAACACCAGAGAGAATATACTAACATCTTGATCACCTTGTGTAGACAGCATCAACAAGTTTTTGGTGACAATGATTTATTGATTGTTGAAAAAGATTTACAGCATGTTGCAGGTTAACGAGAGTGATTTACTGTATGACTTGTTGGGAAATGTATCTTTAGTAAAGGAGAGAAATCCTGCTTGTGCGAATCAACTCACTTTTGACTGAGCGTAAAGCGCTTTGGGGTCCTTAGGGACTAGTAAAGCGCTATAGAAATACGGGCCATTTACCATTTTTTTTTTGATTGGGGGCAGTATTGCAAAGGAGAAGGGGGGTCCTAATGTGATTGGTCACCTTGATGGACACTTCAGGTTACTGCGTTGAACTCAGTTACACAGTGGATATGACATAAGCGCTGCTTGTATCCATATTTGTTTACATTTTGAAAAATAAAGTTTACCAAATTGTTATCAGTAGTTATTGTTTGATGTGTAGCAGTGGAAATGCGAACAACTGTCACCGTATTACTTTACTACTGAACAAATCCTTTACACCAGAGGCAAGTTGTGAAGTTGTGAAGCCATGTCACTGCTGTCCCATTAATCCAGTGGTTCCCAAACTTTTTTTGCTAGGCCCCCCTTTGTTTTACAAGAAAAATGTTCGCGCCCCCCCACCCCCCGCGCGTGCGCACGCACACACACAAACACATCCTCCAACCACACACACCCATATTTTGCTCCATTGCGGTTTATTTCACACCTCAAACATTTAGTAAACAATTAAGCAAATACAAGTAATCTGCAATAAATGACAGGTAGTAATAAAATACACTACTAACTCTTTTATGCTACGTCCACACCTACATGGGTATTTTTGAAAACGTAGCTGTTTCGTCGACACGTAAACGGCGTTTGGAATCACCGAAAACGGAGATTTTTTTAAAACTCCTTTTTTGCGTTTACGTGTGGACGAGGAATACAGAGTTCATCACGCAACGTCAAAGGTATGTGCCTTTTTTCACATCACGCTGTGCGCCACGTTATTGTTTACATGAGATGAATTGCAGAATGGCAGATAGAGACAAAATATTGTTACTGTTAATCTGACTATCTTCAGGTTTTACACGCAGTTACTGTCCCTCCGTTTAGAAAGGCAGAGGTGTGATTTTTTTTCCTGTGTAATAATATTCAACATTGCTATCAATACATTTTTCAAAAAATGCCTCTCTGTACAAAATGGGTTTAAAAACATAAACAACTGTGGGATACTGTTTGTCCGTGATTTGAACCGGGGGAACAAATCGTGGCAGGATCAACCTGATATTATTTGTATCCCGCTGTAACTTTACTGTACAAAGAGCTAACATCTCCAAAATGTTAGGAGTAGTTAGTCATTACAACAAGTGTTTGTGAAATAAAAATCAAGAATGTGGGATACTGTTTGTCCGTGATTTGAACAGCCCAGTACGTGCTCCTGATGCAGGGAAACCCAATTCTGCAGGGAAGACCTACCTTGGCACTTGTGCAGGTGAAACCAAAGGGCAGATATGTTTCACCATATTTTCTAGTCTTTGGCTTAGAATGAAGTTGGTTTGGAAACATATTCAGCTATGCTTCATCTCCTGCTTTGCGTTTCTGTGGCCGCCCCGTGCCTACAGTGTCCAAGCGTTTTGGGTTTTTTTCCCCCTTTTCATAACGCGCCCCCCTGCCATGGCTCTGCGCCCCCCCTAGGGGGCGGGCCCCACACTTTGGGAAGGTCTGCATTAATAGGTTGTACAGTATTACAAAGCTTTTTTGACTTAAAAAACACACAACAAGGATCAGGAAAGGAAGTGTGCATCAGAACCAGCAATTGTAACTTATTATAACAAAATACAGACATTTAAACCTTTGAACAAAAAGCTGCTCAGTCTGCATCAAACACGTGTAACTGCACATACCATAACTGGACAGAAGTACTTCAAAACCGACCCTAGAATTATACGTTTTTAAAGATATTTTTCAGTATTAAAGTGAAGTCAGTGATAAATTAGTACATTCACTGGTGCACAGTACATCCCATGTAGCACAATTAGAATCATATGAATCAACTAACAAATTGTGGTATGATTTAGCTTCAGTGAATTAGCTTCAGCTGTGGTGTACAATTTAAAGACTCAACAATTATATAGAGTTTGAAGAATATTTTAATGCAGAACATTTGTACATTTTACTGTAATAAAAATTTATTTTTTACCGAATAAAAAAAGTTATCAGTTTAAAATTTAAACAATCTAAAGAAAACTGTACAACAAATATTTGAGCAGTGACAACAGACAGCAGATAGATGTGTGCTGGTCCAAGGCCCAAGACCAGAGTGATGAATCTACAGCAGACATGACTAAAGTAAATCTGCTGGTTAGCTGCACAGATACAGTAAAACCACAAAGCATAAAAACTTACACACCTAGCGTGAAGCAGCTTCAAGAATGGTGCATAATGTAGCTAGAAGACCCTTTAGATTTACACAAAGTGATAGCAACAGTGATAACTGTTTTATTAGACACTAGTTCAGATTAGACAAATAAGCTACTTACTAAAGACAGCCTGTAACATCCACCTCTCCTGTCCACTCCACAGATTGACTGTTCAGAGAATATGTAATATTATTAAGATGAATTATTACAGTGGCGCCTGAACCCACAGTCAGTGAAGCTCTGCAGCCAGATGTGTACAGCTGGGTTTGACTGATCAAAGTGCACTCAAAGGCAGCATCATAGGCACAGTTTACATTCATTCACATTTTATAATAATAAGTTTATGCAGTTTTAACTTTTTTTTTCTTAGGAATGATGCCTTCTTCTCATTATAGTGACTTTTCGAAATCACATTGCTATGTTGCACACCAGATTAAGGAGACAGTTCAAAAGATTTGTTCAGCAGTAAAGTAATCCAGTGATAGTTATCTGTATTTCCACTGCTACAAAGGAAATGAATAACTGTTGATAACTATTTGGCAAACAATTTTTCAAATTAAAAACAAATAGCAGTGTATGCAAAGCAGACAATCTTTGTGTCGAATGGTTTTTTTATGCACATTCTAAGCACGTGGGTTTCTTTAAATTTAGAAGCGATGAAATTAACTGCGCCTGTGAAATTACATCATTTACTCACATTATGTTTTTTTCTCGCGTGCGAACTATGACATAAAAATAATTTCATAGTTTATATGTAAAATATGCAAATAAAAAAATGTGGTTCAAAACTGAAATGTTTTCTCTTCATGTTAAACAGACCTTCCTCTCTGATATCACCACAAAAGAAACTTGGATTGGTTTAAATGACAAAGAACAGGAGGGAACATTCAAATGGGTAGATGGGACTCCACTGACTCTGACGTAAGTCTTCACTTGGTTTAGTTAATTCCTTTTATTCAATTTCCAAAAGATTTCCAAAATTTGTTAAATCCACAGATGAATATAGATTGTTCAGCTTGCATATTGGTTGAGCCAAACGGCTTCTCAAAGCTTAAAGATGCATGCAAATGACTTGTTTTTTGCCACACTGAGCCAAGGCAATAATTATATCAGTCAAGATGTCTGTGTAATCTGGGCTTATGTGTTTGTCTGTATACTTTGAGTAGTCCTGTCTAACAAACATGTACTGAAAAAAGTAAAATAAAATATATATTATTTCCATTGTTATCTGTAATTTGGTGATCTTAATGTACAGTGTGTTTATAAAAACTCAAAGCTGCTGATGGAAAATGTGTCTGACAAAACTCCTCACACAAACACCAAAGGCTCATTTTTTTCCTCAATAATAATTAAATAATGTTGTTGTCACTGACCTGCTAGGTACTGGGGAATAAGCCAACCTAATAGTGGTGGAGAACAGGATTGTGTTTATGTCAGAACGGATAAGGGAAGGTTTTGGAATGATCTTGAGTGTTCATCTTCTCATCAATGGATCTGCGAAAATACACCAAACCACAGTACAGTTTCCTTAATTTTAATATTTTAATTTTAATTCTTTACTTTTATTGATAATGTTCAGTATTATCTATGATTATAATTCTAGATTTTAATTGTTCGGTTTTATTTTATAATTATGATGTGTTTTGTTGTGGCTAAAAATTTGTATTTTTTTCCATTTACCTTAGTGGAGACTTGAGAAAGTGGTTAAGTTTGGGGTTTCTGGCTGTTTTTTATTGTAGTGTTTAACATTTAAATTGTTGTATTTGCTAAAAGTTTTCTATTAGTTTTACTATATTATAAATAATGATACTCAAGTAAATAGACTGTTTAGATCTTTGTGATCAAGTCTTTGGAGGATTTTAATTAATTAAACAGAACTCAAATAAGCATTGTTATACAGTTCATCAAAGATCATTCATAAACTGAAATGTTACTTTTTTGTAATTTCTTCCAGATAAAACATGTCCTGTAGGATGGAGCAGCTTCAAACATAGCTGCTATTTCGTCTCTAAAAGCTCTGCTTCCTGGGATGCAGCCAGAATGGACTGCAGAGACAGAGGAGCAGATCTGGTGGTTATTAACAGTCCTGAAGAAAAGGTATAGTGTTTATGTATGTGTGTGTTATTGAGCTGTAAATAAATTCATCGGCGTAACTTTGTGCTGAACATTGTTACGCCCAAGATCTCTATCTAAATAGATAAATAAATCTGGGTAAATTCCCAGATGATTAAACATGCAGCTATTTTGCTGGTAATAACTGAAATGAGTAAAGAAAATTAACAGCCTATTTATGCAAGATAATTCATAATTTTATTGGGGGTTATATTTGTTGGGTCTAATTATTGGGGGCGCGGCGGCGGGGGGGGGGTCCATAACCCCCCTAACCCCCTTGGAAATTACGCCCCTAAATAAATTAAAACTACTATTTTTTGATGTAAATAGCTTTTAATTTCAAAGTAGACATTTTTTTAGACTTAACACAATCAAAAAATAATAATAAAGGCATCTTACATGATGTATATGAGTGTTTTAGAACATGTTTAATGTTCCAGAGTTCTACAGTTAATGTTCTAAACAAAAAAACAAAACAAAACAAAAAAAACCCCAATAGTACTAAAAATTAGTCTGTTGTAATTGTTTTCACAGGGGGAGGTGTTGCATCTGTTGCACAGGTCAGGAATTCCAGGGTATATTTTAGATAGTCTAGATCTTGAGAAGTGTCTGTATACTGTCTTAAACTGAATAGCACATTAGGCTGAGGTATGAATTTTGTCAATTACTTTGTCCCAGTAATCTTCCCCAAACTTCAGACCCAGTTCCTGCTCCCAACTAGAAAGAAAGCATTTTTTTTTGGTTGAGTTGTTAACTTGTGAATTAAGAATGAAGTCAATATTTGGAGATGAGTTACGGAGCTGGATAAAAAGAAGCAGGCACTCGCGGTGGCGCTGGGGCTCGAGAGAAGAGCCAGAGAAACGGCCATGGAGATACCCGCGGAAGATTTGAACAAAGATGACGGTATGGAAACACTACTTGCAAAACTGGATGCGGTGTTTCAGAGAGAGGCGAAAGACCGCGCCTATGAAGCTTATTCGTGTTTTGACTCTATTGCAAAGAGCCACAGCGTGTCCATGGCAGACTACATTATACTTTGAACAGCGTTATAACCGGATGAAAAAGTACAACATGACACTGCCTGACGCTGTGTTAGCATTTAAGCTTCTAGATAGAGCTTGTCTTGATGAGAAAAGTCGACAGCTTGCACTGACAGCGTGCACGGACTTAACGTTTGCGTCTATGAAGTCTGCACTGAAACGGATTTTTGGAGGGAAAGTAGCCGGAGTTTTCAGTGGAATTCAACTGAACCAAGATGCAGTTTTCCTTACGGAGCAAATGGTATTGTCCCAAAGGCCCGACTTGTGGCACGGGGGTTTGAAGAGGTAAATACTCAAGAACTACAGAAAGACTCTCCAACATGTGCGTCTGAGTCCCTCAGACTGGTGCTAGCTGTGATATGTCAAAACAAGTGGAAAGTAAATTCAATGGACATTAAATCTGCCTTTTTGCAGGGAATGGAACTGTCATGAGACATTTTTCTTCGTCCCCCACCTGAAGCTGGCAAGGACAATGTTCTATGGAAACTAAAAAAGTGTGTGTATGGACTTGCAGATGATTCACTTTATTGGTACAATAAGGTCAAAGACATTATGCTCAAAACTGGTGGTAAAATATCACAGGTTGATCCCGCAGTGTTCTAATGGCAGAATGAACAATCTGAGATTACAGGTGTGCTTGCATGTCACGTCGATGATTTCCTTTGGGCTGGTTCAAGTCACTTTGCAACTCATATCATTCCTGTACTGAAATCTACCTTCCTTGTGGGCCGTGAAGAACATGACAGCTTTTTTTATGTTGGTATGGACATTTGTACAGTTAATGATGTAATAGAGGTGCATCAACAACTTTACATTGACAACCTACAACCGGTTCAGTTACAAGCAGCACGGGCTGTACAGAGGGATGTTTCCTTAAGTGAAATGGAATGTGAGCAACTCAGGTCAAAAATAGGACAGATTTTGTGGGTTGCCAAACAAACGAGGCCAGATGTTATGTTTGACACATGCAGCCTTGGATCTAATATCAAAGATGCAACTGTGCAGTCTATTCATGAAGTGAAAAAGGTTATCCGTAAACTTAAGGCAGAGAAAGTGACTCTTAAGTTTCAGCACTTGGGTAACAGTGAGGATTTGGCATTGGTTGTTTTCAGTGACGCTTCATTTGGCAACCTTCCTGATGGCTGTACTCAAGGGGGGACATTAATTGTCCTTATGGGTAAAGGAGGAAAGTTTTTTCCTCTCTTTTGGCAGTCTAAAAAAATCAGGCGTGTGGTCAGAAGTACACTGGCAGGAGAAACTCTTGTCATGTCAGATGGAATAGACAGTGCTGTCTTCCTGGCAACACTTTTTTCTGAGCTTACAACTTGTAACACTGGTCCTAATGCTCTTCCGTTGATCTGTGTGACTGACAATCATTCCTTGTTTGATGCACTCAAGTCCACTAAGCAGGTTACAGAGAAGAGACTGAGGCTAGAAATAAGCAGCATTAAAGAGCTTATACAAGCCAAGAAAATCAGACAGGTTTGTTGGTCAGATTCCAAATCCCAACTTGCTGATTGTCTGACAAAAAAGGGAGTTTCACCTTTAACCCTTCTAAAAGCACTACATGGAGGACTCTGGATACTGTGATCCTTTGTTTACTAAGTCTTCTTTGCATTAAAATGCACTATTGTTTATTGTGTGCAATGATAGTATGCTTTAAGTAAAGCAAAGCACATTGAAATGTTGTTTTTGTTTTGTTTATATATATATATATTAGGGGTGCAACGATACACAAAATTCACGGTTCGGTTCGGTTCGATACTTTGGTGTCACGGTTCGATATTTTTTCGATACAAAAAATGTTCATGCTTTTTTAATTTGTCATTTATTAAAATTATAAATATATATTTTAACTCAAAAGTACAGTTTTTAAATTTAATGTTGCTGAAACGACAAAGTAATAAAAACATAAATATCTCATGGAGAAATCCCTCATCTTTGGAAAAGAGAGTTTATTACAGAGAAATGGCTCTTTCCAAAATAAAAGCTATACTATACGCTTCTTCTGGGGTATACTCTCAGCAGCATATTAAACATATCAGGTCCCCATAAGGAGAATCATGTGCTAACGGCTGTCTAAATGACTCGGGTAAAGTTTGTAGCATGCGTGCTTGTTGTTTTTGTCTGCTTCCACTTGTCTTTGCACTAGGATGATGTCGGAGTAAATGTGCAGTCATATTCGTTGTGTTCCCACTAGTGCTGTCAGCGTTAATCTGAAATGACATTAATGCCACAACACGGCAAATCTCCGTTAACGAGCTACCGCGGATCGCCCCGTGCGTGGGGCTGGACAGCGTCAACACGTTAACGAGCAAACTGCGCTAAGCACTAGTTCCCACCCATGTAATTGAGCATTGCGTGGCACATCCGACATACTGTTTTAATTTTGTCCATGACGCGCTTACCTTCAGGGTCATACTTCACATGAAGACCAAAACAGTTCCAAAGGCCAGATCTGAATGAGGGTGGGGGAGGTTCAATTTGCCATGTTGCAACGAGCTAAGCTTCTGTCTTGCTAGCTTGCACTGCACTCAGTGGATCTGCGCTCGACAGTGCAGCCTAGGCGGAGTAGTCGAACGCAGATCCACTGAGCTCTCAACACAGACAGCATCGTCAGAAGAAAAGTTGATAAAATAAATTAAAAATTTTGTATTGTTCGATACACATGCGTACCGAACCGAAAGCACTGTATCGAACGGTTCAATATCGATACGAGTATCGTTGCACCCCTAATATATATATATGTATATATATATATATATATATATATATATATATATATATATATATATATATATATATACATACATATTGTGGCATGCAGAGGAATCTTTACAAAGAAGCTCACAGAGAAAGATTGAGCCTGTTATTCAACCCCAAGCTGGTAGGGGGAGCTCTTTATTAAAACACTTGCTCGTGCTACACTGTGCTTCAAGGGTCAATAACAGCATAACAGAACTCACTTATGGTACTGCATTCTTTCTATAAAACAATAACTGTCAGTGACTTTGTACCGCAGTATAAACACAACATTCAAGATAACAGTTAAAAGTAACGTAAACATAAACAATAAAACAAGAACATCTAAACAGCAGCACATGTCCCAAGGCATGATGGGAGAGAACTAGCTGTTCCCCCAACACGCCACACAGCCCCCACCTGAGTGGTTAGCTGTCCCCAGCAACCGGCATGTCCATAGCAAAGTCGAGGAGGACGTTCCGTGGGTCCCCCAGCCGCCTCTGAGGCCAGGTTGGGGGCCTGCAGTTGAAGCTGGGACCCTGACTCCTCCCTGGATGGACTCAAGGGCTGATAGGGTGCCAGGCGATCACGATGGAGTACGACCACCCTGTTCCGTTTGACCAGCCGCACCCTGTAGACCACGTCGGACAGCCTCTCGAGAACAGTGCAGGGTCCAACCCACTGGCTCATCAGTTTGGGAGAAAGCCCTTTCTTCCTCTCCGGGCTGTAGACCCACACATGCTGACCGGGCGAGAGTCCTTCCCCCTTGCAGCGGGTATCGTAAGCTCGCTTCTACCGGGAGCCTGCATCTCGGAGAGCCTCTCATAGCCGGGCGAGGAGGTTGTGGAGGTAGTCCAACCCGGGGTCCCCGCACACTTCCTGCTCGGGGGGGGAGGATCCGAACACCAAGTCCACTGGGGTACGGAGCTCATGACCGAACATCAAGGCCGCTGGAGTGCACTTAGTAGATTCCTGGACTGCAGAACGGTAGGCCATTTGGACCAGGGGGAGGTGTTGATCCCAGTCACGCTGCTGGCGGGAGGTCAGGATAGCAAGCTGGGTGGCCAGGGTGCGGTTGAAGCGTTCCACCAACCCATCGCTTTGGGGGTGCAGTGGCGTCGTCCGGGTCTTCCTGATACCCAGCCGCTGACAGACCTCCTTGAACACCGCAGCCTCAAAATTCCAGCCCTGGTCGCTGTGCAGTTCCTCTGGTACACCGAACCGGCAGAACATCTCGTTGACCAGACGCTCAGCAGTGGTAACAGCACTTTGGTCAGGGACTGCATAGGCCTCAGGCCACTTAGTGAAGTAGTCCATGGCAACCAGGACGTAGCAGTTCCCCTGGTCAGTGGTGGGGAAGGGTCCCAGGATGTCCACACCAACCCGCTCCATGGGAGCCCCCACCTGATACTGCTGCAAGGGGGCATGAGAGCGTTGGGAAGGCCCTTTCTGAGCCGTGCAGGCATCGTACCGATGGACATGGAGCTCTACGTCCTGGCGACACCCGGGCCAGTAGAACCGAGACCGAAGTCACCGCAGAGTCTTGGTAACTCCAAAGTGTCCTGCCCCCGCCGCACCATGGACCAGCTGGAGCACCCTGGACCGCAACTGTTGAGGTACCATGAGCTGGAAGACCTCACGGTGACCCCCGGGAGCCTGCCAGAGGAGGCCGTTTCGGTTTGTGAGGTTGGCCCATTGGGAGTAGAGAGCCTTGTTCTCGAGGTCCAGTGCAGATACCTCTGGCCATGATGGTCTCTGACCGGCTCCAATCCAACACTGAACCTGGGAAAGGGCAGGGTCTTGGTTCTGGTCGTGTTGCAGCTGTTGGGGATCCATGGCCTCCAGACCCTCAGTATCCCCTGCGGCGGACTGGACCTGAAGACTGCTACAATGCCCACCCGGAACAGAGTCATTCTCAGGGCCGCCCTGTGGTGATGCGATCACTGAAGTCATGCCCTCCCGGTCCTCCAAGCGTTGGCAGTACCTGCACTGCTTTTCCTCACAAGGGCGTCGGGAGAGGGCATCTGCATTGGTGTGGAGACGTCCCGCCCGGTGACGAACCTCAAAGTGGTAATCTTGCAACGTCTCTAACCACCGGGCTAGCTGTCCCTCCGGTTCTTTAAAGCTGAGCAGCCAAGTGAGGGACGCATGGTCTGTGCGCAGGAGGAACTTCTTCCCGTAGAGGTAGGGTCTGAAATGGCGGAGACCCAGGATGATGGCCAGCAGCTCTCGACGGGTGACACAATAGTTCCTCTCCGGTCTGCTGAGGGAATGGCTGTAGTAGGAGATGACCCGCTCCCCCTCAGGGCCCTCCTGCGACAGTACAGCCCCCACACCTGTGTTGGTGGCATCGGTGTCCACGACAAAAGGGAGCTGCAGGTCTGGGTAGGCTAGCACCGGTGCCTCAACCAGTGCAGATCGGAGCCGATCAAATGCCACGGCACAGTCCTCACTCCAGTGGAACTCCCGGCCCTTCTGTGTGAGCCAGTGCAGGGGGCTTGCAATGGTAGCAAAGTCCTTGACGAAACGCCGGTAGTATGATGCCAGGCCAAGGAAGCTCCGCAACTCAGCAGTGTTGCCCGGAATGGGCCAGTCCTTCACAGCAGCCACCTTCGCAGGGTCAGTGGAAACCCCTGCTCCGCTCACAACGTGACCCAAGAAGGTCGTCTCCTTTCGGAAGAGGTGGCACTTTGTGGGGTGGAGGCGAAGGCCAGCCTGACGGATAGCATGGAAAACAGCAGTCAGGTTACCCAAGGCTATCTCGAAGTCTGTCGCATGGACGAGTAGGTCATCCAGGTAGACCACACAGCGGTCGCGGGGGATGTCAGCCAGAACCCTCTCCATTAGGCGCTCGAATGTGGCTGGGGCATTGCAGAGGCCGAAGGGCATCACCTTAAACTGCCACAGTCCCTGGCCAATGGAGAAAGCAGTCTTTGGGTGGGCTTCTGGCGTCAGCTCCACCTGCCAGTAGCCACTGCGCAAATCGAGGGAACTGAACCAGCAGGACCCAGCAATGTCGTCGAGGGCATCGTCAATCCGGGGCAATGGGTAGGAGTCCTTGCGTGTGATGCTGTTGAGTAGACGATAGTCGACACAAAACCGCCAGGTACCATCCTTTTTCCGAACCAGTACAGCCGGGGCTGCCCAGGGTCTGTTTGAGGGTTCGATGATGCCCGCCTCTGCCATTTCCCTGATCTTCTGCTCTGCTGCGGCATGCTTGGCAAGGGGAAGGCGACGAGGGCGGAGGCGGATGGGCCATGCATCTCCAGTGTCAATGTCGTGTTGTACCAGGCTGGTTTGCATGCAGTCCTCGTCCTTGGCTGCAAAGATGTCGGCAAACAAGTCGAGTATCTCTCGCAGCTGCCGTTGCTGATCAGCCTGGAGACCCTCACAGCTCCTCTGGTATAGGTCCTCGACAGCTTGCTTGGTCTCTGTAGACAGTTGCGGTACTGCTGGTGAAGGAGAGGCCCCTTCCACCGCCAGTGGCGACAGGTCCTCAGGCTTCCTGACGCTGGCTGAAAAAGTAGAGGCAGGCAGCAGGACTTCCTTGGTGATGTGGAGCTTCACAGCCTCCGTGCCCAGGTAAAGGATTGCTCGGGACACGTCCACTGTGGCCTCCCATTTGGCTAGCAGGTCCAGACCAATGATGCATTGGTCCTGGATGCTAGCTAGCCAGAACTGGTGGTCCACAGTGCAGTTAGCAACAGTCACCGGGAGGAATCTTTCCCCCTTAACTTTGGCACGCTCCCCCGTGACTGTGGTGATGTGGAGCTGAGTAGGCTGCCAACCCTGCGGTATTGGGCCGTCAGTACCAGGGAGGACTCCGGCCTGTACCAAGGAAAGCGTGGATCCAGTGTCTATCAGGGCTCTACAGGTGGTGCCGGCAAGGTCACATTCCAGATACAGTCCCCGTGCCTGGCCGAGCCGGCCAACCCGCAAGTGTGATTCGGAGGACAGAGTGGTGGCAGGGGGCAGTTCCTCCGTTGTGCCACCCCGCCTTAGTTTAACGGCAGCTGGGGTGCCAGGCTTTGTGGGCTTGGTGCTGGATAGTAGCGTGCGATGTGGCCTGGTTCTCCGCACCGATGGCAGTTACCCCTGGATTGGCCTCCTGCTCGTCTATTCCCTCGCCGAGATCGCCAGAGTGGTGTGTTGGTGGTTTGGCGGGCCTCCTCCTCCTGGTCGCTCCTTTCGTAGTCCGTTTGGCGCACTTGGTGACTTATGCCAGGGCTGCGTGCACCTGGGCTGAGCACATGCTCCACTCTTTCAGCCTCAGTTAGAGCTGCCACCAGGGTTTCTGGTGCATGCAGACGGATGTGCTCTTGTAGTCGTTTTGGCTGGAGACCCCGGACAAAAGCCTGGAGAGCAAGCTCTTCTTGTGCTGCAGCATCAAAAGCAGGGTACCCTCTACGTGCATAAAGACGTAGGTCGGCAGCATAGGCACCCAGACTCTCCTCTTGTCTCCGTGGGCGGCTAGCAAGTTTATCTCGGGCATCATCTGCATGTGTACGGAGGCCAAACCTGCTCTGCATTGCTCTGGCAACAGCAGGCCAACTTAAACGCTCTTCTGGCTGAAGATCTGTGAGGCTCTGCAGGGCCCTGCCTTCCAAGGCGAGGGCGACTTGGACAGCTGTCTCCTCTGTTAACCATCCGTTTATCTGAGCAGCCAGCTGTACCTGGATAAGGTAGGTCTCTGGAGGTGCCTCCCCATTATAGCGTGGCAGCTTCATGCTCCCCCGGACAGGAGCCCCTGATGGCAGTGGCGGCTGCACTTGGTCCTGGAGACAGTTGGCGTTGTCCCCCTCGGCTGCCAGCAATGAGGGTGTGCTGCTCCCAGGCATCACCATGAGTGGAGGCTGGCTGGCTGCTCGTGGTCTTGGAGCCTGCAGCATGCCTTGGTGGCTCCGACAGCTTCCCAGTGGGCGGGGGTGTGAGGCTCCATCTGGTAAGCCCCACAGATCTTCCCCTGGCTGGCTTGCTGTGCCCGGGGCTCTCCCCTCTTCTTTGGTCGTGCTCCATTCACCACTTCCAGGCAAGTGATAAGCTCCTCAATCTTCCTTAGCTCCTCTTCCTCTTTCAGAATAGTGGCCATGCTCTTGGAATCCCACTTCTGACACCAATGTGGCATGCAGAGGAATCTTTACAAAGAAGCTCACAGAGAGAGATTGAGCCTGTTATTCAACCCCAAGCTGGTAGGGGGAGCTTTTTATTAAAACACTTGCTCGTGCTACACTGTGCTTCGAGGGTCAATAACAGCATAACAGAACTCACTTATGGTACTGCATTCTTTCTATAAAACAATAACTGTCAGTGACTTTGTACCGCAGTATAAACACAACATTCAAGATAACAGTTAAAAGTAACGTAAACATAAACAATAAAACAAGAACATCTAAACAGCAGCACATGTCCCAAGGCATGATGGGAGAGAACTAGCTGTTCCCCCAACACGCCACAATATATATATATATATATATTGTTAAGAGATTTTGTGATGTTTCCTTTTCCTTATAATGTTTCATTTTGTGATGTTTCCTTTTCCTTATAATGTTTCATTTTGTGATGTTTTTTCTTTTCCTTATAATGTTTCATTTACTCAGTTAAAGGCCTGAAAAGCACATAGTGTTCACATATCTTTATGTTTTGTCTTTGCTTCTTCTCACACACATACACATGAGCCCTGCAGTAATCGCTGACTCCTGTGAAAGTATCTTACAGACACCCTTGGAAACAGGACCCAACTGGCTCCTGTTTTCCTCGAGATAGAAACTACACACACACACACACATATACACTGTGTCCCATACATGCCCAGATTGTCTGTTACAGCCTGAAAAACAGGGAATGCTACGATGTATAAATAAAGCAGACTGCAAAGCCTCGGTGTGAGTATCACCCGATCACTCACCCGTGCGCACGTAGTTCTCTGAACAAAACTCTGACTGTTTCTGTATTCTTTCAATGTTTAAAAATGTCTTGCCACTGACATTTAATTGGTCCTTCGAGCCGGATTGTTTATTGATATTATTATATCATCTAACTATTCACAGACGGAGCCACCAGATCCTGACGTCGTGACTACCTGCACTGCAACCACCGTTTCTAGCGAAGCGAGGAAAAGCCCAGAGTCGTACATTCGCCTACTGGCCAGTGTCTTATACAGGTCCACGACGCCAGGTTCTCGGTGACGCCGGGAAAAAGAACACAGCGCAACATTGAAGGTGAATATAAAGCAGCCAGAAACACTTTGCGTTGAATAATCGATTTTAGGCTGACACTGCTCAAAGTAGAAGGGTCCTGTGTGGACCGAAAAGGCAAAGGACAGACGTGTTCTGTGTAAAGTAAATGCTCGCCCGTGTAAGACGAAACAACCTGCCCTGTGTGGGCCCGTTTCGCGACATAAGTAAGGGTTGGAAGCCAGTATATCTCACGCTCGCCTGTGTAAGACGGATTAACACGCCCTGAGAGGCTCAATCCGCAGCAAAAATAAAGGTTGGTAGCCAGAGAAACGAGAGTGTCAAATAAAAATAGGATTTTTTCTAAGCGCGCTGAATGTTTGTTGAGGAGTAAGTGCTTCATTGAATAGGAGCTCTAGGCTCCTGCACTACTCCTATTGTTTTCCTGTGAGTACCTGATGGTGAGAAAGAGAAAAGGTTGCGCGTCAACGCGTAAAAATTAAGTCCGCCCTGAATTTAGTTCAGGGTAGAAGGCTGACTTAATAACCCTCCTCTGACTCTAGTACCAGAACGTCTCACAGTGTGTGCTGGCAGTATTAATAAATCAATAAAATAGTACTAATAAATAAAATACAAAATATAAGTATTACATCGATCAACCAAAATTAGAAATGGGCAATAAATCCACAAAACCCACATTAACACCCGACGAGCAGTGGATGGAAAAAAAGCACCCAGGTGCAGGTCAGATTAGTGCAAATAGATGGAGACACCCAAAAAAGACTAATTGCACCGCCTGGGACGGGAATGGCAACCCTGCCCCAGTACAACAACTACACAAATGCCTGCAGGCAGAGATAGAACAAAATGCTGGTAAGAAAAAGGATTTACGAATGTCTGAATATGTAAGTTTTTTTGTACCGTGGCAGGAGGAAAGTAAAAGGCGTGAGGATAAGAGAAAAGAAAAGCAAAGCAAACAGAGCAAAACGCCACCCACTAAAACAGTAAACCCCCCTCCTTATCAGCCGCCTCCTCCTGCCTCAGCCCCACCAGATAGTGAGCAGCAGCCTCAACCTTGTCCTCCACTCTCAAAAAATCCCTTTGTGAAGCCACAAGACCCCTATGCTGCAGCTAGGCAACAGCTTAATTCAACCACACATGAAAACCCACCAACTTCAGGGTTTCCGCCGTCGCTGTCCCCACCCACACTGGGCCAATTTCCTTTAATCCAGGTACCGAATCCCAATCACGGTCGAGCAACTGGTCCTGCGGGTGAAGACGGCGTGATCCCCAGAGACCAGTTGACGTTTACATATACATATCAGCCATGGACAGCTGAGGATCGTAAAAATGTGTTAAAAGATGTCCCCCCTTTAAACGAGGGGCACCAACAGTGGAGGGATGCAGTAGACATAATACGCTCCAATTGGCTGCTGAACGGCAGAGAAATGCTGCAAGTGCTCCAGGACCTGTTGGGCCTGAAGCTGGCCCGGGTCCGGGGAGACTTCACGGGCAACAGACCGGATGGAGAACCTTTAAGAGGCGATGAATTAGTCCAAGCATTGAACCCAGTATATAACAGAATAAAAACCGCTTTAGCACCAAGGCCAGATTATGGAAAAATAGGTGAAACAAAACAAAGAGAGAGTGAGTCCGCCTCTGACTTCCTGGACAGGTTACGTCCAGTTTTTAGACAAAACTCAGGTCTAGAATGTGATGAGAGCCCAAATTCCCCTTTCGAACAACAATTAAAAAACGCGTTTCTAAAAGGCCTCCTCCCAAAGGTCCGCGCTTACGTAGATAAATACTGGGTCACTCAAAACACCGGGAGCTTAGCTGATGCTCTACAGCATGCAGAGCACGCAGTAAAAGTGCAGAAAAATAAAGCAGCTCAAACCGGAGTTTTTGTAGTCACAACAGAGGGAGACCTCGTTGCTTATGCAGGGAAAAATCCACAGCAAAAAGGGAAAGGTCGGAGACAAAATACGGGCGATAAGGGAGGGGACAGACGGTGCTATAACTGCGACAAAGAAGGTCATTTCGCTAGAGATTGTAGGAGCAAGCCTAGGGATCGCAGAGACAGGCGTGACCGTGGCCGCAGAGAAGGCAGGGACAGAGATAGATATGACCGCTCAAACAGACGAGATAGGCAGGACAGCGAAGAGGAGGATAACAGTAGAGAAAGGTGACTAGATTCTCACCCCAAAGCTCAGAGCAACAACAGCAGGGATAGTACAGAAATTTTCAACATACATCAGCTGCTGCTGGGCTCTGAGCACAAACCAGAAGTAACAATTCACATAAATGGCAAACCATACCTCATGTTATGTGATACGGGAGCCTGCATGACTGTGTTAAAAGAAGAACCGCCGCGAACGCATTTCTCAAAAGACGCTCGCGTTGTAACCTCTGCCTCAGGGCATACTACAACACAGCTCCTAACCCAAAAGTTAGATTTCCTGCACTCAGATAGCAGCAGATGCTGCAAATTGCAATGCATCATTGATTCCAGCTGCCCTGTAAATTTATTAGGGCGAGATGGTTTAATGAAACTAAAAATAGGTGTGGTGCCTGAGAGTAATGGCATGAGAGCAGAGCTTATGCTCTCTGAAACCCATGAACTAGCATGTCATTCAGACGGTGAGCCACACTACTACTGGACTTTAGATCTGCCACCACTGCCGCAGCTTGTGACCGCAGCTGAGCGCTATCTTCCCAGCTCATCATCCACCATGCCATTTAATGAGCTGCACAACACCATACGTTTTAAACAAACACCAGGCCCCGATTCGGAGTATGACACACAAGTCCATCGTTTAGGACCTCAAAAGTTAACACTGCAACATCTCTACGTCACAAAAAGTGGAAACGCAGTATGTTCAGTGATACAGCCCCCTAAGGTCAGAGAGTTAAATCGAATGCCTATTTCACATGTTTCTGTAGTAAAAAGCCCAGAAACTCAATGGAGGGACCTGGGCACTGTCCTTAAACGAGTACAAAACGATCATTACGAGAAAACTGAAGAAACACGTGAAGGCTGGCTCCAGGGCCGCAGAACCGGTTGTATGAGATATACTCTAGGATGGGTGCTAAACACACAGCCCAGCACCCACCTGGATACCTCCCCGGCCACATGCTATGTGATCGAGGAGGCAGAATGATTTATCTTAGCACCCGTCGACAACGCGGAACTAAAAGTGCTTCCATCATCATTGTGGTCAAACGGACCCACAGACGTAGGCCTAATAAAGAATGCAGACCCAGTAAAAGTAAAAATCATCTCGAAACACAGACCAATGAAACCACAATACCCACTCTCTGCAGAAGCTAGAGACGGCATACGCCCAGTAATAGCAGACATGGAGAAAGCAGGAATTCTGATTAAAACAACACAAACAACATGTAACACGCCGATATTTCCAGTAAAAAAAGCACATACAGGAAAATATAGGCTGGTACATGATTTAAGAGCAATAAACGACATTACTGAACAGATACCACCAATGGTGGCAAATCCACACACACTTTTGAATCAAGTGTCACCACGAGAACAGTGGTTTTCAGTAATTGACCTGTCAAACGCCTTTTTCTCAGTACCACTACACCCCGAGTCACGTGGGCTGTTCGGTTTTACATTTGATGGCCAAAGATACACTTACACACGGCTGCCACAGGGTTTCCAAAACAGCCCCACCCTATACGCTGAGGCCCTGAAACAGTCAATGTCCTCCTGCACTCTACCTGCTCCAGGACAGTTCCTACTTTACGTAGATGACATCCTGGTAACCGGAAACACGCAGGACGACTGCAGGACAAACACTCTAGTGGTGCTGAGACACCTCGCAGAACAGGGACACAAAGTCTCTCAACATAAACTGCAACTATGGCAACCTAAGGTCGTATACCTAGGTCATGAACTAACAGGACAGGGTCGAAGGTTACTTGACAGCAGGAAAACTGCAGTACAAACTGCCCCAAAACCACTAACAAAACAACAAATGATGACTTTCCTCGGCCTCTGTAATTATTGCAGAAGTTGGATTCCAGAGTTCGCTCTCAGGGCCCAACCCCTGCAAGACCTTATCTATGGCAAAGATATGGCCCTGAAAGATAAACTGACTTGGACTGCTGAAGCAGAAGCTGCCTTCGCCAATTTAAAACTGGCTTTACAAACGAGCATGGTTTTAGCATTACCAGACTATGATAAACCCTTCTACTTACATGTAGATGGAAGTGCTGGATATATGAAAGCTGTGCTAACCCAAGCTTTCGGAGATAAACAACGTCCACTTGCATTTTATTCCTGTAAATTAGACTCAGTGGCCTCAGGCCTACCAACCTGTGTACAAGCCTGTGCAGCAGCAGCAGAAGCAGTAAAGAAGTCAGCAGATATCATTCTCGGCCACCCGTTAATAGTTAAGGTCCCACACGCAGTGACCTCAATTCTATTACAAGCAAACCTATCATACTTGACACATGCCAGACAGCTGTCGTATGTAGGAATATTGTTGTCACAGTCACACATCAACATAGAGAAATGCGGTCAGCTAAATCCAAGCACCCTGCTACCTGTAGAAACAGATGGTGATACACATAACTGCTTACACAAACTGGATGAAGAAACAAAACCAAGGGCAGATATATACAGTTCACCACAAACAACCTTTGCAGATATTTTTGTAGATGGCTCTGCAAGCAAAGACAGCACTGGAAAAAACTGTGTGGGTTATGCAGTAACCACAGTCGACACTGTCATAGAGGCAAGGCCTCTCACATCTGCAAATTCGGCACAAAGTGCAGAATTAACAGCAGTTATTCGTGCCTGCGAATTGCATAAAGATAAAGATGTCAATATACACACAGACAGTCAATACGTCTTTGCTGCAGTTCACCACTTCGCAAAAATATGGCAAAACAGAGGCATGATAACCTCTACAGGAGCACCAGTGCAACATGGCAGTCTCCTTAAAAAGCTACTAAAGGTAATCACATTACCTAGGAAACTAGCACTATGCAAATGTGCTGCCCATCAAAAAGATGACTCTTACATCACTAAAGGAAATAACTTTGCAGACAACGCAGCAAAAGAAGCTGCACAACAAAAACCAAATGTTCTTACATTAACCTCATGCTCCCTGATACCACTAGAGGTCCTCAAAGACGAACAAAAGGCGGCTCCACAGAGTGAAAAATCCTCGTGGTTGAAAGATGGCGCAATTCTAAAAGATGATATCATGACATGTAATGGGAAACCTATTCTACCTAAATCCCTACATAAAACAGCAGCATTAGTGACACATGGGAATACACACGTGTCACCAGCATCGATGGTAGATATTCTTTCTAAACAATTCTACTCGAAAAATTTTGAAAACTCAGCTAAAGCATATATTAGAACATGCATGATATGCCAAAAACATAATGCACAGGGAAATTTAAGGCCAAAGAGAGGCCATTTCCCAACACCGCCATATCCTTTTCACACAATACACATGGATTTTATCCAATTACATAAGCACCAACAAGTAGAATATGCACTAATAATCATAGACGTATTCTCAAGGTGGCCAGAAATTTACCCAGTAAAGAAAAATGATGCAATCTCAGTGGCAAAATGTTTGTGTAATCATTTTATTCCCACCTATGGAATACCAAGCCTAATAAGATCTGACAATGGCACACATTTCGTAAATGAGGTAATATCAAAAGTCTCTGAAGCACTGGGCTTCAGTATAAAGCATCACTGTTCATACCACCCACAGAGTGCAGGGTTGGTAGAAAGAACAAACGGCACTATAAAACAAAGACTAAGGAAATGCATGGCGGAAACTGGTCGCCCCTGGCCTGAATGTGTGGGTCTAGTCAAAATGTGGATGAGACTAACACAAGGCTCACAGAAGCTGACACCCTTTGAAATAGTACACGGGCGGCCCTTTCCTCTACCCATTACAAGCGAACCGATAGACAGATCCATAAGAGAAACAACACTAGCAGAATGGATGACAAAACTGTTAGAAAACAAAGAAATAGTTTTGAACAATCAACTGCCAGATGATTCTCTTCCAGTCTCTTCCAGGTTGAAACCAGGAGATTGGATCCTGATAAAAGTGCTCCAGAGGAAAAAGTGGAGCTCCCCGAGGTGGGAAGGACCTTACCAAGTCCTCCTGGCCACACCAACAGCCTGCAAAATTGCTGAACGACCTTCCTGGATTCATCAGAGCCACTGTAAAAAAGTGAGCGACAGTCCACACTAAGACGCCAGCACCCCTGCCTGTTAGTGATCTGGGAGGTGGAGAGAGGGCTGTTTGGGTAAATCCCGCCCTTGTTCTTCTCGCCCCTAGTCTACTCACTCACAGGACCAGGTGTGTTCGGTCATCATGAAGACCATACTCGTTCTGGTGTCCAGTGTCACAATCCTGTTGGGACTGCTGTTACTGATCCCACAAGAAGAAGAACAGCACCACCTGGTGACAAGACTGACCCATGACGCAATACATCCAGACGACATGACACAAGATCACAACCACCCATGGATGAACAATGCCTGGTACCGTTATGTGTACAACTCCACAAGAGACAAAAACTGTTACATCTGTTCACACATGCCTCTCACTGCAAAACACTTGACCCTGTACGGCACACCCGCACCACTAAATGAAGGACTGTGCATATATGAGAAAGCAGCCCGCGGCCAGTGTGATAACCAAACGATGAGAAAATTGGAGAAGTGGATATGTCTGGGAGACCCTAACGTCCAGAACATCAACGTCACCACAACAGTAGGACAAGAAGACCCGACCTATCTGATGGACCTATGCACTAATATCACCAACACGCCAGAGCCTAACAGGTACACGTACGCCTGTGAGGACAAACACTGGGTGAATATGTCACTCAGCACCCCAAACATCACTGTGCTGGCTGTGGTAACCACGTACACTTTTCCCTTATGTGTCGTGTTTGTCAACATCACCAAAGGAGCGACTCACTACAGCCTATCTGGCGCATGCCAATACACCCTGACACTACCGACTCTTACAAAGAAACTCTACTGGGTCGAGGGGACCGGCTGGTGGTGTCAAGGATATGACAAACAACCCCAAACATACCTAGCCGTGCCTGAAAACTATGAGGGACAATGTGTGCCACTGATGCTAAGCGATCACACCTTCAAGATAACAGTAGGAGCAGCCCGTGCGCGGACACGCCGGAGACGAACAATACAACCACACGACCCAATTTGGGGCTCTGACGTCCCAGAGGAATTCAAGCTTTGGACCACAGGACAAAAGGTCGCCCATGCCCTTTTCCCATGGGTAGGAGTTGGAAAGCACGCCCTTAGAATTGAGACTCTGAACTACCGTTTTGGACTGTTCCTGAATGCATCCTGTAAAGTGAATAACGCGCAGAATGAAGAAATCGACGCCTTGCGCCTTAGTACAATGCAACACCGTGTGGCGTTAGACATGATTTTGGCCGAGAAAGGCGGTCTCTGTGTGTTGTTTAATACAACCTGCTGCACCTACATCCCTAATAATGTGCATTCCACCAACATGTCTGACGCACTGAACACGCTACGTCAGCTCAGACGAGTACAGCAGCAAGATTACACACACAACACCGAGGACTGGCTCACATGGCTGTTTAGTGGGTCGTGGAAGTCATTACTCACTAAAGGACTAACATTCGTTGGAATGCTCCTTCTGCTACTTTGCTTATTTTCCACATGTGTACTGCCTTGTATTCGGAGTATGATAAGCAAACTGTTTACTGTAAGATTGCAAGCTTACATCGCATTATCTCAAGTTGAACAAGCTCAAGAACAGGTACAAGTTGAAGAGGATGATTTTTAAGCACTAAACTGTGTAAACCCAATAAAGTTGATCATGTACGTTTTCACAAAATGATACTCTAGTTGAAAATGCTTCTGCAAGTGACTAGTAGTTGAAGTACATAAATATATATGAACAACAGCAGGGAATGTTAAGAGATTTTGTGATGTTTCCTTTTCCTTATAATGTTTCATTTTGTGATGTTTCCTTTTCCTTATAATGTTTCATTTTGTGATGTTTTTTCTTTTCCTTATAATGTTTCATTTACTCAGTTAAAGGCCTGAAAAGCACATAGTGTTCACATATCTTTATGTTTTGTCTTTGCTTCTTCTCACACACATACACATGAGCCCTGCAGTAATCGCTGACTCCTGTGAAAGTATCTTACAGACACCCTTGGAAACAGGACCCAACTGGCTCCTGTTTTCCTCGAGATAGAAACTACACACACACACACACATATACACTGTGTCCCATACATGCCCAGATTGTCTGTTACAGCCTGAAAAACAGGGAATGCTACGATGTATAAATAAAGCAGACTGCAAAGCCTCGGTGTGAGTATTACCCGATCACTCACCCGTGCGCACGTAGTTCTCTGAACAAAACTCTGACTGTTTCTGTATTCTTTCAATGTTTAAAAATGTCTTGCCACTGACACATACAAATGTTTGTAGGGGGTGTTTATACTTTTATTTTTTATTTTTCTAAAAGAAAGAGGGAGATTGTTAACTTGTTATTTTCTGTTATATCGCGAGAGTACTTTTGCCCGCGGTGAGTTTTAGTTCTAAGTGAGCGGTAAAACATGGCATAAGGAATAAAGCGCTTGGATGAGACTACGACGTCATGTCTTTTGATTTAACAGAGTAATTGCCCGATGCCGTAATTAAAGTATATATTTGTCATATAAGAGCCTTCCTGTGAGGTTTCAACTGAAATAAGTCTTCCCATCGATGCTTGGGGGCCTGGCTTAGAAACTCCAGCGAGATAGGAGATGCACAATGTCTTATTTGAAAGTAGCGCAACAAATGATACGAGGGCAAATCATACAAAGAACAAAGGTCACTAAAGCTGAGAAAATTGTTATCTTTAAAAATATCATAAAAACATTCAATACCTTTTCTTGCCCATATACAGAAGGAGGAGTCCACAATGGATTTGGGGGAAGAGGTGGTTGTTACAGATTGGGGCCAGAGCAGAGGCAGAGACTGAACTGAAGTGACGCTGGAATTGTTACCATATTTTTAGAGATGCAATTACAACAGGGTTATCTGTAAACTGTAACAGGGAAACAGAAAGAGATGAAAATAATAGTGCTGATGGCTTTCGATTTTTAAAAGAGACTTAGATAAAATAAACTGCTTAGACAAAAAATTGTGGTTTTAAAGTAAAATAAAAAGATTTTTCTTCATATTAAACAGAACTTCCTCTCTATGATCACCACAGAAGGAGTTTGGATTGGTTTGAATGACAAAGTACAGGAGGGAACATGGAAATGGGTAGATGGGACTCCACTGACTCTGATGTAAGTCTTCACTTTGGTTCACTTTATTCCTTTTACAGAATTTCCAAAAGAAGTTTGTTAAACCGACAGATGCATTCACATATAAACACAATGGTGAGCTTACATGTCCGTGGGTTGACTGCTAATAGCGTAAAGATGTGTGCTAATCTTTTGTTTTGGCCACAAGGCGGCCAAAAGAACTATATCAGTAAAAACAACTACAATTCTTGTGTTCAGAACTGGTGTGTTTCCCTTCTGCACACTTTATGCAAGCTTGCTTAAAAACCACCATGTCCTGACAAGAACCCCCCACCCCACTGCCAGCTTACATCTTAATTCCTTCTTTATAATAAGAATATAATGTATTTGTCGGTGACCTGGTAGGTACTGGGCAACAGAACAGCCTAATAATGGTGGAGAAGAGGACTGTGTTTCTGTCAGAAGTGAAAAAAACACTTGGTTTGATCGTCCGTGTTCATATTCTTATCATTGGATCTGCGAAAAAGTTTCAGAAAACAACTGATTTCAGAAAGATGATCTATTCATAAATGTTTTGTTTTATCTTTGATTACAACAATTATAACTCTGTATTTCAATTTAAGCCTAAAATGACTAGGTGTTTGGTTGCTAAGTATGGTTTTTTCTTTTTTTGTTCATATATAAGTGGTTAAGTTTTTGGGTTTCTGTTTGATTTTTATTCTACTGTTTGAATTTTTGTTTTTGTTCTTTTTTCTTGTGATATTGTTTTTATTATCATTATTATTATTTTTTTGAGTGTTTCTGTTATGACTTTATGGTTGTTCTGGTGGTAACTGTCAGTTTGTGATCCTTATTTTTGTTTCAAGACTCAAGTCTAGTTTTACTTCCTGCAGGGTTTCTCAGTTCCTCCCTTATTCTTATTTCTTTGTAGTTGAGTGTTTATATTCATGTCTGTATTAATTATTTTCCTTTTTTACTGTTTTACTTTGAAACAAATGTTTGTTTCTGACCTGCATTAGTTTTAATTCCTGCATCTGTTTTCCCCTGATTTGAACATTGTTTTCATCTGTGTTGTTACTGCAGGTGTCTCGTTTCTCTTCTGTTTGTCACTCCCTGATCAGTCATCAGTATATAAATAGTCTTCTCTCCCTCTCAGTCCTCATCAGTTTGTTCACACTCCCTGACTACATTTTAATAGTCAAAAAAAATGCCTCCTACATCTTTGTTGTATCACTGTTCCTTGACTTCAGTGAAAAGCATCATGTGGTAAAAGAAAGGTGTGAATGAGGTTAAGGAGAATTCATAGAAACTAAGGAAAAGAGAAGTGTGGCGGTCAGAGGATCAGTCTTTAATCATGTGATGCCTACCATACTGAAAACCGAAACATCCTGAAACCGAGTGCCAGTCTTACTAAATCCAACTTGTTCTTATTTTGTTAATCTATAAAAGCCATGTAAATGAGGACCCCTAAGTTACAGGTTTAAGGGTTATTTAGGATTTCTCCCACCAAAATAAAATTCCCTTCAGTCATCATCAAACAAAAAAACTATTAATTAATAACTAATTAATTTTTGATAAACCTGGCAGCACAGCAGCAGACATAGTAATTGTCAATGGAAAATTATACTTAGTAGTCAGTATAAGCTTTTAATGCTATAAGTCTACATATGATAGAATACTGCATGTTGACCTTTTGATGCCTTAGACTGTTGTTCACTACAAGACTTGTTCTGTTTTATAAATTTCTTCCCACAGCGATAATAAGAGCTGAGAAGCAGTTTCACCCCCTCACAGGAAGAGGAGAGCTGAACGCTCTTATCTCCACTCCCTAACAAAAAGAGGGGCCGTTTTCTTCAGAATCTCACACACACACACATACACCTACATACACACCAACATTCCTCTGTCTACGAACAGACGTATTCACTATTGTATTACCTTTGTATAAATACAGACCAGGGCAGTGGCAGAGCACGAGTCTCTGAGCACCTCATTCTCGTGCGAGTGCTCTGTGACTGCCCTTGCTTGCAAGTAAAACTATGTGTTTCTCCTCTCTGATCTCTCAGCTGAAGAAGTGTCTTAGAATACATCTCTTGACAGTAATGCAAACTGAGCTACTGTAAACCTTAAATACACTTTGATCTCTTAATACAGCTCATAATATTAACTTTATGTTCTATGTTCTCCACATAAAGCGACACCTAGGGATGGGAATTGAATTTTTTAAAAGTAATGTCGTATGTTACTTAACTCCTCCCAGGAGAAAGCAATTTATGACACTACTTGTTACATTACTTTAGTGTTTCTATGCAAAATGGCCTGAAACACATCTCATAATTACCATTTAATGATATAAACTAGGATGTTCTTAGTCAACCTGCCACTTGTGGCCCACGTCACCCCTACTTGTGGCCTGTATATAGGCCACAAGTATATAGGAGGGAATTCTACTTTGCTCATATAAATCCTAAACAGCCCTTCAACCATAGTATTGAAGTTACATTATTCATTGACGTTTCTCATTTGCATGACCTGCAGTAGTAGTTTATCTTCAGGAAACCGTAGCTTCAATATGGCAGACATCACACTGTAAGTGTAATCAGATTCTCTGACCACCACACTTCTCTTTTCCTAAGTCCTTATGAATCCTCCTTCTCCCCTTTCCTTGATCTCATGACATTTTCCAGGAGGTCCAGCAGTAAATAGGCATAGGAGGTAGGATATGATTTATTGGGATGTTCAACTGTGCCTGGTGAGTTTAAACAAACAGGGAGACATGACTATTTATACATCGATATATGTAATTATTAATTGTTTGGTTTTTCAAACTCCCATGTCACTATATACAGTGATATAATATAGATAAAAAGAAAATATAAATGAAGCTGCATTTCTGTGTTTTCGTATTTTGTATGAACAAAGCAAACAAGCATCACATAAAAACTGAAATCAAAGGCTAATACTACTACTACTTCTACTACTAATAATAATAATAATAACAACAAAATTAAAACTCAGAATGTATTAGAATCCAAAAAATTCAACTAACACAAAAACCAAATCTTCAAATACTGGAATAATAATAACTAGAATAATAAAGAATACTAGAATAATAAAAACCACAGGCATTTGATAATCATTTCAGGCAGTTTTCACTGACATAAAAAATGCACACTTTTAGCTACAACAAATTGCCTCATGGTGATAGAATAAAACAACAATGTTATAATCAAAGCTAAAACTGCAAAGCAATTATAATTAGATCATCTTCAAGAAACTGAATAGCAGTTTTATGGTGTTTTTTCGCAGATCCACTTAAATGAAGCTGAACATGAAAGATCATTCCAAGACTTCTTCGTATCAGTTTTGACATGAACACAGTCCTCTTCACCCAAATATGAAATTCCGCCACCATTATCAGGTTGATTTTTTCCCCATTTCCCAGCAGATCTGTGAAAACAACATTATGTTATTATTAGTAAGAAAACGTTTTGACATTTGGTGTGGGTGTGTTGGGTTTTGTAAGCCAACTTTTAAATCAGCAGCTTTGATAGAAGCTTTGATAAGCACAATGTAAATTATGATTGCAAAATTTCAGATAACCAACAATGTTTTTTTCAGGACATGGTGGTTGTTAAAGAAGCCTACACAAAGTATACAGTTAGTCAAACACAGTCAGACCTGCAGAGATATCATGTCTTGACTATAATAACTTGTTTTCCCCCAATGTGGCCAAAACAAGTCATCTTACATATCACATCTTTAAGCTTTTGGCCTTGCAGTTTGGCTTAACCCACTGATGATTACCAGTATGGGTACAGCTGATTGTATCTATAGATCTAACAAATATCTTTTGGAAAGTTAATAAAAGTAATAAACTGAACCAAGCTGAAGACTTACATCAAACTCAATGGAGTTCCATCTACCCATTTGAATGTTCCCTCCTTTATTTTGTCATTTAAACCAATCCAGGCGCCTTCTGTGGCAATATTAGAGAGGGCAGTCTGTTTAACATAAAGAAAAAAACATTTTATTTTAGTTTAAAGGCACAATTTTAGTCAATGCAGTTTATCCCAGTATTATATAAGCATGTCTTTCAAAAATCGCATACCACACCTGATTAAAATTATCTTCTCAATTGCTTGACATATTTTTGTTACATTTTTCCTTAGCACTGAAGATATATTTCCCAATGGAATCAGAATCGGTTTGACCAAGTATGTGCACACATACAAGGAAATAGGCTCTGGCTATTTCTTTGCTCTCAGTGTGCATAACAGAATAAACAACAGACAATACTGACAACATGACATCAACATGATACAGACAATAGCAAAAAGTATACAATTCTGGAATTATGGAATACAATTATGGACTAAATAAGGGATGGATAACTAGTTAATATTTAACTAGTGTCACATTATGTGAGTGTCCTAAGTATTCATCAGAGTGACGGCCTGTGGAAAGAAACTGCACAGATGTCTCATACAGTGATGGATGAGCAGAGACCAGATTGGATAACTGCAAAGTAGAAATGGATCAACTGCTTCTGAGGTAGGTTGAACTTCCTGAGTTGACGCAGGAAGTACATCCTCTTCTGGGTCCTTTTGATTATAATGTATATAGTGGGAGACCACTTGTGGAGCCCAGAAACCTGAAGGTTTCCACAGCGGACACAGTGCTGTTGAGTAAGTTGAGGGGGAATAAAGGAGAGTGGCTCTGCTTGAAGTCCACTGTCTTCTCTAGAGTTTTGAACATATAGGTTTTTCTTACTGACACTCTTGCATGTAGATGTGTTCAATCACGCAGGCTCATCACTGTCCTTGATGAGTCCGATGTCATGTCATCGAGGTTTTAAGTAATTTCTTTCTTAATTTTTTTTTTTCAAATTTTTGATCAGCATGGGAAAAAAATCATTTACATACAAAGTTATGAGTTTAAATTTCAATACTCATTTACAAACACAATAACCCACACATACACAGTGTTGGTCAAGTTACTTGAAAATAGAGATTAAGTAGTTACTAATTACTGATTACTTCTCCAAGAAAGTAATCCAGTTACTTCACTGATTACTTATTTTCAAAAGTAATTAGTTACTTTATTACTTAGTTACTTTTTAAAAATATGATACACAACCCGAATGGGTAATAAAGCAATAGACCTTTAAGCCCAATTCTATTTTTTCTGCATAATCCATCATATAAAATTGAATCAAATGATTCAATTTTTAAAACTTGTTTTATTGCTTTAATCTTTTACCTTTATGCACATTGCATCAAACAAACATTAAATTATATGCAAAAGTCTTTGACCTTGAAGAAATTTGTTTAACATTATAACCTATTTTCTACATATTCCAGCATATAAAATGAAATAATTTTTTGTGCTTACATTCACTCTTTCAAATAGAGTAAGTAAAACAAGTAAAACAGCAAAAAATAAATAAAATCAAAGATTTAGCAGCGCTAAGTCCCGTTGCTCTTAAATATATTTTCAACTGTTTAGCAGGAGTGGGGCTGGTGGAGGTTTGCCTGATGCCGCAGCGGTCATGTCAGTGGAAAGGGTTTCTGTTTAAATTTCACATTCCTGTGGCAGCGTGCTAGGTGCTTGCTCAGATTTGAAGTTTAATTGCACAGCGGACGCTAATGTTTTTGTCACTTTTTATGGACTCAAACTTACGGGAAAGTAACAGTAATGTAATTACTTTTTTGTAATAGTAATCCCTTACTTTACTCGTTATTTAAAAAATTAATCATATTACAGTAACACATTACTTGTAATGCGTTACTGACCATCTGCACATACATAAACACTGTACCTGATCCTCTGGGCTGTCAATAACCACCAGATCTGCTCCTTTGTCTCTGCAGTCCTTTCTGGCTTCATCCCAGGAAGCAGACCTTTCAGAGAGGAGATAGCAGCTACAACTGAACTTGCTCCATCCTGCCGGGCATGTTTTATCTGGAAGAAATTACAAAAAAAATTTAAATTAACAAATTCCTGGGGCCTATTTTCCTGGGCACTAAAGTAATAAAATAGCCAATTTATCAAGACCAAGGGCCTGACAGAGGAGAGCTGCTGTTAACGAGTGTGGCTTTTAACTGTACTTAATTATGAGGGTTGTTAGTGGCATCATCAGAAGACAGCGTTATCCTGACGTAGGCCTGCTAGAGCTAGTCGAGTCTCCACCCTGTCTTCAGTTAGTTTCAGCATTGCCTACTAGGGTAACACTCATAGAATCAGAAACTCTAGGATAACTGGATCTAACATCTTTATGTGTTTGTGGAAGGAATATATTTTATCGTTATTGTACCAATCAGATTTTTCTTGTAGATGTGAATTTGTGATGAGCACTTCTGCAATGCAGCTTTATAGTGACAAGCAGTGATTAAACAATACTGACAGTATAAATAAATATTCCTCTGATTAAAGATCAATTTTTTAAAACAGAATTATTGAAAGTAAAGCACAACACACACAACACCTCACACAACGACTCACTCGGATTGGACAAACATAGCAGCCTTTTCAGCTCTTTGGTCTTTTCAGTCAGAAGGTCTCTCTCCTCAGTGATGGAAGAAAGATTGTTACTCACAACAGAGAGATTTGCATTCAGAAGGTCTCTCTCCTCAGTGATGGAAGAAAGATTGTTACTCACAACAGAGAGATTTGCATTCAGAAGGTCTCTCTCCTCAGTGATGGAAGAAAGTTGACTACTTATAGCCAAGAGATTTGCATTCAGAAGGTCTCTCTCCTCAGTGATGGAAGAAAGATTGTTACTCACAACAGAGAGATTTGCATTCAGAAGGTCTCTCTCCTCACCCATGGAGGAAAGTTGGTTATTCATTTTCGACAGCTGTTTAGCTGAATCATATAAGCAGTTATGATCTGAAATCAAGACAATTAATATTAATTTTTGAGACACAAAAATTTCAGCTTCATTTTCAGATTGTTTTAGATTTAGTTTATAGCAAAACAAAAATATGGTCAAAATATGCCACCAGGTAATGAAACATGTTAAATATGTAAGTTATTGTATGAGAGTAAGGAACCACTGTTGCTATGGTCTCATTATATTGATGTTTTTAGTCTTGTCTTGTTGTCAACATTCATTAGAAGTGACAATTGAACTGAATTGAACTGAATGCTTGCAGTTTTACTGTGGCTGATGATCAATAGAACAAGTATTGCTGAAAAATGCAACTCACAGAATAAACCAAGAGTGATCAGTGTAACCAGCAGGAAAACACTCAGCAGGCTCAGACAGAGAATAACCCCCAAATAGAAACTCCTCTTAGAGCTCCTTCGACCTTAAAAAAAAGAAAGAAAGTAAAGGCAGGGAATCCAATAAAATGTACAACAGTAAAAATAGATTTTAAATAACTATTTACCTGTTTTTGTTACTTGTTCCTTACCTATATGGTTTGTTTAAGGTGCTGGGTTGTAAGGTTTGAAATGTTTGGCTTTGAAATATATTGACATACAGTATATTTTGTACATTACATGCAAGTATGTGGATTATTTCTGAGAGCTCAGCTCTGCAGCACAGGACATGTGGTAAAGCTGTGTGGTGGTGAAGTATTACAGGTTTCAGTCTGTTCTTTTTTAAAATTGTGAGGGAGTCAAACATTTCATATGTGGTTTGTGCAGCTATCCCAGCACTAAAACTGGAACTGTTCTCAAGCTGTGTATAAACCGTAGTCATGTGCAGGGCCACAGAAGTCAAACTTCTCTTTAAAAATAACATTTCAAATTCTTAACAAAACAATTTTCCAATTAAGAAGGAAAATAGTCTTGTATAGGGTTACAGACAAAGATCTTAAATACTTTATTCTTTATTATATATTATATATATTGGGGGTGGGACTCGATTAAAAAAATTAGTGTGATTAATTACAGTCTTTGTAATTAATTAATCTCAATTAATCACATTTAATCGCACAAGAAAATTTGCCCCAAAGCACATATGTTTTTTTTATTTTTATTTTAAAGGGTTTTAGTGGATGACAGAACAAATAATAGACATGGACATGAATATTGTAAACTCAAGCTCTTTTAATTTGTGGGGGAAAAGCATTTAAACTGAATTTCCATGCAAAAACAGAGAGAAAAAAATATTCCTGGCCAAAATTGGGCAGACTTAAAAATAAAGTTTTATTTTAAGTACTTTAAGTACATTTTCAAAATGCTATTGTCTTTAAATAGTAATAATAAAAATTTCAACATAAAGTGCCGTTTTTCTTCTTTAAAAAAAATAAGGCAGAAATATAAAAGTTTATTTGAATAGCTTCACCTTTAAACTCTGAGTAACCTTAGCCAACATTATTTTGTACATTAGGCTAAAACAGTGTGATCATCGAACATTTTAGTGCAAAAAATAACAAACCCATTGGACACACAATACCTCCATTTATATTTACTGTCTGTCTCTTTCAGCCAGTTACTTGCACAAATTAGCCTGTTCACATTTTCAGAGCTCAAGGCAGCTCTCTTTTTTGTTACTATGTGACCTGCAAGTGAGAACAGTCTCTCACGTGGGACAGAAGTGGCAGGACTAATCAAACTTGCAGGCCAGGACAGACAGCTCTGGGTGGGTCCCCACTCGACTGGACCACCACTGCAGCGGGCAATCTGTCTCGCTGATGGTGGATTCTGCTCTGTACAAACTCACACGGCCTGTTACACACGGCTTCCTCATCTGAATCTGTACCACATTTTCTAACCCCCTATCTTCTACCACTGATAGTAGTCTACAGTCCAGAGCAATCCATTTTGCGAGAGAGTAAGTTTGTCCATTGTTGACTTACTAATTTTGGTCCTGAAGCTAGTCATTTCATGAAGTTTGGATCAGCAATGGAACTCAAATTATGCCATATCTGACTAGGACAGGTAACTGGTATGACTTAAAAGAGAGGTTGTCAAGAAAGCTGGGATTGAAAGCGACTGAAGTTCCCCCAGCTTACCTCTCATTACATCTGAGAGAGGGTAAAACGTTTTCACATCCACCCTTTCATATTAGAAGAGATACAGAGTGCTAAACAGAGTTTATCTATATGTGTCTTTTTAATGGTAAATATTTTTATTCTGTATGTCTGTACTAATGCCTAGATGTAGTGAGCATAGATGTAATCCATCTTCGACCATGGCAGATTAGTCTCTGTGGCTGCAGGAATGTGAAAAGATAAGAAATGTGTCTCCAAGCCACCATTATACGTGATTCTGAATAAAAGAAATAATATTAATTATACTATAATTGTTAAACACAGAATAATAATATGTGATTTTTCTGATAGTTTATCATGCTTAATTGCTCTCCACAAAACAGCATGTCTTCATGCAAACTGCTGTCCCAGCAATAATGAACAAAAATCAGCAGCAATGCACCATTTGTGACATTAGTGGACTCATCTAGTTGCAAAGAGAAAAACTGACTACTTGTTATTCTTTCCAGAAGCTGATGCTGTATGTCTAAGGCCATGTCCGTGATACGGTGGCTCACAGTGTTGTTCGAGAGTGGGATGGTCATGTGTGTGTGTGTGTGTGTGTGTGTGTGTGATCTATGATCTATGATTTCTGACACCAGTGTGTTCAGTATTTATCATTTACACAGCTTTATGATTAGGATAAGGATAAGCTTTATTTGTCAGTCTCAATTGCCTGCAGCTGAAATGACAGACCTTACAGACAATACATACAAGGGAGGGAGTGTGGTGAGTGCATATCAGTATCAGTGTATATGTGTGCGTGCGTGTCGGGGTGTGCGTCCTGAGTTCAGCCTGAGAAAGTGTCCTTTCGCCTGTTAGGCAAAGATCAACAGTCCGCAGCCTACACAGGTGGCCTTGAGGAATAGGGCAGAGAGTCAGTTCGTTCTCGTTATCATATCTCCTGGAAGAATGTTGTTGTTCTCCTCGGCGTCTACCTTCAAGCAGCTGGCGCTGTCGGGGGTGGGGGTATAGCCGCATTAGAGATGGAGGTAACTGGTTTAGGTCGAACGAACTGCATCCATTTTACAGTCGTTCCAATGTCCATCACTGGTCTCCAGGTGTATCTCTCTTTCAGAGACGTGAGCTCCTCCAAGATCTTTCCCATATTTCGTTCAGTAAGAACAGTCTGAGCACTCACCGCTCTTCCAACAGTTTCAATCATAGCGGCTAGCCTTGTGGGGTTTTGAACAGCAGTCACCGCTTTCTTCAATTTCTGATAAGCCAGGGCCAAGCCAGCTCCGAACAGCAAGAACCCTGTTAACATGGTTCCGAATAGGTAGATGTCTTCAATGTCCTCGATAGACAGTCCCGCCAGGCACACGACTTGCCACTTCTGCCACCCGTCCATCGTGTATCCAGCAGGGAACGTCCCTCCAGGATACTCAGGCTCTCCCGAACCCAGGCTTCTCGTCGTGAATAGAGTGTCAGTTGCATTGATGGACCAGTTGATCAAATCCATAGTTCTTCTTCTTTAGTTTTAGAGAACAAGAGCGAGAATGAGAGGCTCTCTCATTGTTAGAGTCAGACAAGACCAGACAAGGACATAGAAGCAGCAGCAGGGAAGATAAGGAAAGGAGAGGGTGAAAGATGCGTCCGCATCCTCCAAGAGCCAGAGAAGAAAAGGTTTATCAACTAATTTTAAATTGTTTTCCCCAAATATATGATGTGTTCTGCTCCAATGTCAATTCCTCTCATATGATCTCTCAATACAGGATCAAATTTAGACATCAGTTTCACTGCTTTTAAAAAGTTCTCATTATTGGGATGATGTAATGTGTAAACAGATTCCCTCAGTGCCAGGTTCCTTTTTGCCCATGACTGAATAATGCTGAATAAGTGTGTGAGAACACGATCCTTTCCTGCTTTCAAGAGGGCCATTTCTGTACTTATTAATGGTTTTCCCCTTTGAAAGACACAGGGCAAATTCCTGCCATTTCACCATATTGCTACAGAGATCTTCATCCAGTAGTGCCTTATGCCATGGGCTGGCTCTGAACAGATGAAATCAAAGTGGAGATCTTTATCTATAATGCACAGTGCCACATTTGATACAAACCAATTATACCATTAACAAACAATACACACACACACACACACACACACACATATACATATATATATATATATATATATATATATATATATATATATATATATATATATATATATATATATATATATATATATATATATATATATATGTATGTATGTATATATATATATATACGTATATATATATATACATACATACATATATATATATATGTATGTATGTATATATATATACGTATATATATATACGTATATATATATACTTTCATTTTTAAAGTAAAGGCATCACCAAATATATATTTCCAAATATATACTGTCTGATTGCCAAGCTTATTATAGCCAGCAAGCAGGCGCACCACATATACGCACTTTTCGCATATATGTGTGTGATAGAATGTAGGACTGTCAACGTTAATGCCGTCATCAGCATCGTGCCTGGGATCATCCTTCGTGAACTCTGGGATGGAGGGCGATGGCCCTCTGTAGGTCTTCTCCTTTACAGCTATGGCTGTAGTGGGAGCCAACGCTCGTTCTGTGGGGACCATGTTCGTATTATAGGTCCAGTCCGTGATTGAGATAAGGGGGTGGACTGTGGCACACGAAGTTGAAAATCAGGAGCTTTACTGGCTGCGGCTGACGGTTGCAGTGACTGGCACTGCTGATTCCCCAAACATCTTCTTCATCCTTCTTCCTGACCAGTACAATTGGAGAGGAACTGCTACTCTCCCTTATTACCTGAGCCTCCAAAAACTGGTTAATATGGGCGCTCACAGCCTCATACTGGATGTCTGGGTGCGTCTATATTGCTGCCTGACTGCTGTATTATTAGGTAGCGGTATAACATGGAAGATGAGGTTAGTACAGCCCAGGTCTCCATCATGGGCAGAGAAAACAGAATTGTATTTCTGCAAGCACAATCTCACCTCATGTTGCTCTGGCTCAGCAGGTACAGACAGGTCAATCAATTCCACCCTATCCTGTATAGAGCCAGTGCCCATATGAGAGGAGACCATAACAGGGGAGTATCTCACCTCAGTGGCACCTACAGGGAGACTACATTACCATGCTTGCCTTAATATTTGTAACACAAGTTTGCTAAATTTAACACCTAGTGTAAATTTGTTTTAAGTTTTATGACATTGTGTTAGTGTTGCTTTCACTGTAGTAAGAAACAAGAAAGTGTAACACTTTGTTAGCATTGTTGCCTTACTGCAGGAAGATTCCAGGTTCAAACTTCCTGGTTGGCTGGAGCCTTTCTGTGGAGAAAAAAAGTTGTCTCTGGGGTCCAGCCCAGAGCAAAGATGATTTGTAGACAGTTCTGTGATCCCCCAGGTAACAGTTTGTAAGATAGCGATAAAGTGCTAATCACCTATCAGAATTTAGTTTTTATTGTAAGTTGACCCCTGCTGAACCTAAGGAACAAAGATTTAAATTTTGTGTCTAACACTGAATGCTATGCTGAAGTTACTCTTACTTGCTATTTGTTTCTATCAGAGTTTTTGCGAGTAGTAATATTGGTCATTTTCCAGCAACCTTCTGTTGTTATTCTCCAGCAATTTGTGCTGTTAATAGTCAGGTTCACTAGATTATCTCTCATTTCAAATATCTTTTTCATTTTGTTTTTACATTAAAGCATTGACTGACTACACTAATTGGTATTACACAAAAGAATGGGCCTGAACTGCTATAGCATATTGTCGTAGTAGTTGTGTTGATAGCTGTAGTTTATTTTGGAGCGTTGTAATGCTTTTCAAGAAATTACAGGTATGCTTACCTAAGTGTAACATCAGATTTGTGGGTTGTGCTGCTGCATAAGGTTGGAGGTGTAATTTTCACTCCCTGCCACTATTAGGCGAGTATTCCTTGAGATGACTTTCTGTCAGTCAACATTTCCTGTTGTGGAAACCATTACTCACGAGGCAACCACCAATTTAGCTGAAAGATCCCGGTAAGAAAAGCTAAAATAAAAGTTAAATTCGCAATTTATCTTCATATACTAGTAGTTAATAGATGGCTATTTATTAGGATCTGAAATCTGTGAGATACGGCCGTGGGAAGCTGCGTCAGCCAGGCGAGCTATCTCACCACGAGCTCCGATTGGTTTTTGACCAGGACTGGATCATTCGAGATCTGAACCCTGTGGGTTCAGTGTAGTGATGGGATTTCCGGCTCTTTTTAGGGAACCGGCTCTTTCGGCTCGGCTCACTAAAAAGAGCCGGCTCTTTCGGCTCCGAACCGGCTCTTTAGGTTGTTTTGTTGCTTTAATTAATTTATTATTAACAACAATATAAAATTATGCACAAAAGGAATTACTAATGTAAAAAAAGTGGTTTTATTTATATATGTTTATATATATATATAAATATATGCGGTGCCCCTAGAGACAAAGCACATACAAACTCCAAAACACATTTCTAGCGTTAACTGAACTTCCAAAACAGAGCTACCTAGATCACTTAAATTACACAATTGAAAGCATATGTGTATTATTTGTGTATTTATACACAAGCTCTCATATATATTCAAATAATAAAAAAAAGATGTTCATTTACCTGTTACTACCACACACCAAATCCGGTCATTGGTAATTCCTGGCTTGTGTAGCCACTAGGTAACAAAAGCTCAACACTGCGCCTAGCATCCTGGAGCACTTCTGTTGTCTTTTGTACGTGTTTTGGAGTTTTTACGTGCTTCGGGGTTTGTATGTGCTTCGGAGTTTTTACTTGTTTTGAAGTTTGTATGTACTTCGTCTCTAGGAGCCACCGTAAATACACTTTTATTTATTCACTCCACATAAAATGTAATAAATAAATCATATAATACAAAAACCAACTATTCACATTTCAACTTTTAACTATTTAAATTTTCAGCTTTTTCCCTTTAAACAAATTTAAAGTGAAACAACACAAAACACTGCAAACCACAACACAATTAAATATAAATTAAAATATGAAAACAAAAAGAACATGCATATTCTCTGTCATATGGGCCTGCATGAATAAACTTTCTGAATCCTTTATCATCTGCAACTGAAAATAGTTGTGGATGATTACTATACCTTTCTAATGTGACGTTGTTGTCCCTGGCTCTCTTTCTCTGTCTCTCCCTCCTGCTCTGTTCCTGTGCTACTGCAAGTGTAACTACCGCCCCTCCCCCCTCTTCCCAGCGCAAAGCACAAGGCTCGCGTGCGGAATGAAGCGGAAAAAAGTGCGAGAGAGAGAGAGAGAGAAAGAAAAAAAAAACACGGCTCGCGATAAGGAGCCGGCTCGCGTCGTTCACGTCAAAGATCCGGCTCTAAGAGCCATTTCGTTCGCGACCGACCCATCACTAGTTCAATGGCGAGCCCATCCCAAGAGAGTGACTGTAGACGGACCAGAGTACGGTGTGGCCAGCCGTGGGATCCATCTTCAGCGAACCTCAGGACTATCACTACATCCCTTGACACACATAAGACTGACACATTAAAAATCTACCCGGGTAGTGTTAGAACCAGTAGACAAAATCACACACGCACAAGGAACTCTAATTTCTCTTTCCAAAGAGAAGTGGACTGAGCAACAGGAGCGGAAGCTCTTTAATTGAAACTCTTTGGAGAATTTCCTTAAAGAGGATGTTTGGTTTTGATTTTATTTTTGAGCCCTTTAATGTGCGTTTGTGCACTGTAGGAAGCCAGCTTTAGACAGGCAGGGTTTGTAAACTTTACAACTTTCAATACAGTTTCTATCCAAATCACATCTTATCTATCATTGTGTGGTTCCTTCTCTGCTGATCCTTTCAAGGCTCCATAGTCTTACCTAGAACTTTCTGATACTGGTCCAAAGTTGTCGAGACAATAGTTTAATGCGTATCTCATATTATTTAATTGTAATACCTGTTAAAAAAGTGTGTACACTAAATACTGTTTTTGAAGAATTGTACAATTTATTTTACCTTATATACTGTATTTCCACGTACTGTATGTTTGCACATGTATGTCTGCTGTAACTTTTCCCCCATTTTTCTGCTACATTATATTTTGACTCACTGCCTTTAAATTATTCTTTGTAAGTTAGTTTTTGCAGACAAAGGGCATTTACCTACCTAGCATAAATGTCTGTAAATCTTTGAAAAGGACTATTGCACACCCACTCACACCTTAGGCCATCTGACCTCAGGAAATCACATGATAGGGTGGGGCTAGGTTTCACAATGAGCTCACCCAAAACCTTGGCTGATTGTGACCTACACTCGTTTTCACACCTTGGCTCATGTGATCATCAGGGGGTCCTCTGTCCCTCTTTGGGGGGATACTCCCACAGGGTTTAAATCTGGAACTCTCCGCCATTTGACCCTAGAAGTGAAGAAGCTTCTTGGATGAGAACTGAAACATCTTCAAGCAACTTAAAGAAGTCCAGACGCTTTTCTTTGCAAACTCCTTAGACTACGATGACCTGGATGACTGAGAACCTTCACAGACATTGACCAATTAACTGAACAAATCCTGCAAAGAAAACTATCAGAGGCCTGTCATTGCCCATTCATTACTACATGGGGGCAATCATCAGGTGATTTGACCAGTTCTTGTGCTCCAGTGGTGGAGCACTCAGTTAAACTTCAGGGATGTCAGTCTGTTGAGTCATTGTGTATCTATTTCACCTGACAACAAAAACTGAAAATAGGTCCACTGAAGAGCTGACATCAACACAAACATTAAAACGAGGTGGTGGCCACAGACCTTGGCTCCTTATCCTTCCTGTCTGAATTTAAATTGGTGTCACATTTTTGTTTTTTTAAACTTCAGTGGAAGCCACACATTTCACATGTTATTACATCTTATGTTGGTTACACGGCAATAATCTATCACTGAATCTGAGTAATGATGATGATGATGATGAAAAAGAAACACAAATCAACCATTCTTCCTGTTCTAATTAAGAAAGCTTTTTCTAAATTCCTTCAATAAAGAAAAGGTAAGTAGTGCCTGGTGATTAAATTCTAATGAAAATTAAAAAATTTTTATGACAAAATATAAATAAACCTAACACCTATCAACACATGAATTTACCCACTGTGCAAGTTTTTTTCAGGATTTCTTGATGCAATACATATGAGAACAATATCACACACAGCTGTTTTTCCTGACATCAGTGTAAATAATAACGTATTTTGACAATTTCCTATTATCAATAAACACATGAGTAATGCGGTGATCCAAAGAGTCTCCTGTAGTCCTTTTTTCCCCAACTGATTCTTTAATAGTGAATAATCATTAAATAAATCAGAAAAGGCAGTAAGCAGTGGTACCTCAGGTTACATTTTTTTCCTACCAGAAGGTCTGTCTATCTACAAAAAGAGCATGTAGCATATAAAACAGTATATAGCTATAAGTACATTTTAGGATTGGATCCTTTTAACTAAACCTTATTATCTACTCAGAAAGGAATAAATCAGAAAACCTGGATAAAGTATTAACGATAGCTAAAGTTAAGCGATACGTGCACATATATAATCTTCCAAAAAGCCAAGAAGCGCTGTTATGGTATTTTTTCACAGACCCACGGCAGAGAATTTCCACATGAAAGATCATTCCACAAAGTATCTCCACCTGTCCTGATAAGAGCACAGTCCTCTTCACCCCACTTTGGGTCTCCACCACCATTATCAGGTTGGCCATCTGCCCAGTACCTGACAGATCAGTGAACAGCATTATAATCATTGACAAAGGAATTACATTGGAAACACAATGGGGTTTTTTCTAATATTAGTTAAATTTAAATTATTCTGGTTTATTTAAATAGCAACAAATCACAACAATAGTTATCTCAGTGTGCTTTGTACTGTAATTTAAAGACTACAGTGTTCTGGAGAAAACTTTCTCCTTTTCACAACAAGAAACCTCCAGCAGAAGAAGTTCAGTGAGAGGTTGACCAACTGAAGATCAGAGGTAGAGAAGAAAGAAAAGACAAAGAGAGCACAGGGAGAAAACACAGACCGAGGTAAAGACGGCACAAATGTAATGATATGCTAGAGTGGGATATAAACATGTGAGGGGTGAAAAGTAAAAAATAAGTAATGCTCAGGGCATCATGTTGTTTTGATTCCCATTTAAGTCAACAATTTAGAGTCTGTATGGATCGATACGCTTTAAACCACTGGTGTGTTTTTCAAAGTAGAGTGAGAGGCAGAGCCTTCAGCTTTCAGGCCTCCTCCTGTGGAACCAGCTCCCAGTCTGGATTCAGGATATAAGCACCCTCTCTATTTTAAAGACTAAACTTAAAACTTTCCTTTGTGATCAAGCTTATAGTTAGGGCTGAATCAGGTGACCCTGAACATTCCTTTAGTTAAGCTGCAATTGAACTAACCGTCCTGACTTCCCATGACTCAAATAGTGGCATTTATACGCAACCATTTCATTAAATCATTAGTACCTGCCTTCCTCCCCCGACCCCCAGCTGGTTGAGGTAGAGAGAATAGTTACTTTTTTTCCCCTTAAGATAATGTTTGCTGTTTCCACCTGCTGTGGCAACCGCTTGGGAAACAAGAGTGCTGCCATTAAAAAAAGTAATTCTCAAAGATTTCCATTCACTGTCTGGAAAAACAACATCTATTCTAAATATAATTAATAATGCTTACGTCAAAGAAGTCAGAGGAGTTCCATCTACCCATTTCCATCTTCCTTCTTCTTCTTTGTCATTTAAACCAATCCAAGTCCATTTCTGGGTGAAGCTAACAAGGAAGTCCTGCTCAACAGGAACAAAAACATTGGATTTTAGTTTTTGAACCACAATATGGTACATGCATCTGTTTTTTTTTAATCTGAACATAAAAATCCCAGAAAACTTCACTTACTACGTAAGAAAAAGTAGCAACATAATTGTAACATTTCGCATCTTGAAGTGACTCCTGTTTTTGATTTATTTATTTTTTTTTATATATATTTCTTAGTCATCTTGGTCCTTCGACATGTAGGCTGCTGTCATTGTTACCCACATAGCAAAATTGGTATAGCCTATAGTAAGTATAATATGGGAACATCTCCAAATTGTCTCAAGTGTAAGGTCAGAGTGGGCACTAGATTCCATTGTTTGTGGGATTGTGCTATTATTCAATCATTTTGGAAGGAGGTCTGCGCCAATATTAGTACAGCCATTGGTCATCAGGTGACAGAAAATCCATTAATGTGCTTATTGGGATATATCCCTGTCCCACTGGTACAACATGAGCATGTAATTCAGTCACTGTTAATGTTGGCCAGGAAAAGTATTATGTTGAGATGGGTGGGAGCTGAGCCTCCCTCCATTTTTCTCTGGAAGTCGCTCATCATTGATGTTATGACTTTGATCAGGTTGGGACATTATATTGATGGGAGCTCCCGAATTTTTGTGGACAAATGGAAGAAACCACTGGAAGCACTGGGAGTAACTTGTAAACTGGACCCTAATGGACAATAATTTATGGACATAATGTTGTAATATTTTAGGGCTGTGCAGTGTTATTATTTTGGATGTGGACCAGTCCTGTATTTGTTGGAGAAAAAATGTTAAATAAAAGTTAAAAAAAAAAAAAAGATTGGTATAGCCTGGATCTGGCCCACACAATGTGCTTACACATGGCCCACACACCGCAAAGAATGACGGCCCTTTGGTGGCCCAGATCATGTTTGCCAGAGGTATTCCATACATGGGCCAGCACAGGACCACCAGTGTGTCTGCAACTGGCCTTGTGCTGGACCATGTGTGGGCCACATCTGGGTGTGTGTGCAGCCATGGGCCAGTTGTAGACACACTGCTGGCCCGTGGCTGGCCAAGAGCAGTTTCAGGTCTGGCCCCAAACAGTTTCAGGTCTGGCCCCAGATGTCAGCCTAATGTGTACCTTAATCAAGCCATGTAATAACAACATGTGCCAGAACATGCAAAACAGTGCAAAAGTAACATCACGAAACTCAGTGAGTGGACTGACTCTTATATAGCGCTTTTCTAGTCTCCCGGATTACTCAAAGTGCTCTATACAACATGCCACATTCACACACTTTCTCTGAACTGAGTGCTTCCTAACTACATTCATACACACTCTTAACATGCAGACTGAAGGAGCCAGGGATCGAACCACTAACCTTCCGATCAGTGGGTGACCTGCTCTACCTCCTGAGCTAGGCACTGGCAAAAATGAGGAAATCATCACTAGGTTTTGGATAAAGTGTACACTCACAAACCTTTCAAACCTGCATTTTAAATGTTGGCTACCATAGCAGCATAGTATTGCATCATGGCATTTGTGTCTTCTAACTAAAATAGGAAAATAGGAACATAAATAGTGCCATCATTGCCAGACCTGGCCCACATCTGGTTGACATACCATGCCATGACACCGGTCAGTAAGAAGTGCCAGCTTGAGACCAGATCCAGGCTAGACCTGTTTTCCATGAGCCTGGGCCACATAACCCAAACCACCATCGAGCTAGGTATGGCATGCCATCACACAGACAGTGCCATCTATGCCAGGCCTTGCCTATATCTGGATGACATACGTCTTATAATGCCAAAAGTCAGCCAGCAGTGCCGGCTTGATACCAGATCCGGGCCAGACCTCCTTGCTATGAGGGTAATTGTTTATTTGTGGATGCTCCTCTATGTTCATACAATCTAACGCAGTTGGACTTTACCTTAATTGACATATGTTATCAAAGTCCTTTAACTATAGTTCTCTTAGAAAGGGCAGTTATTTTGAAGCATTATCCAAATGCTTTTTCAATAAATGCTGGGACATGAAAGTCTTTATGGGAAGTTTGTTTACTTCACTGTAAAATAAGATTTTGCAATTTCTCTCTCACTTTGGCTCAGTGCTCCTGTTCTCATTTCATTTCATTTCATTTATTTGTTCATTTCAGGCACAAAAAAAATAAATACGTATATTAAACATAGAGTGCACAAAAACAAAAAACAAAATTTACCTGAAAAGGAGTGGGACGAAGAAAACTTATTAAATCCCACCCCTATACTCACTCATCAACAAAAAACAATAAGCTTCCCGCAGCTACACCCATCGTTGCAAACCAAACAACCCATCAACCCATCATCAGCCCCGGGCACATGCAAGCATCTCAACGACAGCTCGCAAACAACAAATAGAACCTTCATAGCTGAATTCAGAATATATTAATTATAAATTGCGTTACCACAGGTAACAGGCAAAAATAATTACATAGTAACAAACACATATGCATATACATACATACATATATATCTACACACACATGTACATATATGTACATACATACACACCCACTTTTTTTTTTTTTTTTTTTTTTTTTGGAATCCATACCAGCAATGGTAAGAGAACAGACATTACAGAGCACACTAAAACCATCATTGAGTATACTGTGACCAGACCAACTGTTTGTAGAGAAATTTAAATCTATGAATATTTTTGCATTGTTTCAGTTGTAAACTCAGACTTCAGCTCTGAATATGTATTTCCCAAAAAAGCTCATACTTGTGACTGTCACAAAGCATTTAATTAATTTGTAATTAATTATATCCAACACTTAATAAGTAATTGCCAGTAAAAAACAACAATAATAATGACAATAAAAAATAAATATATATAATACAATTTTTAAAGAGAGTAAGCCAGTTAGAAAAGATGGGTTTTGAGTTTTGACTTGAATAGGGGAAGAGAGCCAGTATTCCTGATTCAGGAATAAGTGAATTCCAGAGTGGCTGAAAGCTCTGATCCCCACAGTGGTGAGACAAGAAGAGGGAACAATAAGGTGAGTGGTGAACAAAGACCTAAGGGAGCGGAAATGACGAGCAATGTGGAATAAATCACAGAAGTAGGGAGGGTCCAGGTTATGGATACATTTGAAAGTGAGAAGTAATATTTTGAAAATGAATCTACAATCTATGGCCAGCTGTTAAGGTGCAAGAACAAGATCAACCATTGATATTGCGTAGGTGGAAGTAAGGGGACCAGGTGACGTGAAAAATATGACTCCTATGATGGAAATGACAAAGTACTTTCGAGGATGACACCCAGACTAAGAAGGAACATTTCCAATACTGAGGGAAGAGTGAATAATGGTGGTGATAAGGAGGGCCAATGAGGTAAGACAGGCTTTAAATAGGACAATGGGAAGAAGGTTGAGCTCACAGGTGGATGATTTAGACTTTTGAATCATTATTGATATATAACATACTGAGAGGAGAGTGAAACTTGAAAATGACTGAATGGTAAACAGAAAGGGTAGCAGAGAATCAGCTTCAAAGACCACAGCTCCTGCAGAGTTAAGTTGCTGATGGACATCAGAGATTTTGAATGTGAAGAAAGTGCAAGGACAAGAAATGCATTATTGCCAAAACAAGACACCCACCATAATCTTCATTTACAATATTGTATTTTTTTTTAAATGTTCTGGTGTTTCAAATATGTTATTTTTGTTAGTTTGTTAGTTTTAGTTTTTAAAATAATGTGTGCTTCAGTCTTCAATGAGGCATAGTACTGGAAGAGTAGTTATTCCTCCATTGCACCACAAGAGGGAGTATCTCCCAAAATGAGCAGCTCTGTTGGGAGTAAACAGGCCACTCACTGTAATGCGGTGTGCCTAGCAAAAGTTGTGTGGGACTGTTTACAAATGTGTAACAATGTACTATGTCTATATATTTTTAGGTACGCAGATAGAGAATAGTAAATAACTTGACCTTTGTCTAAGGATAAGTCTACAGAGAAAACAAAACATGGGATTACTATATGCAATAGTATAGTAAAGTAATACAACTAGTAAGTAATAGAAGTAATAGAACTGTGCAGGGTTTCTATCACTTCCGGCCTCTTGTCTGCAGACTCTCATCACCGTCATACCTTATTCTCTTTCTCAAGTTGTAATAGGAGAGGAACCTAATGTATGCTGCACCATCTCTATTTTTCTGTAAAATGTCCAAAATGAAATGAGAGATATGAAATATTTATTCATAAGCACAATCAAACACATACATATGAACTGTACCTGTTCTTCAGAGCTGTCTATGACCACCAGATCTGCTTCTCTGTCTCTGCAGTCACTTCTGCCTTCATCCCAGGAACCAGTCTTTTCAGGCAGAAGATAACAACTACAGCTGAACCTGCTCCATCCTGAAGGACAAGTTTTCTCTGGTAGAAACAGACAAGAAATATTAATCCCTTACTCCTGGGTGTGGAACCATTTTTGTTAACTTGATTTGCAATGTAAAGACGATTTTTGCCACAAAAGTAAAAACGATTTGTATTGTCCTCTAGTAACAGTCTAGTGTTGAAATTGTTTGGGATTTCCAGTTATTTCAGTGAGTAGGAACTGAGAGGAAACAGTGCTAACATTACAAAAGGGTTCAGGAGGTAAATAATCAGACATTTTCTTTGTGTTTCTTTGTTTTTGGAACACGTGTAAGGTGCTTCTGCATTTATACTTATGAAGTTTAAGATAACTGTCCCCTATTGGAGAAGTAGTTTAAGACGTGTTAGTGGATGATCATATTAAATAAACAACCTAATATAGGTTATGAAGATTTTGGGGGGAAAAGCATCTGTTGCTCACAACTATGTCAACATGTAATGTGTCCCTTACAGTTTAACAGTGTTTGTGTTTTGATACTGTTACCCTATTGACAGACACCAGTGACGTAAAATGACTGAAGTAATAAAACACTGAGCAAAGACTAAAGTGATGCATGATTCATTTTCATATTTAAAAACTCTGTTGCTGCAATGCATGCATTGCAGTAATATTGCAGACAGTACCAGAACTACCTGTACTCTTCATGACTGCATAAATATAATTTTTCAGATCAGAAAGGGTTTTAATTTTTATACCCATTCAGAAAAGAACACAACAATCTTCTAAACATCATGTCTAACCAAATATTTACTCTAGATGCCATTTTGACCACAGTATGTCCTTCAGTGTGTGTAAAAAGAAATATGTAGGACTGTTTTCTTGTATTTTCACAGTATCTCTAAAAACAGCAACATCTTGTATTAGAGTAACACTGAAAAAATTACTTGATGCATTTATTACTTTTAGGCTGGACTACTCTACAATAATTACATAATAATTCATTATTATCATGATGTCCTAAAAACTCCCCATAAAGCCTTGAATAATCAGACCCCATCTTATCTTAAAAACCTTATACTATGTCACACCATTAGAGCATTTTACTCTCAGACTGCAGACTTACTTGTCATTCCAAGAGCTCTGAGCTCTTTAGGCCTTCTTTTGTGGAACCAGCTCCTGGATTCAGGAGATAAAAAGCCTCTATACTTTCAAGATTAGGCTTCAAAGTTTCATTTTAGGTGACCCTGAATCTTCCCTCAGTTGTGCTGCAACAGGCCCAGGCTGTTCCTGTTTCCTGTGATGCAGCGTGGGACTATTGCTTCTTCAATCAGCTTCTTTTTCAGTCTTATACACCACTATGCATTTAGTCATTATTTATTAGTAATCTCTGGCTAATAATAATCCTAATCTAGGATACTAATACTAATCTCTTTCACAGGGTGTCTTTTGTCATGCCTCCCTCCTCTCTACAAGACATCTACACATAATAATCCTTTGTGACCTTTAACTAAAAAATAAGCTTGTATTTTTTAAAAAAAACAAACAACAAAAACAAGTCATATATGTTCCACGTGGTGCAGCATTAGCACTGTTGCCTCGCAGCAAAAAGGTGCAGTCCAAACACATGCATGACAGTTTAAATGTAAATATAAACATCCCCAGGGTGTAGCTTGTCCCTTTGCCTAATGACAGTAATAGAAACAGAAAGCTGTTTGCTTATGTATGTTCTACCAATGTATCAAAATTCTGAAGTTAAATTTTACATTTAGGTCTACATGCTGAGGATCTATAAAGTAATACATTTTGGCATATTTGTATCAGACATTATCAAACATTTGTAGAATTAAATTGTGTTTCTTTCACTTAGTAAGTGATCATATTAGAACAGTGGGTGAATCACTTAGCTGTTGTAGATTTGAAAAACAATAATAAAATTATAATGTAAGCATCGCTGGCTGCTGTGAGCAACCAAAAGCAGAAAGATAATAAGGAGTTACTCAGAGCCAAACTGAATTTAACTGAAGTGAAGAACATAAGATACTGCTGTAATGCTGCTCTGTAGTTATGTGCAAGGATGCACGTTTTGGGGTTCCTGATTAAAAACAGATATTTTTATCTTTAATTGATTTATCACTGAGGTATAAGGAGTCAAAGATCTTATCACAATATTAGAAAACTGAATAACTTCTTTTCACAGTGTAAACTTTTACAAAGACACAAAACAAATCAATCTCAACAGGAAATACAAGGACTCACTCTGTTTGGACAAAGTCTGAAGTCTTTCCAGCTCTTTGGTCTTTTCAGTGAGACGGGTATGCAGAAGGTCTCTCTCCTCAGTCATGGAGGAAAGTTTCTTTCTGACAGTGGAAAGATTTGCCTTCAGATGGTTTCCGTCTTCAGTCATGGAGGAAATGTTGCTACTAGTGGCAGAGAAACTTGCAGCTGAACCGTGCACTGAAATATATTAAGATCCATTTGTCTGAGACACTAAACTTTATGCATTTATAAAATCCATTTCAAAATTTTGCCCATAGCTAACATAGGTAATGAAATATGGAGCTATTTTTGCTGAATTCTTATCAGCTTTGAATTAATTTTACTTTTTTTTTTTCCATTTGTTGGTCTTTGTACATTTAAATGTTGCTTAGTTTTTTGTTTTTTGTTTTTTGTTTGACATGGGCAGATCATAACCAAAATCTACAGTGGTAGGATTTTCAGTCTGTTCATATGTGGGCTGATGAATGTTAGATATATTTATGGACAACCAGACTCACAGTAGACACTGAGGGTGATGAGTCCAGCCAACAGGAAAATGTTCAGAAGGCCCAGAGAGAGAATAACGGCTGAAGAGAAACTCCTCTTAGAGCTCCTTGGACCTGAAATGAAAAACAAACAGTGAAAATAATGGTGCATACAACATTTCTGACAGATGTTACAAATATATCTGGTCACTTTTTTGTCACTTCATTCTCACCCATGCAAGTATTAGTTGAAGCTACTGGGTTGCAAGAATTGGGAAATTGCCCATTGACATAAATTTCCTCCATTGCTTGTTTTCAGTGACAGTCAGCTCTGCAGCACAGGACCTGTGAAGTGTCAGAGTGTCACTGGTTCAAACCTGTTCTTTAAGACTAAAGAGGAAGTCACTTTCTTCCTTTGCACAATAATAGATATGGAAGAAGAAACCAAAAAAAGGTCATGTGTCTAAAGCTCTCTACTAAAAGAAAAAAAGAGAATCTCACTGACTAAGTGACCTTTTATAAATCCCATCTATAAGGTATGCTAAAATTAGAATTATTTGGAAAACTGGGGAACATTTGTTGCATATGTGACACAAATGTACCAACAAGACCCAAATCCGGTGTTTTGGCTTCAAAATACTGAAGTGTTGTTGTGTTGTGACCTGGATCTAATAAAAAAAAATTAACGATTAACAAATATTTTAAACAAAATATTTAATTTAAAATGGCAACATATATTTTTGGTGGTGCTAGTTTCAGTCATTATTGAAATGTACTGTTTATAAGATTGGAGAAAGCTGAGACTGACGAAGTCACTTGGATGAGCGACGAAACGTTTCTCCCACTGAAAAAATCCAGATGAATAGAATCAACTTTTGGGGGCAACATATATTGTATTTTATTTTTTAGGGTTGGGCACGGTGGTTAGCACTGTTGCCTCACAGCAAGAAGGTCCAGAGTTCAATTCCACAATTAGGTTGAGGTCTTTCTGTGGGAGTTTGCATGTTCTCCCCATGTTTGTGTGGGTTCTTTCTGGGAACTCCGGCTTCCTCCCACAGTCCAAAGACATGCAGTTAGTGGGGATAGGTTAATTGGAAACTCTAAATTGCCCATAGGTGTAAATGCGGGAGTGAATGTGAGCACGAATGGTTGTCTTTGTCTATGTGTTAGCCCTGCGACAGACTGGCGACCTGTCCAGGGTGTACCTCTAAGACAGCAGGGATAGGATCCAGCCCCCATGCGACCCTGAAAAAGTTTAAGCGGAAGTGGATGGATTGTCTAAAAGCCTCCAGCACAATATACACATGACTTTGAGTCTAATTTGAAGATCACGTGAAAGAGAGGCAATGCAGTACAGTAACAACAAGAGACTTTTAAAAAATACTGACAGTTCTCAGGTTTGGCATTTAGTATTTTGTCTTTCTATCAGTTAAACCAATTAATCAGTTCAAATGCCATCTTTCCATTCTAATTTTGTTTACCTTTTCCACAGCATCATAAGGTTTTTGAAAAGGAGTATTGTACAATTTCAGGGGAAAAAATAATAATGTAAATTTGCACAAACATAATGGCAGATTAAGATGCTCCAGCTGCTGGCACCATAATAGAAATGCATTGTGATAGTGACCTGAAGGGTTTAAGAGAGTTGTTTTAAAAGCCTGGCAGTTATTGTTGAGCTATATTAGATTAGATTAGATTAGATTAGATTAGATTAGATTAGATTAGATTAGATTAGATTCAACTTTATTCAACGTTATTATAACTGACAGAGATGTATGTGTCCTTCCATGACTATGCCTCTTCAGACTAACAACGACCCACCACCAAACCATGCTGAATGATGTCACAGGCAGCATAATGTTCTCCACAGCTTCTCCAAACCTTTTTACGTCTGTCACATGTGTTCAGGGGGAACCTTTCCAGTTCTGGTATTCTATGGCAATTTCAAGTCAATTCACTTGAATTATATTCAATTAAATTTCTTAATGTAGTGCAAAATGGCAAAGCAGTTGTCTCAGCATGCTTTATATTGTAAGGTAAAGACAGAGAAAACCCCAACAATCAGATAATGCCCCCATAAGCAAGCAAAAAACTCCCTTTTAACAGGAAGAATCTCAGGCCGAACCAAGCCCAGGGAAGCGATGACCTCTGGCTCACTCAATTGGGGGTGAAGAGGGGAAGATGGGGCAAACACTAAACGTGAATCAGGTTCCACGGTGCTGGGCAGTGAGCACAGGCCCTATTAGATGACACTGGGCCCCTGGGATACGTTCATAAAATCTGCTTGTGATTGTTTGGCCTGCTGGAGATCATTTTGTAGCTCTGGCACTGTTCATCATGTTCCTTCTTCCATCAAGGAGCAGATATTGGTCCTGTTGATGGGTTCAGGACCCAGCTCTCCATGTCATCATGGCTGTAAGAGATTCCAATGGGCTATTATTTTGAAATACAAAATGTAACTGACTGTATATTGAGTGGCTTAAGTGAAATGAGTCCATGGAAACTGGAAGATTTATTGTAATAGCTTTAAGAGTTGAGACAAAAATATAGCAGATATACAGGCAATTTTGCATTGCTATGATTTTGAAATCCAAAACCAGACTGACTTGATATTGACTGAGTAGGACTGTGTGGGTGTATGCTGCTTATCTAACATCAAATTATTCTGTGAAAACAGGAAGTTTTCTTTTAATAGCATTCTGAATTCATACGAAAATGACTCATAAGCAATTTCAAAGTGATATTATTTTGAAATCTCAAATCTGGGACTTGATAGTGACTGAAAACCACTGTAATGGTGTGTAGAGTTGATCTAAAGCCAAATTAGTCTGTGGAAATGGGAAGTTTCCTTTTAATAGCATTTTGAAGTGACATGAAGAAATTGCCAATTCAGGAGGACTTTTATTCTGAATTTGGTTCTCAGTTTCTCTTATCGTAATACAAAGTAAACAAGTGACAGCTGGCTTGATTGTGCTTAAGAAGTAGAAGCTGGCCTGACAGCAGTCCTAAGTTTTATATTGTTCACTGGTAATCGAAAGACTATGCATTCCAGGTCATTTTACACATTAATGCGAAATTAATGTAATGAGAAGTGTAACAGATTATTTTTCTGTTGAGTAATTACGTAACTGTATTGCTTTTAAGAAAAGTAACAAGTAATAAATAACACATTGTTTTTTCTGAGTAAGGACTCCAACACTGGCAGTGATTGAGTTTTTCATAAATGTTTCTTCACAACTTTAGGAGTATGTCACTGAATGCTAGCTTGAGTTACGCATGTCCAATCAGGGCTCTAGAGTGCGACCAATTTGGTCGCAAATGCGACCAAATTTTTCCGTGGTGCGACTAAAGAAAAACATTTGGTCGCACCGGTGCGACCAACTGTTACCAACACTTGGTCGCACCTGTTTGGGTAACAAAAAAAAAATCTCTGCAACTCCGTGTGGTCAACAACAGACACACATTATTCCCCTATCGTGGACTAAACCAATCAGAGATAGTCAGGGGCGGGACCTCTCTGATTGGCCGTGGTCCAGTGGAAAGTGCAGGTAGAAGAGGGAGGTGAGTAGCTTTAATAAGGCGATATCAATTCATTAACGGGTTCCACACAAAGACGTAAACACAGAGCGACCCGACGCATCAGAATCAGCTTTGTCTTTCTCGGCTTTCTCACCGGACGGCCCGCAGACGGACACGCTGTCGGAGCTTAGCGATTCTGATGCGTCGGGTCGCTCTGTGTTTACGTCTTTTTGCGCTGATTCTGAGCTGCAGGTTTTGTCTCTCCAACCAAAATTCGCCGAGCCAGCAGCAAAAGAAGCAGCAAACTACGCTTCACATTTGATCAATGTCGTCATGAATTCCCTCTGACTTTTGCTGTTTTGCTTCCCCACGATAAAAATTACACTTCCTACACAGCTCCCTGAGTGTACTTCAAGAACAGTTTCCCGTCTCAAATCTGTTTTCTGGATTATTCATTCGCTTATTACCCACCAGTCTACCGTTGTTTACAGCGCTGTCTTTTTCTTTTTTCATGTAAATGACGTCCGACAAGAAAGCCTAATTTCTGCTGTTCAATACTGAAGAAATTTAAACTTCTTAAAATTATGCAAAATTGCAGAATATTGCAGAATATTTTTAAGGTTATCTGTTATAAAAAGCCAGACCAGGAAAATCTCCTTCATGTTTTTCTGTGTTTTATTCTCAGTTACTATGACACAAAGGCATCTACTGTGATGTTCACAATTCTGATGAAGTCTCACAAGTGTCAGTACTGATAAATGATCAGAATTATAATATTTCTGACTGTCTGAGGCTAAATTGAATCGAATCAGGACTTTGAGAACCGGAATCGAATGGATTATAGAAATCAGTGATGATACCCAGCTCTAGTGAGCAGCCTAGGCCTGACAGAAGTGGATGTAGCTGTGGGTAATAAGAAAAGATGAAAAGAACTATTGATAACTTTTGTGTTAAGTTAAGGCCTGATCTGTCTGAAATTCATAGCCAGCTCTGACACAGTGCCATCAATCTTTGAATGCTGAAAAAGCAGCAGTGTATCCAGAAAACACACTTCATGCTGCAATAAATGCACTGCCCAAGTGTCCCCTCTCCCCACTGCCTTTCAGCAGCAGGCAGCAGCAAACAGGTCGTCAGGCCAAGATGATGATTAAGTTTAACATTTTCTACAATATTGACAAAGCACTTTAAGCACAAGATTGTTAGTTAATAATTTAGAAATGAATATTGTCTGTATGGACTTCCCCCCAAAGAAGGTGCACATGTAAAACTGCGGTGTTAAGCGAAGCGGTTGAAAAATTTGAGTGCGCCTAACTTTTGTGCCGGTACGCCTAACTTTTGTGCCGGTACGCCTAAATTTTTTAAGTTAGGCGTACCGGTGCGCCCATGTCAAAAGGTTAGTCTAGAGCCCTGCCAATGCTTTCAACTCTTAATGGCTGGCCCCACATTTATGTTGTGCATTATTTTATTTCCTTTCAGCCACGAAGCATTTACTGAAATTCTGTGCACATATAAAGAAGGCCCAGATTCCACTCCTGTTCACCAGATTTCTTGACAGCTCTTGTCATATGTACCATTTTGCTTTCATTATTGAGGATGGCTTGGATGTTTTTATTAACATGTACAATCTGATTATTAGATAAACTGATTGCATTCTATACAACTACATTTAAGTTACATGTGCATTTTTTCTCTCTTTCAGACATAATGATATGCCGGTGCAGGCTGCCATGTAGGACGACAGGACACAATAATACGGTGTGGGTATATGGCAAGGCATTTATTGTCATGTCAGCATTCTTCCATGCCAAGTCAGCCACCACTATCAGGACAGCTCTCCGCTGAACTCTCCGAGGAACCTCGTCTTCCTGCCGTTGCGCTCTCCGAGGAGCCTCATCTTCCTCCCGCTGGACTCTCCAAGGAGCCCCGTCTCCCTCTCGATGTCTTGTCTCCAGTATCTAAACCATTTTTTGAATCTTCGGTAGAACATTCATATGCTCTACCCTCTGTGCTAAATGAAACTGCGGCTTATGAAAAGTCCATGAAAATGAAATGCCCTCACGCTACGTTCACACTGCAGGCAGTGGCGGTCCTAGCCTGTTTGGCGCCCCGGGCAAACACGCCCTCTGGCGCCCCCCCCCTCACACACACACACGCACGCACGCACACACGCACGCACGCACACACACACACACGCACACACACATATATGACCCTATATATGAAGAGAGAGAGAGTATGCATAGTATGCAAACGGCTACCAAACAGACATCATAATTCGTCATACAATGAGAACAGGACAATTCAACAACTGACACTGACTAATTAATATTATATTATTGTATATATTGTTTGGAGTTTAGTCTGTTACTGTTACTATTTTTATCATTTCTTCTTGGAGGAACTGTAACCCACATAATTTCCTTAGGGATTAAGAAAGTATTCTGATTCTTAATGTTTTAGGAAACATGACCTGCCATTATCCAATGACACATCTGCTTACCTGTATCTTTTGCTGGTTTCTCCTTGTAAGAGCCATAATTAAATGTATTGAATTTTAATGATCACTGGGTTTTCATTTGTTTGGTTGCTATGGTGATGTGTAACGGGAGTCACGTGGGTGCTAGCGGTGACATTAAGAGGGCGTTGTCAGTCTGTCATTCACTGGTTTGATTTTGACAGAGAGGAGGGCTGGGTAGCCGTAGTTTTTGTTGACCGCAGCACAACGAGTTTCCCCTTGTTGCATTAGAGCTGTGATGTTTTAAGAGTTTGAATCGCGAGCCGATCACATTGCTCTGTAAACTTTTCAAGCACTTTAATAAACAAGCAAGCAATTCCACCTCTCGCATTATTGCGTAAAGTTGACAGCGCGTCAGGCAAATAGGCAGGCTCCATCCCCGGCCTCTAGCGACTGTGGAAGTCGCTACACTCCTCCTCTTCTTTTCTCTTTTTTTAAACTTTAAAAACGGGTTGTGTGTGAGACTTTAAATCAACAAAATATAAAATATACATTTTAAATTGTTATTGATCCCTTTACCCCTGGTCCTAAAGTGTATATTTATTTTCTTACTCTTCCTATATTTATTGTTTGTTTACTTACACTGCTGTAACTGGAGCCTCGTCGTCTGGTCTCTCTATATACTGGACTGTATGTAGCGGAGATGACAATAAAGTTTACTTTGACTTCAGCAGCGAGCAGGCGCACCGAGGGCTCTCGCGCTCACTTTTCGCGTATAGAATTTCGAAAAAACATCGGTGCAAATTATAAGTCTGTATAAAAATGTCTGCTGTTTTCGTGTTATTGGTTTGTTTTTATTTGTCTGTGAAGGTTCTCAGTCATCCAGGTCATCGTAGTCAAAGGAGTTTGCAAAGAAAAGCGTCTGGACTTCTTTAAGTTGCTTGAAGACGTTTCACCTCTCATCCGAGAAGCTTCTTCAGTTCTAAGGTCAAATGGCCGAGAGTCCCAGATTTAAACCAAGTGGGAGTATCCCCCCAAAGAGGGACAAAGGACCCCCTGGTGATCCTCTAATCACATGAGCCAAGGTGTGAAAGCGGGTGTGGGACCTAATCAGCCAGGGTTTCGGGTGAGCTCATTGTTAAACCTGGCCCCACCCTATCATGTGAATTCCTGAGGTCAGATGGCCCAGAATGTGAGTGGGCGTTAAGGCGTCTGGGAAGGGATCTCAAAACTGGATTATAGATGGCAGACAAGACACAAAGGACAACTGCTTGCCCTTCCTAGACTGCGCTGTGCACATTGAAGAAAACGGCAACCTCAACATTGAAGTTTACCGGAAGCCCACACACACGGACCAGTACCTCCTCTTTGACTCCCATCACCCTCTGGAACACAAACTTGGAGTAATCAGGACCCTACACCACCGGGCAGAACATGTTCCCTCTAAGCCTGAAGGGAAAAAGAAGGAACACACACATGTAAAGGAAGGACTCAAAACATGCGGTTATCCCAACTGGGCGTTCATGAAGTCAGCAAAGATGCACAGAAAAGAAGATCAGACACCAGCGAGGGAGGATAAGAAAGACAGACGCAACAACGTTGTCATCCCTTATGTAGCTGGTGTATCAGAGAAACTCAGGAGAGTTTTCTCCAAGCACGACATCCCAGTGTACTTCAGACCCAGCAACACACTCAGACAGAAACTGGTTCACCCGAAAGACAAAACTCCAAAACACAGACTTAACAACGTGGTGTATGCTGTACAGTGCAGCGAGGAATGCCCAGACCTCTACATTGGAGAGACCAAACAGCCACTTCACAAGCGCATGGCACAACATAGAAGAGCCACCTCCACGGGACAAGACTCAGCAGTCCATCTGCATCTTAAGGATAAAGGCCACTCTTTCGAGGATGCCAATGTTCACATTTTGGACAGAGAGGACAGATGGTTTGAAAGAGGAGTGAAAGAGGCCATCTATGTCCACTGTGAGCGACCATCTTTGAACAGAGGCGGTGGTTTACGACACCAATTGTCTGCCATCTATAATCCAGTTTTGAGATCCCTTCCCAGACGCCTTAACGCCCACTCACATTCTGGGCCATCTGACCTCAGGAATTCACATGATAGGGTGGGGCCAGGTTTAACAATGAGCTCACCCGAAACCCTGGCTGATTAGGTCCCACACCCGCTTTCACACCTTGGCTCATGTGATTAGAGGATCACCAGGGGGTCCTTTGTCCCTCTTTGGGGGGATACTCCCACTGGGTTTAAATCTGGGACTCTCGGCCATTTGACCTTAGAACTGAAGAAGCTTCTCGGATGAGAGGTGAAACGTCTTCAAGCAACTTTAAGAAGTCCAGACGCTTTTCTTTCCAAGCTCCTTAGACTACGATGACCTGGATGACTGAGAACCTTCACAGACATCTGCATCTTAAGGATAAAGGTCACTCTTTTGAGGATGCCAATGTTCACATTTTGGACAGAGAGGACAGATGGTTTGAAAGAGGCCATCTATGTCCACTGTGAGCGACCATCTTTGAACAGAGGCGGTGGTTTACGACACCAACTGTCTGCCATCTATAATCCAGTTTTGAGTTCCCTCCCCAGACGCCTTAATGCCCACTCACATCCTGGGCCATCTGACCTCAGGAATTCACATGACAAGGTGGGGCCAGGTTTCACAGTGAGCACACCCGAAACCCTGGCTGATTAGGTCCCACACCCGCTTTCACACCTTGGCTCATGTGATTAGAGGATCACCAGGGGGTCCTTTGTCCCTCTTTGGGGGGATACTCCCACTTGGTTTAAATCTGGGACTCTCGGCCATTTGACCTTAGAACTGAAGAAGCTTCTCGGATGAGAGGTGAAACGTCTTCAAGCAACTTAAAGAAGTCCAGACGCTTTTCTTTGCAAACTCCTTTGACTTTGTTTTTTTTTTTTTTTATTTTGCAAGTTGGTTATTAGACGCTGCTCCAGCCACCCAGAGAATCCCCCGCCGCTCCGCCCTCTCCTCCCTGTGGCGCAAGCAGCAGGCGCAACTCGCAAACGGAGGGTGCCCTTACTCCCAGCAAATGGGCGATAGAAAATTGATCGGTACCTATGCCATTCCCAATATGCGCTGGCATGATGTCGGGGCAGCATGAGTACGAGCAATTTTTTTTTTTTTTGCCGATGCCCGTGATGCCGCCCAGGGCAACCGCCCGTGTCGCCCGTATCTAAAACCGCTACTGACTGCAGGTCTTAATGCTCAATTCTGATTTTTTGATCAAGTCCGATTTTTTTGTCTGCTTGTTCACACTACAAATAAAATGCGACAGCAAACGCGCTCTAGTGTGAACCCTCAAAGCGGCCCGCATGCGCAAGATGTCACACACAACGCGCTCTGTTTAGACCCAGAGCAAACAATATTGTTTGACTGATGGCCCTTAATATAAAGACTTCGGACTTTACGTTTCCCAATTTTTGCTATAAGTTATTTTGTTATTTACATAATAATGTAGATAACCTAATAATTATCCTTATTGCTGTTTTAGAGGAGCGGTGCTTCAAAGGATAGTTGCAGAATTCAGAATCTGCAGATTATACAGTACAAATAAAATGTTCACGTTTCTCCAACGTTGTCTTCCCAACAGTTTCACTGACATCTACGCTGGATGGCCAGGAAGCGTTCACGATGTCTTCTCTGGCGCTGATAATTGGCGCCTGTCTCGTGTCAGTGACGTAAAAGACGGATTTAATGTGATGACCGTTCAAACAGCAGTCGCTTTCTAAAACATCGGATATGTATCGGATTCAGTACCACATACGAAAGTGACCCAGATCGGATTTGAAAATATCGGATTTGTGCCGTTCACACTGTCATACCATGATTGGATATGGGTCGCATAGGGTCAAAAAAATCGGATTTGATGCGCTTTCGCCTGCAGTGTGAACGTAGCCTTTGCAGGGGAAAATGGAGCTCTTTTTAAAGCATGTGCTGACGAGCAGGGACTACGGATCAATGTGATGTTTGACATTTAATGGACAGATGAAGGCACTGGCTGTTTGTTTTTTGTTTTTTATGTGTTATTGGAGGGTTTTTTCAGTGTACAGAATTCCAATTAAACTTATTTCAAAATGTTGTTCACTTGTTTCCATGTCAATACTTATAGTAAAAAATAAGTGCACCCACTCCTTTCCTTTAGGATGCCTCAAGTGCCCTTTTCTTGAGGGTTTTTTTTTTAATGTGTATGTGCATATGGAGCCCTGTTTTTGCCCCTCAACAATAAAATGTAGCTATTAATCTAAATTTTGTTAAATAAAAAGATCTGGGTTGCATCAGTTACATGACTGCTCTTGAGGGCAGAGCGCGCTCGTTACGAGCCGGGAACGAGCTCGCAAAGAGCATGCGCATTTTCTGCAGGCTGGGCGGTGCGGAGCTGGAGGAGAAGCAGGCAAATAAATTTTAAGGTGCAGACTGCAACAAAAAACAGTAAATAGGGTGTACAGCGCACATTATAGACTATAACAACTGATGAATTGAAACAAATGATCGTACTGTGTGTGCAACAGCGCGCCAAACTTTACCTGTCCTTTTATGAACTACACAAGTAGTGGTGGTCATTAACTGCTAGGCAAGGCTGTTACAAGGGGGTCTGTAGCTCTTTTCACCAATTTAGGGAACATGTCATGTTTTAAAGTAAGTTACAGGATTTTCACCTGCTTTTCTGGAAGGCTTTTATTTCACTAAAAATGATCTAATGTGGATATCCACATAATTATGCATTATTATAATTATAATATTAACAAAAAAAACCCACTGTATTTGAAAGAAAATATATTAAGTAACAGATTATATTAGGTTTATTTCAAATTAAATAAAATGCTGATTTTACAGCAGTAAAATTTTTGCATCTCTACAATTTAAACATTTAATAAGCACTATATGTGTGTGTGTGTGTGTGTGTGTGTGTGTGTGTGTGTTTTATATGTATAGATTTTTAAAAATTATTACTCATGATATAACATTGTCCAGTCATGCCTCGTAAGGAGAGGAGGAAGAAACAGCTACAAAAGGAGCCGTGTAAGGGTGCTAAAGGCAGTGGATCCCTCACCAGCTGGATTAAAAAGAGCACAGGTAACAATCACACATGTACTAGCTGTTGCATTGCAGAGGTATTCAAGGATAAAAACAATAATAAACACAGTTGCAATGTTTTGGTTCTTTAACATTTTTCTATCACTACTTTATCATGGACTAGGTGCAAAAGTGTAGATAATTAAACAATAGATTAATGCAATAGCAAATTGTGGCTTGTTCTAAGATGAACAGCAAGTGGAAGGTGATAGTTCACATGAGGAGATGGAAGGAGGAAGCAAGGCAAAGACTGAGTCACAGGCAGAGCCTACAGAGCCTAGAGAGAATGTGGAGGAAAGGGCAATCCAGGAGAAAGAGACTGGAGTGAGAGAGTGAGAGTAATACAGAGAGGAGGAGAGTGAAGCCAGTGAAGCCACAGAAAGGACATTCTCAAACCTACTTGGACTTGCACACCCAACTGATCCTGCCCATGTCATACAATTCCATATACAGTATGATGAGGCCTTTATTCAAATGTGTGATAATATTGAACCTGCCAACCAGTACTGTCATCATATCCAAAGAATGAAGAGGGACGATCATTTCAAAAGAAGTGGTATGAGAATAATCCTTGGCTAGAGTATTCTCCAAGTGCTGATACTATGTTTTGTTTCAGCTGCCGTCTTTTCTTAAATGATGAACAGTACACAAGTCGCAAAACCTGGAAAACAGAAGGGTTCAATCGGTGCAGAAGGGCTTCAGAAGGGATTAGCACAGTGCCTCAGAGTCTCACATGTCTGGTATAGTGAGGTGGAACTCATTTAAAAAAAAACAACCTTGGAGGCAGCTTTTGAAGTAGCTGACCAAGTGTCACAAGCTGCAAACGACAAAGAAAGAGGCGAAACAGAGAAATTTTGTCTCATTTGATAGACATCACTCTTTACCTAGCAAGACAGGGGATGTCTTTCAAGGGAGATGATGAGACCTTGTCAAGCCAAAATCGAGAAAATTTATTAGAGTTAGTTGAGTTGTTCAGCAAGTATGACAGTGTAATTAAATTACACCTCGATGCCATAAAAGAGCGACAGGGACCTGGGAAAAGACCTCTCGTCCCACTCCTCTCAAACAGAAGTCAGAACGACATAATCAAAGCTTTGGCCACATCAGTAAGACGTATCATCCAAACAGAAATGCAAGAATGTGAAACCTTTTCTACCATGATGGATGAAACCACAGATGTGTCGCACACAGAGCAGGTTTCCTTTGTTGTCAGATATGTGCACAACAAGGAAATCAAGGAGCGCTTCCTTCAGGTGTGTAATGTGGAGTCAACAACTGGAGATGCTCTTGAAAAGCTAGTGATGGCTCTACTGAAAGAAAATAATCTGAAGATTGACAACATCCGGGGTTAAGGTTATGATGGGGCTGCAAACATGAGCGGGCGCTTTAAGGGACTTCAGTCAAGAATACAAAAAATCCAAAGGCCTTTTATGTCCACTGTCAGGCACACTGCCTTAATCTGGTTTTAGTAGAGAGTGCAAAGTCAAACATGTGTTTTGTCAGCTTTTTCAACCTAATTGAAAAGCTCTACACTTTTGTGGCCAATTCGTCTAAACGACACTTTGCATTTATTAAAATGCAGGAGAAGTTGTACCCCGAGCGCTGGAGCTGCAGAAGCTGTCAGACACTAGATGGGCCTGCAGAGAAACTGCTGTTACGTGCGTGTGTCCTTTATGTGTGGTTTCTGGATTTGCACCTGTCAGTTCACCTGTGCAGGGGCCCGGCTGTGATTGGTGGACGGAAGGATCGGCCTGCTGTAACTGGCTCCCGCTGCGGAGGTAACCAACAAAGGATAACGGAAGAGTCGCTGCGTTGACAGGGTGTGGAAAACTTTCCCTGCACTTGCCCCAGGTCCAGATGGAACAGCCGCAGCCGTAGCCAGTTAGTTATTCGGGCATGTGTGTGAAGTGCAGAGTGAGTAAGGGTGAGCCGCCGACTATTTTGGGAAGCTTTGTTTTCTCCTGTGTTGTTAGACCAGGGAGGTCAGACTCTGTCATTTCTTTTGTTGTTTTCTTGAAGAGGTCAGAGGGGGACCGAAGTTTAGGTTAGGTTTTGTTTGTTGTGTTGGGCTTGGCTCATCCTGAAGCTGTACACTCCCACTATTGTTGTTCTAAGTGCCATTTATGTAAATAAATCATTGTTAAAAGCCCGATGCTGGTTGTGTCTGTTTGGGCATGGGAAGTCGCGGGACACGCCGCTCTTGTTACGGTCGTTACGGGCCAGGTCGTAACACTGCCCTCAAGACAATGAAGAACATCCTTCCAGCTGTCATGCAGTTTCTGGAGGAAATTCTACACCAAGATCCTCCAGACTCTTCAGCAGGTGATGCAATGACCCTTCTCAAAAGCATCAATTTTGAGTTCATCCTGTGTCTGGAGATCACCTGTCCCATCTTCCAAGTGACTGCTACTGCATCTGATGCATTGCAGAAGAAAGGCATTGACCTGGCTGCAGCATACAAGATTGTTGATGGTGTTTTGCATAGCCTGGACCACGTCAGAACAGAGGAAGAGAATGAGAAAATGTATGAACAAGCTAGAGAGAAGGCTGCATCAGTGGACCTGGACCCCCCATCTGAGGTCCCTGGACAAGCTCAGAGGAGGAGAGTGCCAGCAAAGTTTGAGTTTGCTGGCACAACATCTACTACTGATGACCATGTTTTCACAACTCCCCAAGAATACTAACTTGTTAAAGTGCTCTGTTTTTGTGGACACCATGACACAGGAGCTTCTGAGACGCTTTAAAGGAGGAGATAATTCCACATGGGAAATCTTGAATGCCTTACATAGCCTGACAACTCTTATAATGACTAACTGCTCCTGACATTTTAGAAATGTTAGCTCTTTATACAGTAAAGCTACAGTGAGATACAAATAATATAAGGCTGATCCTGCCACAATTTGTTCCCCGGGTTCAAGTTTTGGACAAACAGTATTGTCTGTGAAGGTTCTCAGTCATCCAGGTCATCGTAGTCAAAGGAGTTTGCGAAGAAAAGCGTCTGGACTTCTTTAAGTTGCTTGAAGACGTTTCACCTCTCATCCGAGAAGCTTCTTCAGTTCTGAACTGAAGAAGCTCTCCTATGTTGCTGGTCTGTGTTTTATTGTGTTATGGTGTGTTGATATCTATGCATTCCTGGATTATCCTTTTGTGTTACACATTTCAATGGTTTTTTTTCCCTTGCTACCTAGCCTGACCTGTCTCCCCAACGTGATGTTTCTGTATTGTATGTACGGTCGGCAAGGTCTGTCATCTTGGTTGTGGGCAACTGCAACTGACAAATAAAGGCTATCTCATCTCATCATCCTATCATCATCTAAACTATAGATCAGCTGTTATGGCCCTGGCCATAATTTGTTTTGGTGGCTGTGTTTTCTTTGTCTGTGTCTTTAAATCTTTGCAGGCCCTGATTGGATGAGCTGACGGCTGCTGATTGGTCCGCGGATCATGTGGCCGCATTCAAAATCCCTCACCGGCAGTTGTCCCGGGGCAGCCACTGACAGCAGCAGCAGACCTGACCCTGGCCTCCAAAACCCATGACATTTGTGCCTGTGACTTTTTGCGGTTTTCTCAGTTTTGTATATAGTGTGTACATTAGTTTTCATTGTAAATAGCACTTTGTAAATAGCACTGGAACAGAAGGGGTGAGCTGCCTATTGTGTTTCCTTGCACTGTTTTCTCATGTTTATCACAGTTAGGGAGTAAGGTGTAGCGCTTGTCTTTTGTTTGGTTTTTGGTTTCACATAGGGTTTTAGATAGCACCTCCTCCTGACTTAGCTTGTTCTGTTTGTTATTTAGGCCTTTGTTCACCCCTGAGCTTCTTTATTCCAGTGTAGTAAAAATAAACCACCATTCATAAAGAAATTGGTTTTCCCTGTGTATGGTTTTGGGGACCAGGGCGGGGTCAATCTTCTCAAACTTATGTCGCGTTCCTGTACCCCTAGACTGGGGCGTAACATAAAGTGGGGGCTCGTCCACTCTTTTCTTTTGCCGCTCTTTTTGCTCGTTGTGTTTTGTGGGTTGTCTACAGTTTTTGGTTGGCGATTTTCTTGTTGTGTTGGGGGTAGTATAGCCACGATGACTTTTGATGTGGATGATTTTGCACTGCAACCCACCATAGATAAGTTGGATCGATGCACAAAGGCAGATTTGTTGTTGGTGGCAAATTTGTTTAATGTTAGTGTGCCTTTAAATGCTAAGAAGGCAGAAATTAAGCAGTGCCTGACAGCACAGCTGGTGGAAAAGGGGGTATTTGCGAAGTCAAAACCTCGGCCGGTTGAGGCAACTGGAAGCCTGGTGGTGGATGTGGGAGCAGAAGCTGCTGCAACCATCCCACATGCTGCCAGTGGACGGATGACGCCAGGGGCGGAGGCTCCTGCTGCCATTCAGATCCCAAACGTTAGCCCAGCCGGACAGTTACCAGGATTGGTTACGGAGGATCTTAGGCTCGCCCTTCGCCTGAAAGAGGTGGAGCTTGAGGCTAAAACCAAAGAAGTTGAGCTTATGCATCTCCGCATAAGGGCTATGGAGCTGGATCCTTCCCGACAACGCAATGTTACCTCTACCCCAGTGAGCCAAAGTGTGAGTAGGCCTTCTGATCCATTCTCCTCTGACCAATTTAATGCAAGCAAACAAACTGCTTTAGTGCCACCTTTCAGAGAAAGTGAGGTTGATTCTTACTTTAATGCCTTTGAACGCATCGCAACCACTTTAAAATGGCCCAAGGATGTGTGGAGTTTGTTGCTGCAGTGTAAATTGGTGGGGAAAGCACAGGAAGTGTGTGCGAGCTTATCCATTGATGACAGTCTGGATTATGAAATTGTGAAATCCACTATTTTAAGGGCTTATGAGCTAGTCCCTGAGGCATATCGCCAAAAGTTTCGGTCATGTGAAAAATCTGCCAACCAAACACATGTAGAGTTTGCCAGGGAGAAGACTCTCTTGTTTGATAAGTGGTTAGCTGCAAGTAGAGTGAAGGACTTTGCTCAGCTAAGAGAATTGGTCCTGCTGGAAGAATTCAAAACGTGTCTTCCAGAGAATGTTGTTGTGTATCTCAATGAGCAAAAGGTGGATTCGTTGTCTAAAGCTGCTGTTCTTGCAGATGAGTTTGTGTTAACCCATCGCGCTACGTTTTCGGCTGTGCGCCGTGACTGTGCTCCGTTGTCTAAACCTGCGAGGAGTTTGAGGGTTTCCCCTAAACATCAAACGCGCCCTGATCAGGTTCCCATGTCTGTCCGAGAATGCTTTTATTGCCATGATACTGGCCATCTCATTGCCAATTGTCCGTCTCTTCGTCGCAAGGAGCAAACTCACACATGGAAAAAGCCAAAAAGTGTTGGTTTCGTTCGGTCAGTCTCTACTCCTAACCCTGTCAGTGATGAACCAGGAAATGACAGTCTTGACAGCAGTTACCGACCTTTCATTTCACAAGGGTTCGCCTCACTGACTGGGAAAGAGGAGGATCGCGTGCCGATTGTAATTTTGCGCGACACTGGGGCTGCCCAGTCTCTCATCTTGGAAAGCGCGTTGCCTTTTTCAAGTAACTCGTTTTGTGGTGCTGATGCTCTCGTGTGGGGAGTGAAAATGAGTGTGTTACGAGCTCCGCTGCACAGAGTTTTCCTACAGTCACCTCTCGTTTCAGGCCCGGTAACAGTCGGGGTGCGCGCTCGCTTACCCGTGCAGGGGGTTACTATGATGTCTTATTTTGTTCGTGATGCAGGTGTAAACTCCTCTTCATCCCCCGCTGCGCCGTCTGCCGTGCCAGTAGTTCTGCCAGCATCTCTGTCGCAGTATAGCCCGGAAAGTGATGGCTTAGTTTTCGTTCGTGCCGAGGGTTGCTCCCGACTCAGAAACTCTGAAATATTGGACAATTTAAAATCCCACCTAAAACATTTAGGTGAGGCTGCCCAGAACGATGTGTGTTCTCTCATCAATTCTTACCCATCTCTGTTTGCTGACACGCCGTCTCGCACTACTGTCCTCGAACATGACATGGATGTAGGTGACCACCCTCCGATCAAACAACACGCTTATCGTGTGAACCCTACCAAACGCACACTTTTTCAGCAGGAAGTTTCCTACTTGCTGGAAAATGGTCTAGCTGTCCCTAGTTCGAGTGCCTGGAGTTCCCCATGCCTTCTTGTGCCGAAGGAAGACAAAACGCCACGTTTTTGTACTGATTTTCGAAAAGTGAACAATGTGACCAAACCCGACTCCTATCCTCTTCCCCGCATGGAAGATTGTGTTGATAGGGTTGGCTCCGCAAAGTTTGTCACCAAGCTGGATCTATTAAAGGGTTATTGGCAAGTTCCCCTCACTCCACGTGCATCTGAAATCTCCGCTTTTGTCACTCCTGATCACTTCCTCCAATACACCGTCATGCCTTTTGGCCTTCGAAATGCCCCTGCCACATTCCAACGCCTTATGCACATTGTCTTAGGTGGTGTAAGAAACTGTGACGTGTACTTAGATGACATTGCAGCTTATTCAGAGACTTGGTCAGAACACCTTGGAACACTCACTGAGATTTTTGAAAGATTAAAAGAGGCATCCCTTACCCTAAATCTTGCCAAATGTGACTTTGGTAAGGCCACTGTGACATATCTAGGGAAGCAGGTGGGTCAGGGACAGGTGCGCCCCCTTCTGGCCAAAATCCAGGCCATCCTAGATTTCCCTGTGCCTAGCACTAGACGTGAACTTCGCCGGTTCCTGGGAATGGCCGGCTATTATCGTGGCTTCTGTAAGAATTTTGCAGATGTAGTTGCGCCTCTCACCAGTCTCACAAGTGTTTCAAAACCGTTCGTATGGTCGCCCACATGCCAGGATGCTTTTGAGTCTGCCAAAGCTCTCCTCTGTAGCACTCCAGTACTTACCGCTCCTGAGTTCACACATCCGTTTAAACTCGAGGTGGATGCCAGCGCCAACGGTGCAGGTGTGGTGCTGTTGCAGGAGGACAAGCAGGGTGTCGATCACCCAATTGGTTATTTTTCAAAGAAGTTCAATGTTCACCAGCAAAAATACAGCACTATCGAGAAAGAGGCTCTTTCTCTGTTGCTTGCTCTACAGCATTTCGAAGTTTATGTCGGCTCTAGTTCATCACCTGTCATTGTTTACACCGATCACAACCCCCTCGTGTTTTTGACTAGGATGCAAAATTCTAACCAAAGGCTTATGAGATGGTCCATCTTAGTGCAGGACTTTAATTTGGAGATCCATCACAAAAAAGGAACCGAAAATGTAATGGCAGATGCTCTGTCGCGCGGCTTTCTGAACTCCTACGTGCCAAACATCTATAGGGGAGATGTTTGGTCTTGGGAAGGGGGGTGTTATGGCCCTGGCCATAATTTGTTTTGGTGGCTGTGTTTTCTTTGTCTGTGTCTTTAAATCTTTGCAGGCCCTGATTGGATGAGCTGACGGCTGCTGATTGGTCCGCGGATCATGTGGCCGCATTCAAAATCCCTCACCGGCAGTTGTCCCGGGGCAGCCACTGACAGCAGCAGCAGACCTGACCCTGGCCTCCAAAACCCATGACATTTGTGCCTGTGACTTTTTGCGGTTTTCTCAGTTTTGTATATAGTGTGTACATTAGTTTTCATTGTAAATAGCACTTTGTAAATAGCACTGGAACAGAAGGGGTGAGCTGCCTATTGTGTTTCCTTGCACTGTTTTCTCATGTTTATCACAGTTAGGGAGTAAGGTGTAGCGCTTGTCTTTTGTTTGGTTTTTGGTTTCACATAGGGTTTTAGATAGCACCTCCTCCTGACTTAGCTTGTTCTGTTTGTTATTTTGGCCTTTGTTCACCCCTGAGCTTCTTTATTCCAGTGTAGTAAAAATAAACCACCATTAATAAAGAAATTGGTTTTCCCTGTGTATGGTTTTGGGGACCAGGGCGGGGTCAATCTTCTCAAACTTATGTCGCGTTCCTGTACCCCTAGACTGGGGCGTAACATCAGCAAACCTGAACACGACGGGAGGACAGCAGGGAGAGCACACAGTGGATTCACAGAGAGGTTCACAGACAGTTTCCAGGAGATGAACACAGAGTAATGCAGAGTAACACAGGCAGACACACACTATAACTACACAGAGGGGCACTGGGAAATCACACACAGGTGGGAGACACAGCTGGACCTGATTAACCTGACGAGACAGGGGAACACTAACACCAGCGACCAACAGAGGGAGCACCAACCCAGAAATCCAGAATCCAAAAATCCCAAAACACAAATCATCCCAAAACAGTCCACAAATAATAATGACAATAATAATAATAATAACAATAAATACACCAAAACCTAAATCACTGAGTCCACGGACTCAGGACCATGACATTTTATTTGTTTAATTGTTTAAAATAAATAAATACAACAAAATAAAATGATATGACAAAGACAAAAACTGTGGTATTTTGTAAATATAATAATAAACGCGAATTCACTGTGTAATTGTGTAACTTAGCAGCGTCCTCCTTAAATGCGTCAAAACAACATTGAGAGTAACATCCTCCTCCCTGCCCCTTAATGCTCTCTGGTCGCTTTGGTAACGCATACATAATTTTTTCAAAATAAGACAAACAACTGTAACACAGGAAAAGTAAAAAAATCCGCGAAACAGCGATTCCGCGAAAGATGAACCGTGTTATAGCGAGGGACCACTATACAATAATTTCCAGTAGCGCTGCTGATATATAAAATGGTGAGGTTTGAGGTTGTCTTCAAACAGGTGCATTGTACCAGAAAAAGGTGTCTGAATGATTAAAAATGTAAAAAGTAATGACGATTTTTATATTTATGAAAAAACCTTTATGCAGAAAAATTAGCAAAAAAACATAAAACATGGATACAGAGTGTTAAAAAACACTTAAAACCATGTTTATTTCTCAGCAGCATCAATAGTAATAAAAACAAAATTTAGTTTTCACTGTCAAAGTCAATTTAACTGAAGTCACGTGTTTCTGGCTATTGTGGAGGTCATGTGTTTCCAGTAACTGTGGAAGTCGCAATATGGCGCTCCCCAGTGTCTACTGCCTCTTCTTCTCTCCCCCTCCCTCTCCTGTTGCTAAACTGATCAATGATTGGCTGATCGGCTTTTCTGTCGCGCGTCCCGTCTTGTTTGTTTATCGCCCACTTTACGCCAGAAAAAGGAAACCAGCAGATAAACAACAGCAGCACATTTAAGCTTGATAGGCTGTCGTTAGAATTTACTTAATATTACTTTCTACACCAGGATCCTTTTCTACGTAGCTGACTGCTAGTAACTGTGCAGGGGCGGGTCTAGCAAGGTTTTGCCAGGGGGCCAGGTAGGGCATTAACAGGGAAAATGGGCACAAATAAATACTTTTCTTTCTTACTCTCATTTAAAATGTCTAGTTTTTAATAAATAATTATCTGAATCTTACAACCAATATTTTATTTGATGTAAAATGTATAGAAATCCATTATTGTATAAAGTAACTATTAAGTCTAATAGTTAGTAGGTAAGCTATAGTACTTTTTCCTTTGGGAAGGTACCATCTGTGCTGTCTGCAATTCCGTTGAAGAAAGATGTTGAATCTATTTAATTACTGTAGAAAAATAATTGATTTCTGTGCATTTGTTTTACACAAGCATTAAATTAAAGTCGATTACGCAGATTAAGCATTATGAGGCAGAGGGTGGGGGGTGGTTCCCTATGTTTTTTGCTGGGAGTTGGCAACCCGGTTAGTTAGGTTGTTTAATATTTCCCCTAAGTACTCTTTAAAATGCCAGAATAGGGAGGATGGTGTAGGTTTAAGTTTATTAGATTGATCAGTATTGCTGAACTATGAAATATTTTGGGTGCAGTGTATTTTTTGCACACAGGTATAACAGAATAGCTTTAATGTTTTGTTTTTTATAACTTGAATATGAATTAAACAAAATGCTGCAAGATATGAAAAAACAGTTTTATTGATTATAAATCGGACATAAAAAAGTGGTATCGTGCCATTTCTATTATTTAGCAACAACAAGCCATGTTTCCCTGATTAATCACTCCTTTCCTATTTACAGGACGCATGTTTAACTGTCCACAGGTGCTAAAAGGCAGTACCTGCATTAAACACTTATCTATTCTTCTGTGACTGTGTAAATTTGCTCACAGGGATCAACAGTCTCCAATTTTTTGTTTCACTTTAATGTAGAGAGACAAAATATTAACCAAAATTCCAGAAAAAGAGCATTACATAAAAGTTATAAATTGATTTGCATCTTATTGAATGAAATCAGTATTTGATCCCATGCCACCCAGCCAAAATTCTGGGTATTGTGACACACAGATTACAATCAATCAATCAATCAATAGAAAAAAGAAAAAAAAACAATCATGATCTCAACTCAACACAGAAACAATTTCTGTGGAACAAAGGTGATGGATCTTCCCAAAATGACAATGTTAATCATCTGAAGGCAGTTGGGACCACAATCAGCAAGCACACCATCAGTAACACACTACAGAGTAATGGACTGAAATGAACAAACAAACTAAAATTGTTTTTCGCAGATCCATTTATAATCGTCTGAACATGAACGATCATTCCAGGACTTTTCTTCATTACCGCTGAAATGAACACAGTCCTCTTCACCCCACTTTGGAACTCCACCACCATTATCAGGTTGATTTTTTTTCCAGTACCTAGCAGGGTAACATCATCTTATTGTTAGGAAAAATGATATTTGCTGTGTGTGTGGTGGATTTCAGCCAAATTTTCCACCAGCAGCTTTGATTCATTTTGTGGAGCTTTTACAGCCACACAGACAATCACAGCTATCTTGCAAAGATATCATGACTGATATATATATATAAACTACTTCTGCCCCATGTGGCCAAAACAAGTTTTAACTGTACATCTTAAGCTTTTGGCCTCCCAGCTTGTTTCAGCCCACTGAAATTTAAGTTCACCAATGTGGGTATTTCTCATGAATCTGTTGGTTACCAAATTAACTGAACCAAAGTAAAGACTTACATCAGAGTCAGTGGAGTTCCATCTACCCATTTCCATGTTCCCTCCTGTTCTTTGTCATTCAAACCAATCCAAGCTTCGTCTGTGGCGATTTTAAGGATGGCAGTCTGTTTAAAAATTTTTTTAGTTTTGAACCAGAATTTTATTTGGGGCAGTTTATTCCAGTTATATCTAAACATCACTTCTATAATCCCAAACCAGCGTTAACTAAAACTTTGTGTTTTCTCAATTACTTTGATGCATTTCTTGTGGCATTTTTCACTGAAGACATATGTCTGAACAACTCATACAGCAAGACAATAGCTAACCTGCAACATGCTGTAACCCACCCAAAGATTTCATTAATTTATTCAACAATAAATATTTGCTACCAAAATCCCTTGATACCTTCTATATTAAAGTGGTTAAAATGTTTTCTGTCAGAGGACTACTGTTTTCATGAATGTCCTATGCAATTGAACTGACACTAAATAACTGAAGCACTAAACTTATTTTTCTGAGAATATTGAAAAGTTTATGTAAATATTGTTTGTATGCATGTCTGTAAGATTCAAATGCTGGTTTCAACAGCAGAAGGAAAATGTTTTTTTTCTACAATGGAAAATGGGTGAAGAATATACCACATGACAAGAATAAAAAGATGCAGATTATCAGAACAAAAAAATTATGAGTATGAACTTCAATATTCATTTATAAACACATTAACTCACACATACATATGGACTGTACCTGTTCTTCAGGGCTGTTAATAACCACCAAATCTGCTCCTCTGTCTCTGCAATCCTTTCTAGCTGCATCCCAGGAGCCAGAGCTTTCAGAGAGGAGATAGCAGCTATGGTTGAAATTACTCCATCCCTCAGGACATGTTTTTTCTGGAAGAAATTACAAACAAGTAATATTTCAGGAAGGCTAATGAAAATTATTTTATGTACCATTTAACAATGCTCATTTGATCTGTTTTAATTAATTATTTTTTTTAATTAATGAAGCAGCCCCCAAAGCTTGATCACACAGATTTATGTACAGTTTATTCACTTGCTGAGTGTTATATTTGTTTGCCTGTGTATATTTACTACAGGGACAGTTTTCATGCCTAATATATTTTAGGTCTGCAGCTAACTATTACTTAAGTAATCAGTTATTCCATCGATTAGTTGAGTAATCAGATAAAAAAAAAAATACTTCTGGGCAATAATAAATGCTCAAAAGAGAAAAATGGCAGGTCTTCTAAAATGAACTCCTCATCAGATTATATTTTAGAAATTGCAATTGGAACCCTTTCCTTGTATTTACAGGCCATATTATAAAACATTTTTAAATGTAAAAATAAGTATATGATCTCAAGTGTGTCACAACCCGGCTCATAGGAAGTGACAAACAAATCGGAGACCACACACAGGCTTCTAAAGGCTGTAAGACATATTTAATGAAAATAAGATAAAGTAACTTAAACACAATTTAAAGGACATAACAGCCACAACTGAACTTCCAAATGAACAAGACGGGAGCCAGAGGCCAGAGCCAGTCAGAGCAAGAGAGCCCCCACTGGTTCAGTCAAGTGTCTTTTATATGCCCTGGGACTGGCCTCCTCAGGTGTGCTGCATCTGTAATTAGGTCAGCTCCACCTACCTGCAGGAAACAGGTAACAGAAAACACAAGGCCAGCCCACTGGCCGTCACAAGTGTGGTAATGCCCAATGAAGTAATACAGCCTTAACTAATCATTGCAAGGCTTTAAACATTAATAGGAGGCCAAATAAAAAGAGATTCTGACAGTATTTTATCCCCTGGATGAGGTAGCTCTCTATCATATCTCTCTACTCCTTTAAATATTCCATATGTACGGGATATGACCCCCCTTGGACGTGGCATGTGGATACTTCTTTAAGACACTCCTGCTAGCCTGGCCATGCCTTACAGCTTATGTATAAAACAGCTGTGCAGCTGTGAAACCGGTGATCGTTTGATCTCCATTGGTACGAGCATGTGTGACAGATGGTATGGTACATATGTTTGGTACTGTGTGTATGCCGTGTGTATGTGGCAGTTGTGTCCGCTTGTGGGAGCCTGTCTCGGCAGCCTTTCCCCATTTTTCACCAAGCACCAGACACAGCGGAAGTGGCTCTGCTTGTCGCCAGTATACCTTTGTTGCTTTCTTCTGACCACTACTCATCTCATGCTAGGGTCTTCATCTGGGTCTGAATTTTCTCCAGGACCTAGTTCAGATTGACTTCTTTTCCAATCTATCTTTGTTATTGTTATCTGCTGGGCTTGTAGAAACGTTATCACAATAAATCTGATATCCCGTTCCTAGGTAGTTTTTGTTTATAAGCGCCATCACAGCATCAAATGACAGCCCCTTCCCAGTTACCAGAGTTGACCTCCCTGTATAAATGTTAAAGTCCACTGTGTAGCCTGTGTTGTCAGATAGCACAAAAAGTCTTATCCCCCACTTTGTTGGCTTGCTTTTTATGTATTGCTTCAGGGCAACTCTGGCTTTAGTGGAGACCATGCGCTAATCCACAGAGCGGTTTTGCTGTAGGTGGTATACAGCTTTGAAGGCTACACGTAAACTGTCATACAGGGGACGTAGTCTGTGCAGGCAGTCATAATCACCAGTGCCTTTTTTTCTGTCATTGAGAGCGTCTTCCGCAGGATCACTCATATGAATATTCCAAGTGATGGTGAGGAACCAGTCTCTGGTTATGACCTCAGAAGGATATTACACATGAAAAGTGGAATTCACACACCAAAAATCTCTCATTTTAGTCAGCTTTAGAACCCCCATGTAGAGTGTTATGCCAATGTAATTGTACAGTTCAGCCTCTGTGAGCTCAGTCCATGTTAATTTTTTGCCTGCAGCAATATTTTTAGCTGCATTTTTGTTTGTGCTGACACACAGTGTTTTGATAGCAGCTCGGTCAAAGTATATCTTGAACAGTTCAGATGGAGATGGACTGTCCACACATTCTGAAAATGGCAGCTGCACAACTGGCTTTCTTTATGGAAAGAAATTCGGTACAGGATGAGGCAAGCTGTCAGGGTCCTTCCACTCATCCAGACAGCTGCATCACCGGAGAGTGACCTGGAGCGCTTGCCTCTTTTTGCCGGAGGACAACTCATCCGACTCCTTCCTCTCCCTCTGCTTCCCTCCAGAGTAGAGGCTGCTTCAGTTGACCAGGAGACTTCAGTTCCCTCCTCTTTAACATTATCAACACTATACACAAAAAAAAAATTACTCCATGTGTTCGATTTGTCCAGTGCAAGAGTAATTCGGGTAAAATTGTTTTGCAGTGCGAAATTGCTCTTTCGCACCACAAACATAATTTTTCTCATGTTTCTCTAACATAAAAAAAAAAATTTATTTCAAGCAATATACATACCACCTTCATGATCTGGGGTTTGGAGCATGTGGGACATATCGGGACACAACAGCTGGAGTCCCAAAAACTAAACTTAACGCCCTGACAAAAAAAATCTCCACGAGGGACAATCAGGTGGATCAGAGAGGGCCCTCTCATTTTTATCAAGTGGATGGACACAAGGGAGGTGTGTGTGCTCAACTCTGCATTGTTCATTTTGATGTCGTCTTTTTGTTGTCATGTTGTTAAATTGTGTACAATATGCATTTTATTGATTTTAGTTTTTACTACTGTTTATAAAAATAATTGTATCTCAAAAATGAATTCATGAAAATACTCCAAATACATTTTATGTAGTTTGAAAGGACTTTGTGCAATTTTTTTTCATTTACAATTTTGAGCTATGTAGCTTGATATTTTTGTATCAAGAAAAATATGTGAAAAACAAAAAACGTTTTTCAACGTTTTTGTGGTTAATTGCACTTTTTTTTTCTTTTTTCTTTTTTTTTTTTAGCAATTTCTATAGTTGCTAGGATTTGTAACACACATATTATTAAAATTTGGGATATAAGGGTTGTATTGATGCATAGTAAGTTGAAATACTCCAAAAAATGGCACCACAGTATGAAAAATGTAAAGATAAGGTCTTGTGGGCTTGGTCTATGGTAGGTCTTAAAGGGTTAAGTGATTTCTCAGATTAAGTAACTGGTGAATCTAAATTGTTCATAGGTGTGAATGTGAGTGCAAATGATTGCCTGTCTCTATGTGTTGGCCTACAGCCTGGCCACCTGTCCACAGTGTACCCTGCCTCCTGCCTTATGGTAACTGGGAAAGGCTCAAGTGACCCTGAATTGGATAAGCGGCAGAGAACTGCTGGATGGGAATAAATTAAATGCAGCATTAAAGTTTGATTAATTTAAGATCATTAAATTTCTTCTCCGTCAGGCAAAAAGAGCAGTATTTGCTAGAGAATTGACTTTCACTGACTTTCTGAGTAAAGACTGTTATAAAGTAACACAACCGTAAATAAAAGGACTCACTCTGTTTGCACAAACTCTGAAGCCTTTCAAGCTCTTTGAGATTTTCAGTGAGGTTGGCACGCAGCAGGTCTCTTTCCTCAGTCATGATGGCAAGTTTTTTTCTCACATTGGAGAGATTTGCCTTCAGGCTGTCGCTGTCCTTAATCACAATGAAGTCTGAAATAAATAAATCAGTACAAGTTGTTGAGACACAAAACATTTTGTGCATTCATGCTTAGACTGCTTCTGGTTTATTTTTAAAAAATTGAAAACTTGAACACTGAACATTTTAACTTAGTTTGTCAAATTTTATTCAGCACTCAGTGGCAGTTTGAACAATTATTCATAAAGAATCAGACTCACAGTGGACACCAAAAGTGACAAGTCTAGTTAGAAACACAATAATACCTAAAGACACATCCCCCCCCCCCGCAAATTACACAACAGTATTAATTGCTATTAAAATAAATCTATTCCGTTTTCTGTCACTTTGTACCTGTGTGATTTGTTGATGGTTTTGGGTTGTCTTGTTTGGCAGATTCAACGCTGGCATAAATTTCCTCCATTGCTCACAAGCAAGTAAATTATTTCTGAAATGGTGAGCTCTGTAGCTCAGCGCTTGTAACGCAAACTCATCACTTTTTTTTAACTTCCGAGGATGTCTCACATTTCAGTTGCTCTTGATACGATGTTCACAGCACAAATCTACCAGTAAAAGTGGATATAATCTTTTCTAAAGATATTTGTGTATATTATAATCATATTGAAAGTAACAAAAGCTAAAAAATTTTGACGCAGTTTTTCTGAAGAACTTTAAAGTTTCAGATTTTTATATAAAGAAAATGACCAGAAACTCAGTCATTTAAGTGCGTCATAATACGGTATCTCTCGGCTGTGTGTGTGTGTGTGTGTGTGTGTGTGTACGTGACTTCCTGCCACACAATATATGCTTACAACTGTTTGACCACATTTCCTAGTTATCCAAAGGTCATCTCCCCACATCCATATTTGGCTTAACTTTAATGGTTCACCATATGCAAGCATAGGTGAGCCCCTAAATGGCCAGGAGGGAACATCCTTCACAACATAAGGAAACCAGAATCTCACATGGAATGTGCCTGCAGTTAAACACTTACAGCTAATTACCTCCTCCAGCAACATAGATGTGAAGATGAGGAACAGAAGAATATCTAACCATGCACTTTAAAGTAAGGTTTACAAATTTAAGTACAACAATGACAACATTTAACAATTTACTCTGACAGTCAGTGTGGCTGTAAGAGATTTCAACGGGCTATTATTTTGAACTCCAAAATGTCACTGACTTCATATTGAGTGGCTTGAGTTAAATGAGTCCATGGAAACTGGAAGATTTATTTTAATAGCTTTAAGAGTTGAGACAAAAATATAGCATACATAGGGGCAATTTTGCAGTGCTATGATTTTGAAATCCAAAACCAGACTGACTTGATATTGACTGAGTAGGACTGTGTGGGTGTATGCTGCTTATCTAACATCAAATTATTCTGTGAAAACAGGAAGTTTTCTTTTAATAGCATTCTGAATTCATACGAAAATGACTCATAAGCAATTTCAAAAGGAAATTATTTTGAAATCTCAAATCAGACTGGCTTGATAGTGACTGAATACCAGTCTGTGGAAATGGGAAGTTTCCTTTTAATAGCATTTTGAAGTGAGATGAAGAAATAGCCGATTCAGGAGGACTTTTATTCTGAATTTGGTTCTCAGTTTCGCTTATCGTAATACAAAGTATACAAGTGACGGCTCGCTTGATTCTGCTTAAGAAGTGGAAGCTTGCCTGACAGCAGTCCTAAGTTTTATATTGTTAACTGGTAATCGAAAGACTATGCATTCCAGGTCATTTTACAGAGTAATGAGAAAGTAATGTAATGAGAAGTGTAACAAATTATTTTTCTGTTGAGTAATTAAGTAACACGCTTAATTACTTTTAAGAAGAATCAGAATAAGAATACTTTATTAATCCCTAAGGAAATTATGTAAGAACAAAAACTCTCTCAACCCACATGATTTAAAGGAAAACTATTAAAACAGACAAAAGTACAAGTAAAGAGGAGTGAATTAAGTAAGAAAAAGGTTAAACCAAAGAGAAAAAGCAGGAGCAACTGTAACAGGCTGCATGCCTGGTTGACACATGTGCACAGAATAACAAGTAATATAGAATACATTCCTTTTTCTGAGAAAAGACTACAATACTGGATGTGATTGGGTTTTTCGTAAGTGTTTCTTTACAACTTTAGGAGTATGTCACTGGATGCTATTTTGAATCACACACCAACGTTCTGCACTCTTATTGGCTAGCTCCACATTTGTGTTGTGCATTGTTTTAGTCACTTCTTTTCTGCCACAAAACATTTACTGAAATTCTAGGCGCATGTAGATATGGTGCTGATTACACCATTTGTTTGGAACATTTAATTTTGTCTTCCCCTTGGACTGTCTCTCTCAACTTCCAATAAAAAAGCACTGACAACCTCTCTTCTGAGCAAAGAGTGCGAAGTTTGTTTTTTACTAGTTTTAGTTCTGAGAAAGAATGCTTCACAGTTGTTGTGGACACCGGGAGTGTGCCATATGTCTTCATCAGCTTAGTCATGTTGGGGACCACTGAAAGAATGGATGTCACACTCACTCAGTCGTTCCCAAACTTTTTTTGCTAGGCCCCCTTTGTTTTACAAAAAAATCTTTGAGCACCCCCACCCGGCACAAGCACATCCTCCAGCCACACACACACATATTTTGTTTACAAACTCAACTCCATTGCAGTTTATTTTACACCTCAAATATTTAGTAAACAATTAAACAAATAAAAGTAAACTGCAATAAATTGCAGGTAGCAATAAAATAAACGACTAACTCTTTTACGTTACAGGCACACTGTCATGGTTCGTGGTCCTGTGTCTGTGGAATGTGTGATGCTCGGGTAGCCACACCCCCGGGCTGGGCTCACCAGCACACCTGCTCTCCATCGCGGTGATTACCTGAAGAGCTACTTAACCCGGCGCTGACGGATGCTCCACGCCAGTCCGTTAATCATCTCACAGTGGTAACTTGACTTCCGCGAGAGCGTTGCATTAACATCTGGCTGGAGCTGTGTTTAATCCGCCTACTTGTGTCTAGGTTTCGATCCGGCGTTCAGTGTCTGCCACCTGCCTGTCCTCCTGCTCAACTGGATCACTCGGTGCATCATCTGGCCCTTTCACTATCTCCACGAACTTCCTGCTCGGACTGCCACACTTCCCCCCCCGAGCTCCCACGGTCCCGCTCTATCGTAAGCCAACTACTCTAACTCAGTCTTGATGTGTTTTCCCCGCTTCCCGGCTCCCTAGTAATCCTCCCCCTTTCTGTTGCAGCCTCCCACGGTCCCGATTCCGGCTTCCTCGTGTCATTGTTTCCCCGGGTTTTTAGTTCCTCGTTTTGCTCTCTAGTTTCCCCGGGTCGCCTTTCGTTATTATAATAAAGTGTCTTTTCTGCTAGCGCTGAGTCTGCGTCTGGATCCTTTTGTGCACGCGCGCCGCGGCGCATGACACACCCTACACATGTATTTTTTCAAAACGCAGCTTTTTCTTTGCCTTTGGGCCTTTGGGCCAATGAATTTTTGAAATCAACAATAACAGTGGAGCTGCTCATTACTGAGTTCATGTTTGGAACTTTGATTTCTGTTTTGTGGAGTTTACAGATTTTTTTTTTTTTTTTTTTTTTTTTTTTTTTTTTTTGGAGGTGTGGTCCTAAACTTTAGATCAGCTGTATAAGCTTTGTTTTCAATAAATTGCATGCTCATATTGTTTTGTCTCATTGTCCATTTTCATGTAACATTTGACTAACACAAAGTTAGTATACTTTGTTAACAAACACAAAAATCAAAACTTTAAAACACTGCAATAAAAACCAAACAGAAACCCAAAATTCAAACACATATTCAGCTATGCTGGTGTTCGATAATTTCTCTCTGAAACTCCACTGAAGTAACAAGTAAAAAAATCTTCAAGAAACGATACAGTAGTCTGGTGCTTTTTCACAGATCCATTTAAGAGAAGTTGAGCATGGAAGGTCATTCATGCTCTTGTCCTCATCACTGTAGACATGAGCACAGTCCTCTTCTCCACCATTATTAGGTTGAGCCGATCCCCAGTACCTAGTAAGTTAGTAACCATAATATTAGCTTGTTATTAGTATTGAGTCAAAAATCAGATGTTTGGTGGTGGGGGTATTGTAAGATAACAAAGTTTAATATGGAGATGATAATAAATGTTTTTGGTTTTTTTTACCCTTTAGGACATGGTGGTTGTTAAACAGGCCTACACAAAACAAGCCAGTCCAGACTGCCACAACGTCATAACTGATATAGCAACTTCTAACCTATGTTGTCTAAACAAGTCATTAGTGTACATCTTTAAGTTTTTGACCTTGCAGTTTGGCTCAACCCGCTGACATGTAAGCTCACCGGTGTTTTATACACTAACAGTCAAAAGTTTAGACGCACCTTCTGATATATTTGTAGCTTCTCACTGAAGGCATCAAAACTCTGAACACATATAGAATTATGTAATAAACAGAAAATTGTGAAAAACTCAAAACATATTTTATATTTTAGATTCTTTAAAGAGGCACCCTTTGCTTTGATCACTGCTTTGCCACTATTGGCATTTTCTTGATGAGCTTCATGAAGTCGTCACCTGAAATGGTTTTCCAACAGTCTTGAAGGAGTTCCCAGAGATGCTGAGCACTTCCCTTTTGCCTTCACTCTGATTGGGTTTAGGTCAGGTGTGTGGAAGCTAGGCCATCTAGCATAGCTCTTTATTACGCTCCTTCTTGGTCAAACAGCCCTTACACATCCTGGAGGTGTGTTTGGGGTCATTGTGCTGTTGAAAGATAAATGATGGTCCAACTAAACGCAAACAGGATGGGATGGCATGTCCTTCCAGGATGCCTGTGTTGCCATGCTGGTTCAGTGTGCCTTCAGTTTTGTGCCTTCAACTTTGCTTTTCCTGAGTAGGGGTTTCTTAGCAGCTATTTGACCATAAAGGCCCGAGTCTCCTCTGAACAGTTGATGTAGAGATGTGTCTGCTACTGGAACTCTGTGGCATTAGTCAGGATACATTTCACTGTGTGTTATACTTGTATAACTATGCATGTGACAAATAAAGAACCTTGAACCTTGAAACCTTGAACCTTAATCTGGGCTCTAAACTAAGGCGCTGTTAGCTTGCATTTTCTGAGGCTGGTGACTCGGATGAATTTTTTCTTCAGCACCAGAGGTGACGCCTGGTCTTCGTTTCGTCCTATGAGAGAAGGCCAAAGGTTTGCAGCGCTGTCAACTAAACAAAGGGTGGCTACTTTAAGGAATCTAAAATGTAAGACATATTTAGTTGAGACATATTGAGTTATTTATCTTTTTTTTTCTTTGCTACATAATTCCATACATCTTGCTTCATATATTTGATGTCTTCAGTATGTTTCTACAATGTAGAAAGTACTATAAATAAAGAAAAGCCATTAAATGAGAAGGTGTGTCCAAACTTTTGACCGGTGGTGTGTATATGTTTAACAAATTTCTTTTGGAAACTTAATAAAAGTAACAAACTGAACCAAAGTGAAGACTTACGACAGAGTCAGTGGAGTTCCATCTACCCATTTCCATGTTCCCTCCTGTTCTTTCTCATTCAAACCAATCCAAGTAATTTCTGTGGCGATCGTAGAGAGGAAAATCTGTTTAATATGATGAAAAAGCATTTTATTTTAGTTTTGAACCACAATTGTAGTCCATGCACTTTTTGCTGTAACTCATTCAAACCTATACTTCATTTGTGATGGTTTTCCTCAGCATCCTCCTATATTCTGTTTTCCTTTTTCTTTATATACCATCATACTTCCTGATTCCACCATTGATATGTTGTTTCCCCCATAATGTGTTTGTCTTTGTAGATTCCTCTGATGCACTCTAGTGCAATAAATATGATTTTAAATCCTCATATTTATCTTCTTTTTTTTTTTACAATTCATCTTGATTGTGGTAACACTGAGAAAATCTTTTTCTTTTTTAAATTCAAGGTTCAATTAAGTCATTTACACAATCACAGAAAACTGTGTTAATATTGTTTCCAACAGAATCATAATGGTTTTAGGTTTTTATGTTTATGATATGATATGATGTGATATGATATATGTGTTGAATAATTTTCATGTGGTTATGGGCAACATTATTAGCAAAACATTTATTAATATATCATTGTCACAAAACTGTACGAGAGTTTGGTGTTTTTTCACAGATCCACTGAAAAAAAGCTGAACATGGAAAATCCATCCAAGAATTTGTGGCATGACTTCTGAAACAAGCACAGTCCTCACCTCCACCATTGTCAGGTTGACTCGATGCCCAGTGCCTAGCAGGTCAGTCACAACAACATTATCTTAGTACTTCATTCATGTCAATTCTGCATGCATCTGTTGATTTAAGAAATGTCTTATGGAAATGTAATTAGACTAACAAACTGAACCAAAGTGAAGACTTACATCAGAGTCGGTGGAGTACCATCTACCCATTTCCATGTTCCCTCCTGTTCTTTGTCATTCAAACCAATCCAAGTGTGTTCATTGATGATTGTAGAGAGAAATGTCTGTTTAACGTGATGATAAAACGTTTTATTTTAGTGTTGAATCAGTATTATTCTGTGATACACAATCTGTGGTGAAGAACAAGAAATTCTTCATGGTTAAAGTGAAGGTAAGCACTACATTGCTAACTTAAACAAATTACCACATGCAAATCTTATCTTTTTCTTTATTCGGTTATGTTTCTACAATGTAGAAGAGTTACAGTAGCATTAAATTGTTACATTAATATTGTAACACACAGTAACGTTGCCACTGCAGCAGTTGGCTACAGACTCCATCCACCTGGTAGTAAATGCTCTCTTGCAATGTAACAGTGGAAGAACCTTTGTATGCTAGCATCTTACAATATTCAGTTTTTCTTATCCTTGCTACACCACCACAATTCCTTATTCTTTCTTCAAACAAGGACCCATATAACCAAAAAAATTTCTGTCTACGCAGATTCCTCTTATGCACTTAAGTTCTTTAAATATGTCTTAAAACTCTCATATTCATCATAGTTTTTGAAGAATAAAACTATTCACCTAAGAACAATTTCATATAGAATCACAGTACAATGTCAGGTACAATAAATATGATTTGAAATTCTCAGATTAGGAATGAGTTTTTTAAAACTTCATCCTGGATGTGGCAAGACTAAGAAAAGATTTTGGAAGTGTGAAACTATTCAGCAAAGAAAAAAAAAAGTTTCATTGAAGTCTGTATAGAATTACAGAAAATGTGAGTTTTCTACACTGAGACAGATTTATGGTTATTTCAGTTTTTCATGTTTAGATATGTGTTGATTAAACGCTCAAAGGCTCATAAGAAACTCTTTTATGAAGAAAAAAAGTGAGAATTTGAACTTGTTTTTAAATGTTTATTTAAAAACAATATAACACTATGTACCTTTTCTTCAGGACTGTCAATGACCAACAAATCGGCCTCTTCATCTGTACAGTTCTTTCTGGCTGCATCCCACGAATCAGACCTTTCAGATAGGAGATAGCATCTATGATTTAACTTGCTCCATCCTACAGGACATGTTTTGTCTGGAGGAAATTAAGAATAAGTAATATTTCAGCATGTTAAGAAAAGAACCTTTAAGAACTCTATAACGATGCTCATTCAATCTCTATTTACTGTGAATAAATTATTGTTAAAAGCCCGATGCTGTGGTTGTGTCTGTTTGGGCGTGGAAAGTCCTGGGACAACACCCTGATCTTGTTGCGGTCGTTCCGGGCAAGGTCGTCACACCAGCATATTTATTTAATATATGGTTTGAAGGACATATCCTGGTCAAAAATGACTCCAAGATTCCTCACAGTGTTACTGAAGGCCAAAGTAATACCATCCAGAGTAAGAATTTGATTAGCGACCATATTTTTAACCTTTTTAGGGCCAAGGACAGTAACCTCAGTTTTATCTGAATTTAGAAGCTGAAAAATTAGAGGTCATCCAGGTCTTTATGTCATTATCCTGCAGGTTAACTAATTGGTGTGTGTTATCTGCCTTCATGCATAGATAGTTTGGATACACACGCATAGCTGTGAAAATGCATGCTATGCTTTCTAATGATACTGCCTAAAGAAAGCATGTATAATGTAAGCATAATTGGTCCTAGCATTGAACCCTGTGGAACTTCCACAGTTAATGTTAATAAACATTTGTGTGTAAAGATCTCCTCCTGAGGCTAATTTATTATCAGAAGATTATGACAACCAGCAGGGCATAGGTTTGATTGCTTATATCTTGTTCTTCCTGTTCAGCTGACTCCTCAGGACAAGCCTTACTCTCTGCAGGTATTTGGTTGCGGTTTTCCAAGAGGCCTCTTCATGGTTCCCATTTTCCTGTGGGATTCTCAGGTACTTGTAGCGATCCACAATGTCTGCAACACTGACTTCTGGTAGTGCAATCCCCTCATTTCTAACTACCTTCCCTCTTTTTGTTACCTTCTGACTGAAGTTCCCCAGTCTGAATGACATTCCAGTGTTATTGTTGTAGATCCTAGTGGTTCGGTTCAGTGAATCGATGTCTTGTTCACTCCTGACATATAGGTTGATGTCATCTGTGTAGAGGAGGTGGCTAACATTCTGTAGTCAGTATCTGTAGCCAGTCTTGTTAATGATCTCAATGTGGGGGTTCAGGCCTATGCAGAATAGCAGTGGGGTCAGAGCATCTCTTTGAAAATCCCACACTTGATGATGACTTGTACAGTTTGCTTGAAGTTGGCCTGCAGTGTTGTTCTCCACATCTTCATTGAATTTCTGATGAAGGTTCGTAGGGTCCTGGTGATTGTGCAATGCCTATTGTTCTGGGCATTATAAGATCCACATGTGAGGCATTGATTCATAGGCTTTCTTGCAGGTAATCCAAGCGGTGCAAAGGTTGGTCAGTCTGGTCTTGCCGTATTGAGTTACTGCTTTTTTCTAACAGTTAGCCAAGACTGTGAGACTTTGCTTGGCACGCAGTTTTTAGTCAGGTATGAACACCTAGTTGTACTTCTTAGGAACCCCTTGTCACGATCTTGGGTCTTTTGACCCAGCGTCTTGGAGTTTTAGGTTATGTTTATGTTTAAGCCCTCTAGGTTTTCAGTTCATTTTTCATCATGCCTAAGTTGTTATAGTTCTTTGTTATTAGATTCCCCTTGTGTCTTCCAACCCCTGTTTAGTCTCCCTTGCCCTTCATGTGTTTCATGTCTGTTTTGTTGTCAAGTTCATGTAGTCATGTCTGCGTTTCATTATGTTTCCTATTTTATATTCTAAGAGGTTCTGTGTTTTGTTTTACTCTTTCCCTGTGGCGTTGTTATGTCCATGTTGTGTCTACTGTGCCTTTCTGTCCCATGTTTCAGGTCCCTATGTTCTGTCTCCTCGGTTGCTGTTAAGTTTGCATGTCTAGAGTTCAGTCAGTGTTTCCTGTTTTACTTTGAAGGTCCGTGTCTCATGTGAGTGATTCTAGTTTTGCTTCCCTTGTCTTGTCCAGCCTGATTACTCCCAGCTGTGCTCTCCTTCTGTGTCTAATTCCCTCGTTATCCCTCTGTGTATTTAAGCCCTGTGTTTTCTTTTTGTCAGTGTCGTAGTCTCCCTCATGGCTGTGTTTTCCTGTGTGTCAGTTTATCTATGTCCCAGTTTAGTTTTGTTATGGTTTTCATGCCATTCTGCAATAAAGCAGTTTTTTGAGTTTAATTCCTGCGTGGTGAGTTTTGTGTTTGGGTCCTTCTCCTGCCTGCACACAGCCGAAACATGACACCCCTCTCTTCATCACTCCTTTCAGCTGTTCTCATAGTGGGCTAACTTCTGTCTGTCTAAGTGTCAGTGGTTTCAGTTATGGTTATAGTAGGCATTATGCATAATGCTAAATTCACATCTTCTAATAGACTTTTTGGAGAGTACTTTACATACTATTGGTAATCAGCCACTGAGGGTCCAGGTTTCCACCATAGCCATGATCTTCTTGTAGCACAAAAGGACCTGACGCACATAGCATTGCAAGTTTTCAAATGTTTATTTGCAGTGTGTTTCTTGTTCCTTTCGTCTGCACGGCTTTCCAGCTTCAGTTTCCTGCTCGGCACACACCACACAGCTCTCTTGTCAGGTTCCACCAACCTACTCAAGTAGGGAAGGCATGATTAGATGATGGAGACCATCATCATGACCTGCGCTGATCTGACACCACGCCATAAACCCATTGCTCCACCCCTCCCCTGCAGCTGGGCCACAAACCACACACACACTTCTCCTTCAGGTGCTCTCATATTCCACACCTTCAGTGCACCAGTTGTTCTTGGGCCTTGGAGTGTCAGTCTCGGAGTGTGGGGATTATGATATCTCCATCATGACCTGATGTCCCGGGTTCCCTCTTTGCAGAGCAATTGTGTTTTACCTCGTAAATCTCTAGTTGTGATAGCAGGTGCTTTTTCTAGTTGTTCAAATACTTAGTAGTTGTTTTGATTTTAAACTAGATGTTGGGTGTTTTTGAAGTACTCTTTCCAAAGTCAGTAAGAGTTTGATAAAAGTAGAAAACTATTTGATATTTGTCTTAAATTGATGTTGAAAAGATTTTTCATGGTTTGACATTTGTAAAAAAAAAAAAAAAAGAAAAGAAAAGATTTTGATTATTTGAGGGTCTTTGTTGTGAATCTGTGTTATGAACAATGCCTTAACTGTTCTGAGGTTTGCAATAAGAGTGGTGAGGTAACGAGACTTTCCAGCATGAGCCACCATAAGGAAGAGGCAGCCATGCAATGACAGTAACAGCTTGACTGAAAATAACAGCTTTATTCTGGCATTTCATCATTATTCTTGAAATAGTATTTCAACTTCATTCACCAGAATGTCAACTTTATCCTCAAAATTTTAGATTTAAATATAAAAATTAAAAAATGTTACTCATTAAGACATAAAGAGACAAGGACTTTTCATAATACCTGGAAAGTGAATCATTGCTTTTCATTATTAACTTTTACAAACACACACAACTAATACATTTCAACAGGAAATACACGGACTCACTCTACTTTGACAAACCTTGAAGCCGTTCCAACTCATTTGTCTTTGCAGTGAGGTTGGCCTGCAGAAGGTCTCTCTCCTCAGTCATGGAGAAAAGTTTGTTTCTGGTAGTGGACAGATTTGCCTTAAGAAGGTCTCTTTCCTCAGTCATTGAAGAAAGTTTACTACTCATGGCTCAGACATCTGCAGCTGAATCACGAACTAAAAAATAATTGGAGATACATCTTTTTGAGACACAAAAAACCTTGTGCATTCATTTTATAGTTTTTAGACCAAAACCAGAGTATTTCAAATTTGCCTGTAGGCAATTAAAAATGTTCTTAAACTGAAGCTGCTGGTATACTCTATTGGACAGTATGTTTGAGTGTTGAATGTCACAGTTCATTCAACATGATCTGAAACCATCCAAAATCTAAAGTTCGAGACATTTTATTCTGTTCATATGTGGGCTCATGAGCACTGTTCCCTCTAAGATTTGCACGTGTGCAATCGTGCACTGCTGACACGGTCTCCGCACAGAGAAAATCTCTGCTGCAGACAAAAAAAATAATCCAACCTGAATTGAAATTAAAATATATACATAACAATTTATTCTGTGCTGTTTTGCAGTGTGAGTCAGTGAGTGACCGGGGACTGGCTGCTCAAGCAAATGATGTGATTCACGTTCGTATATACGCAGCTAATCAACATCGTTGACAGGCTATGACGGTGTCCATATGTGCCCCCACGATTGTTTTTGCTAGCAAAGCGGTGTGGCCAATGTGGGATGAAGACACGCTAACGACAATGTGTACAACCATTGGAGATGTGAGAAGGACAGACAGAAGAAGGTTTAAGTTCTCATTATCTCATTATTTGTGTGACATCTTATTTGATGCAGAACACCTAATTGTTCTGTAAATAGTTTGAAAAAAAAATATTTTTTTTTAACAAATTGGCTGCATTTTTAGGTAAATAGCTGCATATAACTTTGTTGTTTACAAAACTCAATTGCTTTTTAAAGAACTAACTAGTTCTTTAAAAACTAGTTAGTTCTTAAAGAACTAACTAGTTCTTTAAGAACTAACCCGCCCCCTTTTGTGAGTGTGGACGCTTCCTCTCTTTGCTCTTCAAATGCTTTGCTTCTTTTATTGATTTTTATTGATTTTTATGCTGATTTTTTCCCTTTTTTCTGTATGAGCCTACCTGCGAGAGCTTCTGGACACTTATAGATCATTAGGACTAAAGTGTTCTTAACAGAAACAGCAACATTTTTAGTTACCTTATCCTCAGCGCTCCGTGTGTCTGTAGCCTAGACACAGCTGAAGCCTGATTACAGCGTCTGGACTCCGAACAGCCTCAATAGCCTGGAAAGGTGCTAACTGCTAGGCTAACTAGGCTAACTAGCTAGGCTAACTAGCAACAAGATGCCTTCCCTCTCCACAGATGACTACCACAAACTCCTGCAGAAGATTGCAGTACTGGAGACAAAAATTCATCGCTTAGAAGTAAATGTGGAGGTAAATGGACTGTGTGGAAATGAAACAACCTTGCCTTTGATTCAAAGCAATGGCGATGAGCAAGCTAGTACACAGCTAAGGAGCACAGATAACATGACCAAGAAAGTAGACTCTGTGCATTACTATAAATCATCAAGCGATAATCCCCCCTTGGACTGTCCTGGTGCAAAACCAAGACACAAATCATGTCTCCTAGAAGGGGGAGGACGTATCACAGGCAGAACACAGCGAGCTGAAATCTCTGAAACCGACTGGCCTTCACTTCCTACGAGACAGAGAAGCTCTTCTACCCCTGTATACGGGAGGAAACAGGACTGGACAACCGTGAATAGAAAGGTTAACAACAAACCTCCAAAACAACTGAATGTGAAACTGCAGAACAGATTTGCTCCACTATCAAAGGACCCTGGATCTATATCGGACAACCATCCATCTAAAAGTAGCGAAGTAAGGTCTGAAAATCTGTTGAAAAGTAAAAGGCCACAGGGAAAGCTAAAGGCTAGGCCTGAAACCCTGATTGTGGGTGACTCTGCCGTAAAGGATGTACAAAGGATGTGCGGTAAGAACACTAAAGTCCTATGCTTTCCTAAGGATATGGTCAACAACCTGAAGGAGAGAATTCTTCAGATTGCAGATGAATATCCAACTGTGACAAATATTGTTCTGCATACAGGGTCAAACGATGTGTCCAAACAACAGTCGGAGGTTCTGAAACGGGACTTTACTGGATTATTAAATACTGTAAACTCTCTGAATGCAGCTGTATTCATCAGTGGGCCTGTACCGCCCGTCAGAGGAGGAGACGAGAGATTCAGCAGATTGTTTGCACTGAATAAATGGCTTATATCAGCATGTACTGACCACTCAGTGCATTTTATCAACAACTTTAATATTTTTTGGGAACGCAGGCATCTGTTTAAAGCAAATGGATTTAATTTTAACAAGTCAGGGGTGAAACTGTTCACCTCCAACTTGTTTTATTCCATACGTCATCCATCTGTGCTTGGTGCCAAGGCTGAGATAAACGAGGAGTTATCTCATAAAGAGGAACAAACAGTACTCCAAGAACAAACAAAGCCCAGCAGAAACCTTGAGGAGGAGCTCCATCTGCCCCCACCCGGGAAGAGCCTCAGAAAGGAGAGACATCTGAGGCAAGAAGAGGGGTCCCTATTTGCCTCCACCTCTCTCAACAACACCAACGACCAGGACCAGGGACCACGACCTTCCCCAGTCCCCCAAACCCCTGACAGGCCATCACCCTCCTCCCCCTCCCTTTCTCCCTCCTCCCCACACCTGAAATTCACTGAGGAGATGATGGAGCGGGTCAATGCTGGGCTCAGATCTACCCCCCGGCCCAATCCCTTTTTGTCCCCCATTAACCCCCCACCAGAGCAGCCAAAGGTTCGCCATCGAGCCCCGCCCTCAACAGAGCAACCAAAGTTACACTGCGCAGCCTCGCCGCCCTTAGTTCCTCCTTACCACCTTCATGCTCTGTCTCCGCAGTCTGATGTGTGATGTGTGGAGGGTCCGGGCTGCGAGGATTATGACAGTGGTGACTTTTCCCAGGAGAAGCTGGGACCCTGTTTATTAGAAGGTTTCAAAATTTCTGTACTTTTAGGTGACAGAAGGAGACATGTGGCCTGGTCAAAACACAAAGAGCTGCACTCTAAAAGATCTTTAAATGTAGTAAACATACCTTGTGTGCCACAGACTGCTCCCAAACACGAGGGGGCAAATAATACCTCTAAAACACTTAAGTTGGCTTTATTAAACGTTAGATCTTTAGCTGGGAAAACATTTTTAATTAATGATTTAATCACTGAGCACAGCCTTGATTTTATGTTTTTAACTGAAACTTGGTTGGACCAAAGTAACAGTGGAGCTGTTCTCATCGAGTCGACCCCTCCTAACTACAGTTTTATCAGTGAGGCCAGGGTGAGCAGGAGAGGAGGAGGGGTTGCCGTCTTATTTAATGAATCATTTCAATGTAAGCAGCTATCTCCTGGAAGTTTTCAGTCTTTTGAATATGTGGCGTTACAGCTGAAGGCCCCATCCAAAGTTGTGTTTCTTAATGTTTACAGGCCTCCCAAATACTGCACAGACTTTTTTAATGACCTCAGTGAACTGCTGTCTGTGATCTGTGTTGATTTCGACTGTGTAATTATTGTTGGGGATTTTAACATCCATGTGGACAACCCTCAGGACAAAGGGACTAAAGACCTGAGTAACACTCTGGGCAACTTTGGGCTGACTCAGCATGTAACAGAGGCCACACATAATAGAGGACACACTCTTGACCTACTGATCTCCAAGGGCCTGAGCATTTCAAAGGTTACTGTGTCTGATGTGGGCCTGTCTGATCATTACTGTGTTTTCTTTGAAAGTAAAATCTCAGCCCACACAAATATATCAACAGCAGTGATCACAAAACGGTGTATAACTGAACACAGTAGTGAGATCTTTAACCAGGTCTTCCCATTAACACCTGACCTGTCCAGAGGTTCAGTCAATGAGCTCGTCACTAGCTTCAATGCTAAAATGTTAAATGTAATGGACACTATTGCTCCCATTAAGGTGAAGGTTATCTCTGGAAGGAAAAAGTCTCCATGGAGAAACTCCACACTGGTGAAATATGAAAAAAGAGAGTGTAGGAAAGCTGAGCGCAGATGGAGAAAAACAAACCTCCAGGTTCATTATGACATCTATAAAGAGAAACTTCACAATTATAATTTACAACTGAGGAGTGCAAGGAGGTCCTACTTCTCTGACATCATCACCAAAAACAGTCATAACGCTCGGGTCCTATTTTCTACAGTTGACAGGCTAACAAACCCTCCTGTGTCAGTGGCAGCTGAACTTCATTCGACCATGGCCTGCAATGACTTTGCCAAATTCTTCACAGAAAAAATCCAAAAGATTAGACAAGCAATTGGTACATCAACAGCAGATCCAGGACATGTACTGTGTCCACCAAAAAACTGTTTAAACACCATCAAACAGTTTCACCCTATTAACAACAAAGACCTGGAGGACATCTTAGGTCAACTGAACTCCTCCTCTTGCTGTTTAGATGTCCTGCCAACGAGTTTTTTCAAAAAGGTCTCAAAGACTTTGGAGTCAGACCTGTTACAGATCATAAACTTTTCTTTAACGTCAGGTGTGTTTCCAGAATCACTAAAAACTGCTGTAATTAAACCTATACTGAAAAAGGACAATCTTGACAAGACACAAATGAATAACTACAGGCCGATCTCAAACCTCCCATTTTTAAGTAAGATCATTGAAAAAGCAGTTTCTCAACAGCTCAATTACTTCTTAACACAGAATAACTGCTATGATGCCTTCCAGTCAGGTTTTAGACAGAACCACAGCACTGAAACCGCTCTGACCAAAGTGTTTAATGACATATGTCTGAATACAGACAGTGGAAAAATGTCAGTCTTAGTTTTACTGGATCTCAGTGCAGCATTTGATACAGTTGACCACAACATATTACTCAAACGACTGGAGAACTGGGCAGGTCTTTCAGGAACTGTACTAAACTGGTTCAAAACATACTTAGAAAACAGGAAATACTTTGTATCAATAGGTAACTTCACATCTGAGCAGACAAGTATCACATGTGGAGTTCCCCAAGGTTCCATCTTGGGACCCCTTCTGTTTAACATCTACATGCTCCCACTGGCACAGATTATAAAGAACAACAAAATAAACTATCATAGCTACGCAGATGACACACAAATATATATCACAATGTCACCAGGAGACCGAGGCCCTGTACAGGCTCTTGGTAAATGCATTGAGGAAACTAATGACTGGTTGTGCCACAATTTTCTCCAGCTAAACAAAAACAAAACTGAAGTAATAGTCTTTGGTGCCAAAGAAAAACGATTACAGGTCACCAGAGAACTTCAATCTATACACCTAAAAACCACCAACCAGGCGAGAAATTTGGGTGTAGTGATGGATGCAGACCTAAACTTAGAAAAACACATTAAGACAATAACAAAATCGGCTTACTATCACCTCAAGAATATTTCAAGGATAAAAGATCTGATGTCTCAACACGACCTGGAAAAACTAGTCCATGCATTCATCTTTAGCAGGCTTGATTACTGTAACAGCATCTTTACAGGTCTACCTAAAAAATCAGTCAGACAACTACAGCTCATTCAGAACTCTGCTGCTAGAGTCCTCACTAAGACCAAAAAAGTGGACCACATCAGTCCAGCTCTGAGGTCTTTACACTGGCTGCCTGTCCGTCAGAGGATAGACTTTAAAGTTCTGATGCTGGTTTATAAAGCTCTGAATGGTTTAGGACCAAAATACATCAGTGACCTCCTGACCCAGTATGAACCTTCCAGATCCCTCAGGTCATCTGGATCCGGTTTTTTATCAGTTCCCAGAGTCAGAACCAGACACGGAGAAGCTGCATTCAGCTTTTATGCTCCATATATCTGGAACAAACTCCCAGAAAGCCTCAGATCAGCTGAAACACTCAGTTTATTTAAATCCAGGTTGAAGACTCACCTATTCTCAGCTGCTTTTGAATAAAGCACCAAATCCACACTTTTAAGCTTAAATTTCAAAACTTACATTTTAACTACTGACTTTATCTACTGTTCTGATTTTATCTACTGTTCTGATTTTATCTACTGTTTCGATTTTTGATTTTAAATACTGTTTTGTTTGTTTGTTTGTTTGTTTGTTTGCTTGTCTTAATCAATTTTAAATCGTGCTTTTTATTTGTTTTTGTTTTTAATGTCTCTGTAAAGCACTTTGAATCACCTTGTTGTTGAATTGTGCTATATAAATAAACTTGCCTTGCCTTGCCTAGTAACTATAATTACTATAATTACTTTTTCAAAGTAACATTGGTCATTATATACTGTATATTCCAGACAAATAGTTACAGGACTCTCTCCCAGACCACAGTCAGGAGCTTCACACAGACTCATACTCGTAATACAGAGTCAGAGCTTTATGTGTGTTTTCAAAATTGGAGTTCAAGTTATTTTTACTTCCAGTAGTGTTAACATACTACACAGGTCATGAACAAGATTTTTTTTTTAAATTTTCATTGTAAGTGGGATACATCACTTAATTAAAAGCACAGTGCACACGTCCGATGGTGCTCACAGTGGTCCAAGGGACCACTCAAGGAGTTTGTGTGTTTGCTCAGTCACATGAAAAAGTAGAGGGAACATTGCTCATGAGTCTTAGAATAAATTATGAAGAATCAGACTCACAGTAAACACCAAGGGTGATGAGTCCAATTAGCAGGAAAAAACTCAGCAGGCCCAAACAGAGAATCACACCTGTATGGAAGCTCCTCTTATACTTCCTTGGACCTGAAAAGAGTAACAAACAGAGACACTAATGAAGTGGAAAATGGTAATCACCTATGATAAAAACAAAAAATATGACTACCTTGTTTTTTGTTGTCTTCTCGTTCTTACCTGTGCAGTTTTTTGCATTGTTAAATTTGTCATATTCAGCATTCATATAAATTTCCTCCATCATTTGTTAGAATGCCAGATATTCTTGAGATGGTCAGCTCTGCAGCACAGGACAGCATTAATGTGAATGCTTCATTGGTTTCATTTTCCTCTCTTTTCAACCTTAGGCGAACAAAACTTATCACAGTAATACCTGGGTAATATGAAAGGAAACAAAAGTTGAACGTCTTTTCTGAGTAACTTTCAGTTCCCTATTACAAAACAAAAGTGATGGGAAACAAGCTAACACACTGTATGAATTAGATAAAAGATTCTTCATGTGAATACTTATACAATCACAAAGCTATCATATTTTGAAGAGCAATACTAACCAAATGATAGAAATAGATGACAAGGAGGATATACAAATAAAATTTATTTAAGTTTAAGGACTTGAATGTACCAGTGACACACACAAATGTAGTTGATTTGTTGCCCATTTCAAAAGTTGCAGCTATTCCTGTAAAGCAAGATATTATTTATCCCAGCACTACATGTGCAGTGTTTGTTATTCTACTACAGGTCCTTCTCAAAAAATTAGCATATTGTGATAAAGTTCATTATTTCCTGTAATGTACTGATAAACATTAGACTTTCATATATTTTAGATTCATTACACACAACTGAAGTAGTTCAAGCCTTTCATTGTTTTAATATTGATGATTTTGGCATACATAACTCATGAAAACCCCAAATTCCTATCTCAAAAAATTAGCATATTTCATCCAACCAATAAAAGAAAGGTGTTTTTAATACAAAAAAAAGTCAACCTTCAAATAATTATGTTCAGTTATGCACTCAATACTTGGTCGGGAATCCTTCTGCAGAAATGACTGCTTCAATGCGGCGTGGCATGGAGACAATCAGCCTGTGGCACTGCTGAGGTGTTATGGAGGCCCAGGATGCTTCGATAGCGGCCTTAAGCTCATCCAGAGTGTTGGGTCTTGCGTCTCTCAACTTTCTCTTCACAATATCCCACAGATTCTCTATGGGGTTCAGGTCAGGAGAGTTGGCAGGCCAATTGAGCACAGTAATACCATGGTCAGTAAACCATTTACCAGTGGTTTTGGCACTGTGAGCAGGTGCCAGGTCGTGCTGAAAAATGAAATCTTCATCTCCATAAAGCTTTTCAGCAGATGGAAGCATGAAGTGCTCCAAAATCTCCTGATAGCTAGCTGCATTGACCCTGCCCTTGATAAAACACAGTGGACCAACACCAGCAGCTGACATGGCACCCCAGACCATCACTGACTGTGGGTACTTGACACTAGACTTCAGGCATTTTGGCATTTCCCTCTCCCCAGTCTTCCTCCAGACTCTGGCACCTTGATTTCCGAATGACATGCAAAAGTTGCTTTGATCCGAAAAAAGTACTTTGGACCACTGAGCAACAGTCCAGTGCTGCTTCTCTGTAGCCCAGGTCAGGCGCTTCTGCCGCTGTTTCTAGTTTCAAAAGTGGCTTGACCTGGGGAATGCGGCACCTGTAGCCCATTTCCTGCACACGCCTGTACACGGTGGCTCTGGATGTTTCTACTCCAGACTCAGTCCTCTTCTTCCGCAGGTCCCCCAAGGTCTGGAATCGGTTCTTCTCCACAATCTTCCTCAGGGTCCGGTCACCTCTTCTCGTTGTTCAGCATTTTCTGCCACGCTTTTTCCTTCCCACAGACTTCCCACTGAGGTGCCTTGATACAGCACTCTGGGAACAGCCTATTCGTTCAGAAATTTCTTTCTGTGTCTTACCCTCTTGCTTGAGGGTGTCAATGATGGCCTTCTGGACAGCAGTCAGGTCGGCAGTCTTACCCATGATTGCGGTTTTGAGTAATGAACCAGGCTGGGAGTTTTTAAAAGCCTCAGGAATCTTTTGCAGGTGTTTAGAGTTAATTCGTTGATTCAGATGGTTAGGTAAATAGCTCGTTTAGAGAACCTTTTCATGATATGCTAATTTTTTGAGATAGGAAATTGGGGTTTTCATGAGTTATGTATGCCAAAATCATCAATATTAAAACAATGAAAGGCTTGAACTACTTCAGTTGTGTGTAATGAATCTAAAATATATGAAAGTCTAATGTTTATCAGCACATTACAGGAAATAATGAACTTTATCACAATATGCTAATTTTTTGAGAAGGACCTGTATGTTCTTCTCTGCTTAAGAAATTTTTAAACCCTAACATATGGTCCTCCCTCCCGCACCAGATTTTAAAAAGTCAACAAAGTTGCACATTTTGCAAAACACGGGTGGAAATTTAGTCACATAGTTTTGCTGACACCTTTTTTGCTGTTGTCAACCACACCAAGGTTTTTCTAGTGCACTAAAATTGAAGGAAGAAGGGAGAACATGTTTCTGAACATTCCCAAGGAAGAGTTTTTGAATGACAGCACAGCCCAAATGCAGTTTATAGAGGTGCTGTCTAAATTTATGAACTCTTAGAGCACTTGTATACATTCCGCATTGGTCAGTCATTTATTTTCATGGCCACCATTAAGGCACAAAATCGCCCTGCTGTGTTCTCCTGAACGATAGTTGTCACCACTCGGACAACGCCACCACAGGAACTGATACTGAAAGAGATGAAGTGAAAACCAGAAGTAAGAACTTTGAAGAGGTGGGTTTTTGTTGCATTCTGAAGTCTGAAGTTTTCAACATATTTCTCTGTTTAACTTTAAGCTTTTATAGTAGAATATTATTAAAATGGCAGCAAAAACCAGCATTATTGTACACTTGTGTATTCAATCCAGCTGCAGCAGCTACAGTGCAAATAATCAGGTTTCACAAATCGACTGGTGGCGTGTGCCAGCAGTTGCAACATCATTTTGTGGTCTGCACTGCTGTGTGACATGGCCATGCAGTGAGCATAAAAACACTCTTACAGTGTCTCCCAAGCAAAAGCAGAATTTAAGTCTTTGGCTCAATCTCTTGGATGCTTTGAGGTGAGGATGGCAGCTATGTGTGGAATAGGTATTTCTGACATGTTAGCTGAGATTTGACCACACTCAATTAAAGGTGGTAATATAAGAGCAGCTCTTGTATTCACTGGTTCCATCGTTATTCGTTACTTCGTGTGGTGGCTATCCTGGAGCTCCCACAGATCCAGTAAGATTCAAGTGGTGGAGGCCAGCAGGTGGATGAGGGGAAAGGGGAGGCAGGAGGAGCAGAGACCCGAGGCGGCCGCCGGTCCGAGTGTCAGGTGAACTGAGCTTTAGGGTAAGAAGTTATGACCTGCAGTCTGTCTGGGTCTAGTACTAGGTACTAGCATGACGGAGTTTCTATACAGCTGGGTGTTAATAAGGTTAATTATTAGAGTTGCCAACCGTCCCCTAAAAAAAGCAATCGTCTCGTATTCAGAGAAAATATTACGCGTTTCGTATTGAGGTGAAAAGGAACGCGATTTGTCCAGTACTTCAGCTAGAACAGGGGTCGGCAACCTGCGGCTCCAGAGCTGCATGCGGCTCTTTAGTCCTTGTACTGCGGCTCCGGGTGGTTTGGGAAAATAAATTAGAAGTATTTAGCGGAAGTGTATTTTATTTGTGTTTAGTTCTTTTTTTAACTTGTAGTTCTAAATTGGAAAGTTATTGTGATATTAAAATATATAAATAAAATTATACTTTATTATTTTTCATCACTCAAAATAAGCGTCACACTCACGGAAGCCGGCATACCCGCCGAAACGCTTTCCATTTATCGAGACCCCAGATATGCCAGTTATGGATATTCGGATCCACATTATGTAAGCAGCTATTCTTCACCGTGAACTATGTTAAAAGCAAACACCGCTCACGCCTCACAGACGACAGCTTACAGTCCTGCGTAAAGATAAAAGTGACTTCATACCACGGCAGACCCGCTGCTTTTCAGCATCTCTTTATTGACCACTTTTCCCATACGGTTGCTGTACGCATACAGCCGGCTGTAGCTTTTCAGCTCACATCCCGACAACACAACAGCAGAGAGAGCACAGACGTAAGGCGGCAAGTCGTGATTGCGGGTGCCGCTCAGGTGCGTCCACCTGCCCTGCAGCGGCACTGCAAACCACGCCCCGCCACACACATTAACCAGGTAAAATACATATTTAGGCAGAATTTTGCAAATATCTATTTTTCATTTTTTAGCAGCATAGTGCTTTTTTTCCAATTACTTTTTAAAAGTCAGGTCAAGGCTCCAAAAGCCCAAAGGCGATATAAGGGTGGCGGCTCACAACAGTTTTTGTTTGCTACATGGATCATTTTAGTTCAGCGTCTTTCCTTTTGTTATATTTCTTTAAGAGTTCAAAATGTGTTAATTACATAAATAAAATTTAATTTTCTCTGTAGCACTTCATGGATTTCATAAGCAACACACTTTAGTTGCTCTGTGGATTCTTTTAAAAAGCAGTTAAAAACGTTTCTGTTCACACAAGCCTTTTGTTAATCTACGTATTTTATATTCTTTACATTATTTACATTTGATCTTTTACATTGTGTATAATGTCTACTGATTGTATTGTTTATTTTAATATTTGTGTACAGCGCTTTGTGACTGCCTGTCTGTGAAAAGTGCTTAATAAATAAACTTTACTTACTTACTTACTTTAGTTGTTCACACAAAGCATAAAGGTAAAAAAAACAATATATACAGTGTTATCTTCATTTTGGATGTCAAAAAGTATTTGCGGCTCCCAGTGTTTTCTTTTGCTTGGAAACCGGGTCCAAGTGGCTCTTTGGGTGTTAAAGGTTGCTGACCCCTGACCTAAACGATACCCATCCCTAATCCTATCAGTGGACTATCAGTGCAACCTCTGTAGGGTCCAGGTATCTAGTCATGCTGCCAGTAGTGACACTGACCCTAGCAAATTGTGAAACAAGTAAAAAATAGTCAGAAAAGATGAGGAAGAAAAAATATCAGTGCAGCTGTAAAATCATTCCTGTTTTGGGGTTTGTGTTATTGTTCCACCTACCTGTTGGTAATTTCAGTAACAGCATCTGAAACTGGTTAACAAGACCTCCTGCTACTTTACCAGACGAGTATCCCACAAGTTTCACTGGCTTGAAGGTATTTAATTAAAGAGTTTTTCTTTAATTGTTTGGAGCAATATTCAAATTACAAGCATAGTATACACTCATAGGGTACACTTCTTCAACTAATTCTAATGCACATGTCTAATCAGACAGTCACATGACTCCTGGGTGCCCCGTGGTGAGGTGTTGCATGTCCTACTGAGAGGAAGCCCGGTGGTTGAGGACACACTGGGGAGAACACATCTCTCACAGCTGGTCTGGGAACAGCTCAACATTTCCCTGATAAATTGAATGAGATGGTTGAGGAAGGGGAGATCTAAGATCTTAGCTTAGCTTATGCTGCTACACCCGAGACCAGTTCCTGAAGTGGATATATGGGTGGATGGATGGATAATCAAATGGGAGCAATACAGTTCATTTAGACAAGTCGAGCCCATTTGAGCCCAGTGGGCACAAATGGACTCCAGTGGCACAGCCCATTGTGTAGCCACTGGAGCTTATCTGCCCTACATTTTCATGCTGTATCCATGCATTCATTTTGGCATGGAGACATGGTGAAGCCCACAGTGGTTAAATGTGGTTGAACTGGAGGGCTGCATGGGCAGTCTTAGGAATAGCTAAGATACTCGGCAGGATAATCGAGCTCCCAGGGCTCTGGTAAAGGACTTGCTTTAAGGTTAAAGACCGCCCATATGGTGAGAGGGGAATTTTTATCTACAGCTTGTCCATTTTCAGTATCAGTATAGTCTCATGGCTGCACAAAATATATATATAATGTGCTGCTTCCTCTGAATTTAAAAAAAGAATAGACTGAAACCAGTGACACATTTACACTTCAAATAATTGTCACTATTCTTGCATCTTTGTTTGTCACTATAAAGCTGCATTGCAGAAGTACACCTTATACACTTCAGATATTGACATTTCCAAGAAATGTCAATGTTTATTGTTTATTGTTAATCTTTATTTTTAAAACTAACAAATAACTATGGTAATGATATTTTAAATAGAAGTTTGGGTAGCTTTGTACTTTGTGATATTGTGTGTATACACTACCAGTCCACGTTTGGACACAACGTGTATTTTAATGGTTTTTCTTCATTTTCATGACTATTTACATTGTAGATTCTCAGTGAAGGCATCAAAACTATGAATGAACACATATAGAATTATGTAGCAAACCAAAAAAATGTGAAATAACTCCAGACATTCTCTCGATGAGCTTCATGAGGTCGTCACCTGAAATGGTTTTCCAACAGTCTTGAAGGAGTTCCCAGAGATGCTGAGCACTTGTTGGCCTTTTTGCCTTCACTCTGTGGTCCATCTCATCTTGAAACCATCTCGATTGGGTTTAGGTCAGGTGACTGTGGAGGCCAGGCCATCTTCTTGGTCAAGTAGTCCTTACACAGCCTGATGGTCCAACTAAACACAAGCAGGATGGGATGACATGTCTTGCAGGATGCTGTGGTAGCCACACTGGTTCAGTGTGCCTTTTTGAATAAATTAATTTTGAATAAATCCCCAACAGTGTCACCAGCAAAGCACCCTCACACCATCACACCTCCTCCTCCATGCGTTACGGTGGGAATCATGCATATAGAGATCCGTTTACCTCTTCTGCGTCGAACAAAGACACAGCGGGTGGGACCAAAGATTTGAAATTTGGACTCATCAGACCAAAGTTTTCCACTGGTCTAATATCCATTCCTTGTGTTTCTTGGCCCCTAAAAATCTCTTCTGCTTGTTGCTTTCCTTAGTAGTGGTTTCTTAGCAGCTGTTGACCATAAAGGCCTGATTTCTCCTCTGAACAGTTGATGTAGAGATGTGTCTGCTACTGGAACTCTGTGTGACATTTATCTGGGCTCTAATCTGAGGTGCTGTTAACTTGCATTTTCTGAGGCTGGTGACTCGGTTGAATTTATCCTCAGCAGGTGACTCCTGGTCTTCCTTTCCTGGGGCGGTCCACATGTGAGCCAGTTTCATCATAGTGCTTGATGGTTTTTGCGACTGCACTTGGGGTCACAATCAAAGTTTTAGCAATTTTCTAGACTGACTGACCTTTGGTTCTTAAAGTAATGATGGACTGTCATTTCTCTTTACTTAGCTGATTGGTTCTTGCCATAACATGAATTCTAAAAGTTGTAAAATAGGGTTGTCAGCTATGTGTCATGGCTAACGGATGGACTCAAATGCAGACAGCATTCTGACAAGCAAAAGGGTGACAGTTTATTTACAAAAAGTGAAACCACAGTGTGATATGTATATTCAGTGAGTGGGGCAGGGGTCCAGGGCTCCAGGGGATGGAGGGAATGGAATCCACACTCGGTCTTCTCCACAGTACAATCTCCGCCGCTCCTCTTCCACACACTCTCACTCTTCTTCATACACTCGCTCCAATTTCCACTCACGCCGACATGCTCAAGGATCACAGGAAAGGGTCCACCAGGGAAATCTATACACAGAGAGCTCAATCAGAACCAATAGGCAAAAATACACAGAGAGTCTTTTTGAGGGAGAGAACAGAGCATGGACACAGCAGGTTCAACGTTCCAGCGATGACTGCTCCATGCCGCAGCATTAAATAGTCACAGGGAACACCAGCAGATCAGCAACAGGTGGTGGCAATCACCGCAGGTGCGTGGGCCAAGAGCGAGAGCCACAATGAGCTCCACCCAGGCAAGCAGGAGAGAGGGAGAGGGATACAAACAAAACAAAACCTGTGGCCATCATGAGCCTGGGGACCATGACACTGGGCGTTTATCAATATGCGTACTTGTGCGTACTTGCGTTCTCGTGTACTCGTGATACGTCATCAGTCGGAGACCAAGTACTGTTCCAATTCAAAGTACGCATCAAGCCGAGAACGCGAAAAAGTCCCGGATGTGTTCTCGATCCGCCCGTTTTATCGAGCATGCATCGGTGTAGACTTGGGACAGCTATATATCCCAGAATGCATTTCGTCCAAAACTCAACAGCGGACTCCCGGCACATCGTCCCCCCCCCCCTCCCCTCCCCGCCCGCTCGCGGACTTCTCACTACTCAGGTTAAAGAAACTCCAGCAGCTGTCTATAGTATTGAGTGTCCACTAGAATAGAAATAAAAGCGTTCTAACATCTCACCTGCTTGTTTTTATTAAGGTATGTACACGTATGTACATGTACACTATTTTTATTAATAGAGGTTTCACTACTGAGGTTAAAAATGATATATAAGTCTCTTAGATCACTTCTAAATGTTAATGTTTGGTTTATTTCAGTGCTTTATTTGTTCCTGAGTAAACCGGTTTGGCTGTGATTAAAGTTAAGCTTCATAACATGTTACTCACAGTTAAATTAGGAGGGGAGGGCAGTAAAAACTCCGGACCTGTGACATCATCACGTACGCTGGTACAAATCACGAGTCCGTGCTCGCGTACTTGAGAATTGAGAGACGGCCCACGAGTCCGTGCTCGCGTTCTCGGCGGGTACGTACTCACCGAGAACGCGAGTACGTACTCGCGTACTTGGGCATTGATAAACGGCCACTGTGTACCAACCTGACGTCTGCATAACAACTGATGGTCCCAACCCCATTAAGGAGGCAAGCAATTCCACAAATGAACCCTGAGAAGGCACACCTGTGAAGTGAAAACCATTTCAGGTGAATACAATATGAAGCTCACTGAGAGAACATTTAGAGTTTGCAGCGCTGTCAACAAAGTAAAAGGTGGCTATGGAATCTAAAATGTAAGACATATTTAGGTTTTTTTTATCATTTTTGTTCTATATAATTCCACATATCTTGCTGTTGTACCTATAATATATAAATTAGTAAAAATAAAGAAAAACCATTTAATAAGAGAGTGTGTCCAAATTTTTGACTATTGGGCGAATGACTCCATTAGAGTCACTACAGGCCCTGGAACTTCAGGTCGGGGGCTTTGACTCCTGACCAGGATGTCTGTGTCCAGTAAGGGTCCCTAGGCTAGACCCCTCATACTAGCCAAGCCTACCTCAGGTATGTGTAAGAGAGAGAGAGGGGACTAGACAAAGAGAACATATTGGTTCACTCCAATACAGCACTTCACTCTCAGACTGCAGACTTAACCAGGGTATTAAAACGTAGAATGGGAGGCAGAGCCTACAGCTTCCAAGCCTTCTTTGGAACCAGCTCCCAGATTAGATTTGGGAGACCCTTTCTACTTTCAAGATTAGACTTAAAACTTTCCTTTTTGATAAAGGATTTTAGCTGGATCAGGTGACCCTTAATCCTCCTTTAGTTACCCTACAATAGGCCTAGGCTGCTGAAGTGTATCTTCTTCACTCCATTTTGCATTTAATCAATAGCTATTATTCATATCTTGCTCTCTTCCACAGTGTGTCCTTTTTCTTGTCTTCCTCTCCTCATCTCCAACCAGTCAGCAGATGGCCGCCCCTTCCTGAGCCTGGTTCTGCCAGAGGTTTCTTCCTGCTAAAAGGGAGTTTTTCCTTCTCACTGTCACCAAATGCTTGCTCATCCTTGCTCATAGAAGTTTGTTTTATTGTTGGGGGTTAAAAGGGTACCTTACAATATGAAGTCCCTTGATGCAACTGTTGTTTTTGATTTAGTCATATAACTATAACTCAATTAAATTGAACTGGATTGATTACACAATATTTTCTAGCCTGATAAGCATCACAAGTCTTTTCTTTAGTCTTTAGAAATTTAGTTTGTGCCATCCATGAACTAATGTTCTTTGAATAAAAACAAAGCCCTTCTTATTTCACCTTCCAAATAACTGTAAATAAAGCAGGTTCACACGTTTCTGTCATTCTCTGATATGAATTACTGGACCATTTTCTGAAATAAACATATACATTACGTATACATGTTTTTTCTTTTCTTTTCTTTTATCTAGTTTTATGACCTGTGTTGAAATCGTATCGTCTTTTTCTATTTTACTTGAATCAGCCCATTACGATTCAACTGTGACAAACTAACAATTTGAACTTACAGACCCCCCCCTCCCGGTGTTTAAACAGTAAAACCCATTGTAAGATAGCATTGACCACAGTAACAGTCACAGGACAGAAAAAAAATCTAGCATCCTAGCTGACTGTCTGTCTGACATCCTGGCTGAAGTGAAAAGTTCCAGTGATTAAGGGGATAAAATAAATTCCAATCAGGCGGTTGGAAAATCTGTGTTCCCAATCATTGGGTTGCGTGGCTCTTGCTTGTGGGATTGGTGGGGGTCCGGGGGTGTTGGACTGGTTATCTTGCGCATGTGGGGGTGGGACGGTGCCCAGGTTGGGCTGGCTGGTGCCCCACATGGGCTTTGGGTGTGTTTGCTGTCTCTTAGTTTCTGCAGCATTCTGGGCTTTTCTCTCTGGATGCCCTTAATGCATCGGTGGGGTCGGGATTAGGGATGGGTACCGGTATCCGGTGCCATTATGACATAAACGGTAGTAACCAGACCGAAAAGCAGCGCACATTTCGGTGCTTTATTTCGGTGCTTTTTTTTCCTGAGATGTGATACACTTTGGATTCTATCCAATCATTTTACCTTTCCAAGGATAGTAGGCGGGCCCAGGTATGTACGTTCTTTTAGAGCAGCTCTACAGATTAAAAATGCCCAAGGCGAAGCGGTCAAAAGTCTGGCTGTACTTCACAGCAAAAGATGCAAACTCAGCAGCCTGCAACGAGTGCTTTAAGGTGGTACTGTGATACTGTGCAAAGGAGGTAACACCTCGAATCTGACGACAAACCTGGCGATGCATAGCGTTTTTTAAAAGCTGAGAAATGCATCATATTTGATAGCTTGCTGCGAGGCCTCACATCGAGCACATCTACTGCGGGTGTGGTGCCTCGGACCCGGAGTTAGCAACATCCCCCAAGAACCCGAAGAGGAGAGTCCTGGCCCCTAGCCCTGCCAGTGTATGATGTGTATGGTGTATGAAGAAAAGATGACGGATGATGATGGCAGCAGCAGCCGTTCTTCTCTGGGCGAGTAGCTTAATGTTGTTCGTGTGTAACTTACGTTGAGTAGGCTAACCACGTTATTAAATTAATGGATGTAGTTACATGTCGTAGTTACATGCGGCTGTCTTCTTGTTTGATGGCAGATACTCCCTTCACCCTGGCCAAAAAGGCTAAAATGACCAAAGAAAAAGAGGGAAACAGCTAAACATGAGAGGTTTTTGGACAAAGTTTGTATTTTTTCCATTGTTTAAGCACTGCTTCAGCCAAGAGTGATACCATATATGCCCTATAGCTGCAGAAAAGGCTAATATTGTTATCTTTTTACAAAAAAACAGCTAAACATGAGAGTTTGTTGGACAAAGTTTGTGTTCTCCATTCTTTAAGCACCGGTTCGAGCACCGTTTAAGCACCGGCACCGTTTCAAAAGCATCGATTTGGCACTGGTATCGGAAAAAAACCTAAATGATACCCATCCCTAGTCGGGATATGCTTGTTGACTTATACTCCTCCGTAGGAGCTTTGGACCCTAGTGCAGACTTTCATGCATGTTATTCACACAGCACATTGTTCTCAGCTTCTTGGTCTTTGTTATTGGTTGCAACTAAACTGGGGCTTCTGAACTCTTAGTCAAGTCAAGTCAAGTCAAACAGCTTGATTTATCCCCAAGGGGCAATTAAGATAGACGATACCTTGCCGACAATACATATAATATACAAACATCACATTGGGGAGACAGGTCAGGCTAGGTAGCACTGGACAGTCAACCACACGAGCAGCAACCTGAACCAAAACCATAGAAAATGCACAACATGACTGTTATGGCCCTGGCCATAATCTGTTTTGGTGGCTGTTTTCTTTGTCTGTGTCCTTAAGTCTTTGCAGGTCCCTGATTGGATGAGCTGGCAGCTGCTGATTGGTCCCCTGATCATGTGGTCGCATTCAAAATCCCTCACCAGCAGTTGTCCCGGGGCAGCCACTGACAGCAGCAGCAGACCTGACCCTGGCCTCCAAAACCCATGACATTTGTGCCTGTGACTTTTGCGACCTTTTCAGTTCTGTATATAGTGTGTACATTAGTTTTCATTGTAAATAGCACTGGAACCGAAGGGGTGAGATGCCTTATTGTTTTCCCTTGCACTGTTTTCTCCTGTTTATTTCAGTTAGGGAGTTAGGTGTAGCGCTTGTCTTTTGTTTGGTTTTTGATTTCGCATAGGGTTTTAGATAGCACCTCCTCCTGACTTAGCTTGTTTTGTTTGTTATTTTGGCTTTTGTTCACCCCGGAGCTTCATTTTTCAGTGTAGAAAAATAAACCACCATTCACTAAGAAATTGGTTTTCCCTCTGTGTATGGTTTTGGGGACCAGGGCGGGGCCATCTTTTCAAACTTATGTTGCGTTCCTGTACCCCTAGACTGGGGCGTAACAATTACGAAAGACGAGGAGAAAAAAAGAACTCCCCCCAGACTGAGCTCCAACAGGGAGATCAGTTTGAGAACAGAAAAAAAAGCACCTCAGCACATAGCACAACATAGAAGACATAAGCTTCGAAGGCATTTGGAGGGGGTGGGGGGGTGAGTTATTATGTTTGTGTTTCAGTGATTTGGGCGATCTCGATAGAGGTGGAGATGTTCTCACAGCACAAGTGATCACTCTACCTGGTGTTATGTACACTAGCATACTCCTTTGCTTGAATGTTTGGTTTTCTTGTCTCAGCAGGGTGCACGTTCAGGGGTGTGGTTATTATGAAGATTGCTGTCACAACTTCACAAATGTGCACACATACACACCCACCCACACACACACGGGGGGGGGGACAGGAGGCTGAAAGTGATGGTTTAGAATCATATTAACTGTCAGATGCCTCAACCTGTAGATGATAGTGAGACATGAGCCATGACATGTGAGCCTAGTAGCACAAGTCACCCTTTAATTCTTTTCTGAGGCCCCCGCAAAGAAAAAGGAAAAAATGTCATCATCAACATGTTTTTCTGAATATGAGAAATGTTCCCCGTCCCCACACCCAAGACTCCAAAAAAGGCCCAGGATCCTAGTTTTAGAATGACAGGCTTGAAGCTAATTAGATTTTTTAACATCGTCCATGTTTCATATGTTTTCAGAAATGTTTCTTTTAATTCTATTACTCAGTATGTGAGCTGCCTACTTCAGAGTGAGTCCTTGCACATGCTATTGGGTTTTTATTGTGCGTGCCTTTGTAAAAATGTATGAGGCAAACCATACATCATTTTACTTTTTGTTTCAAAACTTAAATGAAAAATAAATGCACATTACATTTTTGTGTCTGATTTTTTTATTTATTTATTTTTTGCTCTACATTAGACCTACATTTTTTTGCAGTACGTTTACCAGTCAGTAGTGTTTTGGTTAGACTATAAAAGCATTTGTGTCTAAGTCTTAAAACGATGGTGAAAGGGTTTTAATTCTTTAAACACAAAGTCAAATTGACTGCTGACTCACTTTATATCCTGATATGTGATTGAGATGGTTTTCATTATTTTATCATCTCTTGCACAAGTGAGTCTGTGTTATGTCATGTGAAAAGCCTTAATTTTTTTGACAGTAGAGACTTAAGAACGATGTTGCTCCTATGGAAAGTGCATCAAAATGATCAGAAATAACCGAGTAAAAAAAAACATTCTTCCAAATGGTGTTCACTAACATTTAACACGACAGCACCCTCTAGTGGAAGCTCTTGTCATTTCAAACTGTTCAAGAGGCGCTAGATTGTGGACAATGTTATACCAAAAAAAACAAAAAAAAAACAAACAACATCAGATTTAAAGATTTTCCGTTTAAAAGCAAAGCAGCAGTTCATCAACATTATTTTAAAATATGTTCTCTCATACTCTGTTATATTCTCTGTTGAAACTGTTGCCTTTTTGACAGACACCAGTGAAGTAAACTGAAGGAACTGAAGTAAAGTCGTCTGCAGGCTCCCCCCCCCCCAGCATTTAAGAAACAACAATCTTTGTGTGTTTTCTTATAAACGACTGTGTTTGATTCTCTGAATTAAAAACTGGCTGCTGATTAAATGTCGTAACAAGAAATACAAACATTGGCTCATTTTTCCGTTAATGTAATATTTCAGATTTAAAAACTTATTTATAGTGAGAATAGAATTCATCATTAAAATGAAATTCAGAATAGAATAACAGTCATAGCTAAAATTTCAGAGCATGTAAAAATATATGGTCTCGATGTAAAATGGTGTTATGGTATTTTTTTACAGATCCATTTCATAGAAGCTGTACATGAAATATCATTCCAAGTCCTCTGGTCTTCAGCTCTTATATGCACACAGTCTTCTTCACCATGCCGTGAGCCTCCATTATTGGGTTCATTTTTCGCCCAGTTCCTGATAGGACAATTAACAATAAAGGTAATGAGGATGAAAAATTAAATATGACACTCCTGACTCTACAGCTCTTTAGCTGTAGGAAAAATTGAGGTAAACAAGTGCTTTTCTTAGGACATAGTCATGGTTGAAATAAGCCTACACAGAGTACAGCGAAGTCAAACACACTATTCCAGATAAAAATAATGCAGTGCATTAATGTGGTGGTTAGCACTGCTGCCTAGGTTTAAATCTATTGGCTACCACAGTCCTCTCTGTGTGCAGTTTGCATTTTCTCTGCCTATGTGAGTTCTCTGTCACTTCCTCCCACAGTCCAAAGATGTGTGCTATCTTAATAGAGGAGAAAATGGATAGATCGATGTATTTGTCATGAAATATTTAAAACATTATAACTGAGTTCTTCTGTCAGCATGTGCCCAAAAGAAGTCAATAGAATCCATCTTTAAAGTTCTGCTCTTATTTTGGCTCATCCTACTGACATGTAGTCTAAGGAGATTGGAAAGAAAAGCGTCTGGATTTCTTTAAGTTGCTTGAAGACGTTTCACCTCTCATCCGAGAAGCCTCTTCAGTTCTAGGGTCAAATGGTGGAGAGTCCCAGATTTAAACCCCGTGGGAGTATCCCCCCAAAGAGGGACAAAGGACCCCCTGGTGATCCTCTAATCACATGAGCCAAGGTGTGAAAGCAGGTGTGGGACCTAATCAGCCAGGGTTTCGGGTGAGCTCATTGTGAAACCTAGCCCCACCCTGTCATGTGAATTCCTGAGGTCAGATGGCCCAGAATGTGAGTGGGCGTTAAGGCGTCTGGGGAGGGAACTCAAAACTGGATTATAGATGGCAGACAGTTGGTGTCGTAAGCCACCGCCTCTGTTCAAAGATGGTCGCTCACAATGGAAATAAATGGCTTCTTTCACTCCTCTCTCAAACCATCTGTCCTCTCTGTCCAAAATGTGAACATTGGCATCCTCAAAAGAGTGACCTTTGTCCTTTAGATGCAGATGGACTGCTGAGTCTTGTCCTGTGGAGGTGACTCTTCTATGTTGTGCCATGCGCTTGTGAAGTGGCTGTTTGGTCTCTCCAATGTAGAGGTCTGGGCATTCCTCGCTGCACTGTACAGCATACACCACGTTGTTAAGTTTGTGTTTTGGAGTTCTGTCTTTCGGGTGAACCAGTTTCTGTCTGAGTGTGTTGCTGGGTCTGAAAGTGCACTGGGATGTCGAGCTTGGAGAAAACGCTCTTGAGTTTCTCTGATACACCGGCTACATAGCGGATGAAAATGTTGTTGCTTCTGTCTTTCTTATCCTCCCTAGCTGGTGTTATGGTAAAACATGCAGTTATCCTAATTGGGCATTTATAAAGTCAGCAAAGATGCACAGAAAAAAAAGATCAGACACCAGTAGTGTATGCTGAAATGTAGTGTAGCGAGGAATGCCCAGACCTCTACATTGAAGAGACCAAACAGCCACTTCACAAGCGCATGGCACAACATAGAAGAGCCACCTGCACGGGACAAGACTCAGCAGTCTATCTGCATCTAAAGGATAAAGGACACTCTTTTGAGGATGCCAATGTTCACATTTTGGAAAGAGAGGACAGATGGTTTGAAAGAGGAGTGAAAGAAGCCATTTATGTCCACTGTGAGCGACCATCTTTGAACAGAGGCGGTGGCTTACGACACCAACTGTCTACCATCTATAATCCAGTTTTGAGATCCTTCCCAGACGTCTTAACGCCCACTCACACCCTGGGTCGTCTGACCTCAGGAAATCACATGATAGGGTGGGGCTAGGTTTCACTATGAGCTCACCCGAAACCCTGGCTGATTGTGACCCACACCCGTTTCCATACCTTGGCTCATGTGATTAGTTAGAGGATCATCCGGGGGTCCTTTTGTCCCTCTTTGGGGGGATACTCCCACAGGGTTTAAATTTGGGACTCTCCACCATTTGACCCTAGAACTGAAGAAGCTTCTCGGATAAGAGGTGAAACGTCTTCAAGCAACTTAAAGAAGTCCAGACGCTTTTCTTTCCAATTTCCTTAGACTACCATGACCTGGATGACTGAGAACCTTCACAGACCTACTGACATGTAAGCTCTATGTTCATGAGAAAACATCTACTAGAAATTCAGTAAAAGTAATAAACTGAACCACAGTAAAGACTTACGCCAGAGTGAGTGGAGTTCCATCTACCCATTTCCACAGTCCCTCTGTTCCATAGTCAGTCAAACCAATCCAAGTGTTAGCGTTGATGACTGTAGCGAGAAAGTTCTGTTTGACATGCAAAAAAAACATTTTTTTTAAACAGAATTTAGGATGTGCTGTTTTTACTAGTTTTGAAGAAAATTCTTAATTTCTTGACACATTTCTCACAATTAGGTAAATATTTTTTCCTTCAGTAGAATGAGCTAACAGGAACCTGAAAACTAACACAGGTCATATCAAGGTGGAGAACCAGTGTGTACATCACATTCATCTTCTGCTCCCTTCTGTTGTTTTACATTCTGTTGTGTTTTTCTGCCTCCACACATCACGTTTCTGATTGTTCCATCGTTGGCTGGCTGACTACATAAAATATTTATCTAAGCAGACTTGAGGTTTCAATAAGTCATATGTACATTCACAGAAAAGTACAGATTGAGAGGCACCCTGAACCAAAATGGATACTGCAGCATTCTGCAGTGCCATGCAATACCCTCTGGTATGTACCTAGTTGGTCAGGGGTTCATCCTAAAGCAAGATAACGATCCAAAACATAAGTCCAAGCTATCCCAGAACTACCTCAATAAAAAAGAACAAGATGGTAAACTTGAAAACATGGAGCGGCCTATTGTTTCATTTTACGCTATGGCTTGTTTTGTGGTGTTGCAAAATAAACTGTTTACGGCAATATTTTTTCATAATTTTGATGGTTTCTTAAAGTTCTCTCTTTCACTTATATTTTATTTAACCACACTACGGACGGAGAACCGACTGTTTTTATGCGTTGTCGTTAGCGACAACATCGGTAAAACCGTCGCGCGGCTCCGCCGTCTGCTTGTTTATTTTCCACATAAACCTTTCACAATAAAGCTGAAAATCTTATTGATATTTTTCAAAATAAACTGAATCACATGAAATAGTATGCAGAGTGTTTACAGACGAGAAGCTAAAAAGAGCCGTCAGGTGCTAAAAAAAATAAACCTTAGCACAGGTTCTTCCCCGCAGCACGCCGTGTAATAAATACAAAGAAAATTGCGCCCATTTCAACTTACGCAACACTCAGTCCAACTGAAAACACTTCACGCAAGTCGAGTTGCCCGAGATTCACAGAATTAACAGAAAATGTTACATTTTTGTGATTATATATCGTTGTCGGGACGATAAATGTCTTATATCGGGATATGAGATTTTGGTCATATCGCACAGCCCTACATGGGTGTGTTCAACTGTTGTATCTGCCAAATGTGGCTACTTTGATGAGTTTAGACTTTAGAATACATTTTGGTCTATAAATTGATTCTGTGATTTCTTTTTTAACTCAATTGCTTATTTGTGCTATGCTTTCATTTCAGACTACAATGAGACATTAACTAGCCTAATTTTAATAAACAACTAGAAAAAATGTGTGTTCTAAAACATTTGACCGTAGTGTATATATACATACTGTACCTGTTCTTCAGAGTTCTTTATCACCACCAGATCTGCCCCATTTGCCTCTACAGTCCTGTCTAGCTTCACCCCAGTTACCAGAGCTTACAGAGAGGAAATAACAACTACCACTGAATATGGTCCATCCTGTGAGACATGTTTTTTCTGGAAGAAACATCAAACAAGAAACATCAAACAGTAGTTTTACTACTTATTAAAAGTACTTATTATGTTAATATAAATTCGTTTTATATTAACATATTTTGTCAGTTAGATCAACAAAACATCACATTTCCTGCTGGAGAATCAAGATAAAGCAAATTGTGTCATAAAATAAAATTGTGAAAGCACTAGTACCAAATTGTTTGTGTGCTCATTTTGATAATGAAGGGTGTGACAGATCCAAGTTACCAGTGTTACACACCACACTTTTCACCCATTTTTCAGCCTTACTATTGGAAAAAGCAGTCCTGCATATTTAATTAATATGTGGATTGAAGGACATATCCTGGTCAAAAATCACTCCAAGGTTCCTCACAGTGTTACTGGAGACAAAAGTAATGCCATCCAGAGTAAACATTTGGTTAGCTATCATATTTTTAATCTTTTTAGGGCCAAGGACAATAACCTCAGTTTTATCTGAATTTAGACGGAGAAAAATTAGAGGTCATCCAGGTCTTTATGTCTTTAAGACATTCCTGCAGGTTAACTAATTGGTATGTGTTATCTGGCTTCATGGATAGATAAAGTCGGGTGTCATACGCATAGCCATGAAAATGCATGCTATGCTTTCTAATGATACTGCCTAAGGAAAGCATGTATAATGTAAACAGAATTGGTCCTAGCACTGAACCCTGTGTATAAAGAGGACTCTCCATTTGCATCTCCTCCTGTGGCCAATTTATTATCCCAGAAGGGTATCTGACAACCAGCAGGGCATAGGTTTGATTGCTTATATCTTGTTCTTCCTGTTCAGCTGACTCCTCAGGACAAGCCTTACTCTCTGCAGGTATTTGGTTGCTGTTTTCCAAGAGGCCTCTTCGTGGTTCCCATTTTCCTGTGGGATTCTCAGGTACTTGTAGCGGTCCACAATGTCTGCAACATTGACTTCTGGTAGTGCAATCCCCTCATTTCTAACTACCTTCCCTCTCTTTGTTACCTTCCGACTACACTTCCCCAGTCTGAATGACATTCCAGTGTTATTGTTGTAGATCCTAGTGGTTCGGTTCAGTGAATCAGTGTCTTGTTCACTCCTGACATATAGGTTGATGTCATCTGTGTAGAGGTGGCTAACATTCTGTAGTCAGTATCTGTAGCCAGTCTTGTTAATGATCTCAATGTGGGGGTTCAAGCCTATGCAGAATAGCAGTGGAGTCAGAGCATCTCTTTGGTAAATCTCACACTTGATGATGACTTGTACAGTTTGCTTGAAGTTGGCCTGTGGTGTTGTTCTCCACATCTCCACTGAATTGCTGATGAAGGCTCTTAGGGTCCTGGTTCTGGGCATTATAAGATCCATGTGTGAGGCATTGAGTTTATTGGCTTTCTTGCAGTTAATCCAAGCGGTGCAAAGGTTGGTCAGTCTGGTCTTGCCGTATTGAGTTACTGCTTTTTTTCTAACAGTTAGCCAAGACTGTGAGTCTTTGCTTGGCACGCAGTTTTTAGTCAGGTATGGACACCTAGTTGTACTTCTTAGGAACCCCTCTCTTCATCACTCCTTTCAGCTGTTCTCATAGTGGGCTAACTTCTGTCTATCTGTCTAACTCTGTGTGGTTTCAGTGATGGTTACAGTAGGCATTATGCGTAATGCTAAATTCACATTTTCTAATAGACTTTTGGAGAGTACTTCACATACTATTGGTAATTAGCCACTGAGGCACTGAGGGTCCAGGTTTCCTCGATAACCATGATCTTCTTGTAACACAAAAGGACCTGACGCACATAGCATTGCAAGTTTGCAAATGTTTATTTGCAGTGTGTTTCTTGTTCCTTTCGTCTGTACGGCTTTCCAGCTTCAGCTTGGCACACACCACACAGCTCTCTTGTCAGGTCCCGCTGACCTACTCAAGTAGGAAAGGCATGATTAGATGATGGAGACCAGCTGCGTTGGTCAGCCTACCTGACAGCACGCCTAAACCCATTGCTCCACCCCTCCCCTGCAGCTGGGCCACAAACCACACACACTGTTCTCTTGAAGGTGCTCTCACATTCCACACCTTGAATGCACCGGTTGTTCTTGGGGCCTGGAGTGTCAGTCTCGGAGTGTGGGGATTATGATATCTCCATCCTGACCTGACATCCCGGTTCCCTCTTGCCAGAGCATTTGTGTTTTACCTGGTAAATCTCTAGTTGTGATAGCAGGTGCTTTTTCTAGTTGTTCAAATACTTAGATAGTAGTTGTTTTGATTTTAAACTAGATGTCTTTTCTTTTTGTGTAGTACTCTTTCCAAAGTCAGTATGATTTTGATAAAAGTAGAAAACTATTTGATATTTGTCTTAAATTGATGTTGAAAAGAAAAAAAGTCTTGATTATTTGAGTGTCTTTGTTGTGAATCTGTGTTATGAACAATGCCTTAACTGTTCTGAGGTCTGCATTAAGAGTGGTGAGGTAACGAGACTTTCCAGCATGAGCCACCATAAGGAAGAGGCAGCCATGCAATGACAGTAACAGCTTGACTGAAAATAACAGCTTTATTCTGGCATTTCATCATTATTCTTGAAATAGTATTTCAACTTCATTCACCAGAATTTCAACTTTATCCTCAAATTTTTAGATTTAAATATAAAAATTCAAAAATTAAACTCCTTAAGGCAGAAAGAGACAAGGACTTTTCACAATACCTGGAAAGTGAATCATTGCTTTTCATTATTAACTTTTACAAACACACACAAGTAATTTCAACAGGAAATACACGGACTCACTCTGCTTTGACAAACTCTGAAGCCGTTCCAACTCATTTGTCTTTACAGTGAGGTTGGCCTGCAGAAGGTCTCTCTCCTCAGTCATGGAGGAAAGTTTGTTTCTGGTAGTGGACAGATTTGCCTTAAGAAGGTCTCTCTCCTCAGTCATGGAGGAAAGTTTGTTTCCGGTAGTGGACAGATTTGCCTTAAGAAGGTCTCTCTCCTCGGTCATGGAAGAAAGTTTACTACTCATGGCTGAGACATTTGCAGCTGAATCACGAACTAAAATAATTGGAGATGCATGTTTTTGAGACACAGAAAAAAGCTTGTGCATTCATTTTATAGTTTTTAGACCAAAACTAAAGTATTTCAAATTTGCCTGTAGGCAATTAAAAATGTTCTTAAACTGAAATGTATGATAGTGTACTCTACGGGAGAGTATGTGTGTGTGTGTGTGTGTGTGTGTGTGTGTGTGTCACAGTTCATTCAACATGGTCTGAAACCATCCAAAATACAAAGTTCAAGACATTTTTTTCTGTTCATATGTGGGCTCATGAGTGTTAGAATAAATTATGAAGAATCAGACTCACAGTAAACACCAAGGGTGATGAGTCCAATTAGCAGGAAAAAACTCAGCAGGCCCAAACAGAGAATCACACCTGAATGGAAACTCCTCTTATACTTCCTTGGACCTGAAAAGAGAAACAAATACAAACACTAATGAAGTGGAAAATAGTAATGACTGATGATAAAAATGTGTCTACTTTTTTTGTTGTTGTTGTCTGTTTCTTACCTGTGCAGTTTTTTGCATTGTCAAATTTGTCATATTCAGCATTCATATAAATTTCCTCCATCATTTGTTAGAATGCCAGTTATTCCTGAGATGGTCAGCTCTGCAGCACAGGACATTTAAACTGTGAATGCTTCATTAGTTTCAATTTCTTCTCTTATCAACTTTAGGGGAACGAAACTTATCACAGTAATAGCTGGGCGATGTGAAAAGAAACAAAAGTGGATTTTTTTTCTGAGGAACTTTCAGTTCCCTAATACAAACCAAAAGTGATGGGAAACAAGCTCACACTTTGTGGGAATTAGAAGATTCTTCATGTGAATCGTTATACAATCATAAAGCTGTCATATTTTGAAGAGTAATATTAATCAAATGATAGAAATATTTGACAGGGGTTTATAAAAATAACATTTGTTCAAGTTTAATAGTTTTTTTTCTGCTTAAGAGACATTTAAACCCTTAAATATGGTCCTCCCTCCCGCACCGGGTTTTAAAAAGTCAACAAAGTTGCACATTTTGCAAAACACAGGTGGAAACTTAGTCACATAGTTTTGATGACACTATTTTTGCTGCTGCAAACCACACCAAGGTTTTTCTAGTGCACTAAAATTCAAGCACGAAGGGAGAATGGAAAAGAATACAGAAGTACAAATAGTTGATTTTGCACAACAGAGAAGACGAATAAACACCGGGTAACACACATATATAACAGTGGAGGAAGGTGCACACAATTTAAAAAAAATCTGAAAGAGATAGGAGACTGCAAGGTGACTTTGGAAATCAATTAGAGGAAGCGAGTGAAGACAGAGGCCAGATTTAAATGGTGGAAGCTGAAAACGTATGAATATTACGAAGAATTCAGGGAGTAGCTGAGACAGGTTCTAGGTAATAATGAAGGGTTACCAAATGACTCAAGAATTACAGTATAAATGGTGGTTGTGGTGTAGAGAGAGGAAACAAAACTAGAAAACCTAGTGGTGGAATTAGGAAGGAAACAACAGAAAAGAAAAAAAATTGATTACTCAGTGGAATAGTCCTCCTTGCTCATATGGAGTTGTGTGATTGTTGGGGTTTTTTCTCCATTATGGTTGGGTTTTTACCTTACAACATAAAGCTCCTTGAAGCAGATGCTGTTGTGATTTCACGCAATATAAATAAAACTGAATTGAATTAAATAATTTGTATGAGCTAATGACACAGTGTCCTTGGTCCTTGAAACTGCAGCAGAATTTCTCCTTTAATTCCATGAAGCTGTTGCATGGTGTGATGTGGGAAAGCTGTCCAGTCTGTAATACAAGGTGCTGACTTGCTGTTTCTGAAGATTCCCAAGGCAGAGTTTTCGAATGACAGCCCAGCTCAAATGCATTTTATTGTGAATAGGGCATTGTGTGGCCTGTGAACCTGCTGTCTCAACTGATGAACTCTTAGGGCACTCACATACCCTCCGCATTGGCCCCCGTTAAGGCGCACAAAGCTGCTGCAGTATTCTCCCGAATGATATCACCACTCAGACTATACTACCACAGAAGCTGATATAGAAAGAGAAGAAGTCAAAACCAGAGAACTTTGCTTTGATTGTACACTTGTGTTTTCAATCAAGCTACAACAGCTACAGTGCAAATTAATCCAGTTACACAAATCGACTGGTGGAGTGTCCCAGCAGTTGCAACATCGTTTTTTGGTCTGCACTGCTGTGTGACATGGCCATGCGGTGAGCATAAAACTCTCTTACAGTGTCTCCCAAGCAAAAGCAGAATTGAAGTCTTTTGATAAATCTCTTGGTTTTGGACTGATTTGAGGTGAGGATGACAGCTATCTGTGGAATAGGTATTTCTGACATGTTAGCCGAGATCTGACCACACTCAATCGTAGGTGGTAATATCAGAGTAGCTCATCTATTCGCTGGTTCCATCTAGAAGCCTTTTGACTTTTTGACAGACATGTTGACAAATCCTGCGCATGTTCAAAGTGAGTAAAGCGAGGAATTGCTCTTGGCACTGAAGAATTCAAAGCAAGGGCGTAGATTTGGCATGGACGGAAGGGACATGTCCCCACCAATATCCAGCGATTATTGAATTGTCCCCACCAATAATTTGATCTCTTCGAGTAAAGAAAAACAAACCTGATAGAAAGAAAAAAAAACAATCTGTCAACGTCTCATTCACCTAGTGGTGCAGAAAGAGTTAAATTACATTCTCTACTGGAGTCCTACCTCATGTGACAAATATGGCCAATGTGATTGGCTGTGCCTTTCAGGGAGCTCTGTTTAGTTTTAGCAGCGGCAAGCCTGCAGTGCGAGGACCTGCAAGGAGGAGAGGAGGACGGCAGCACAAAGGAGGAACCTGGATATAAGAAAGTATTTTTCAAAGAAACCTGTAAGTCACTTAAAGTCAAGTTCACTCATAAAATGTGTCCGTCATCATAACGTTACAGGCTATGCTAGGCTTTGGCCCACATCAGTCTAAAATTGTATGTAACCATGAATAACGTGTTTGGGAAACTAACTGCACAACAGGCAGCACTGTTAGTTATCTCAGTCTCAGAGTAGCATTTCTAATTAGGGCCCGAGCACAAAAGTGCGAAGGCCCTATTGTATCTGCTCCGTTTCTTATTATTAGGGCCCGAGCACAAAAGTGCGAAGGCCCTATTGTATCTGCTCCGTTTCTTATTATTATCATTATTATTATTATTATTATTACGGCAAATGAATCGGCCTTTTGAGGGCCTAAACATGCTCAAAAACTCATGAAATTTTGCACACGCGTCAGGCCTGGTGAAAATTTACGTATTTTAATGTCCGTAGACATGTCCAGGGAAAATTGGCTCAGTAGCGCCACCTAGAAAAATGAAAAACGCGAGCCCCCGAGATGGGTATGACTTGCATGTATGAAAGTTGGCACACATATCTAACGTTAGGAGACGCACAAAAAAGTCTATTATGGCCATGTCCTAAACCCAACAGGAAGTCCGCCATTTGGAAGTGAACGTGACATTTTGACCCTAATTTTGCGATTTCCATGCCTCGAACTTTTTCGAACTCCTCCTTGGGATTTGGTCGTATAAGCTTCATCTTTGGTCAGTGTCAACTACACACCTGGGCCATGTTAAATTGCGGAGCTTTTGAGTTTTCACGATACTGTGAGGCCGTGGCGCCACGGCGAATTTCGATGACTCGCCATGAAAATCTTATTGCCTCTCATTCTGTCATACATTGTCTGATCTGGACCAAAGAGCACACATATGATAGGGCTCCAGCCCTGAACATATTTCAACTGCCATATTTGACACCAAGGAGAGCGCCACCTAGTGGGAACAGGAAATGTCATGTTTTACACTTTGGGGTACAGTATTGTGATGGGTGAGATTTGCAGCCTCAAATTTCTCCAGGAAAGCCTTAAGGAGTTGGTCTTGGGTTACAGTGAAAACTATGAATTTTCGCGAAAGGGTGTGACCCCTGCAGCATGGCGAACTTTGATGTCTCGCCATGAAGAAACAAATTAGTATAACTCAATGAAATCCAGTCTGATCAGTACCAGACTTTACAGGCGTGATGTCAGCCCCGCCCTGAACAGATTGATGTGCCCATTGTTAGGAAAACGCAGAGCGCCACCTAGTGGCAACAGGAAATGTCATGTCTTTCATTTTGCTGTACTGATTTTCACAGGTTCATCGTGGCCACCTCAAAAGCGGTGAATATCACCATCAGTCCCTCATGATGCTTCAGTGTGAAAATTTTGACTTTAAACCGAATGGCGCACCCTGGTGGCAATGCAGTTCACCATGAAATATGAAGTGGCTTTTGAGGGGCTTGGAAAGTTTAAGAAGTCTTGAAATTTGGCGCACCCCTCCAATGTGATGAGTGTGTTCTTGTTATGTGATCATTTTCATTGAATAGCGCAAAATGGCTCCACAGCGCCCCCTACAAAATTTCAAAACATCAGCCCCTGCTCTGTGTTTTGTCTATGAGTCTGAAACCTGGTAGGCTTATGGAAGATATCAGGATGTACAAAAAAGTCTCTTGGAGCAATATCCCAAATCCAACAGGAAGTCAGCCATTTTAAAATAAATGTCTAAATTTGGCGACATTTTCCCCTCTTTTCAGGCACCGTACTTTGACGAACTCCTCCAAGGGATTTCATCAGATTGACGCAATCTCCAGTGTGTGGAATCTAAAGACCTTTGTGATGTTAAATTGCGAAGCTTTTTACGTTCAGGGAAATGGGGTGGTCATGGCGGCACGTGGAGTTTCAATCACTCGCCAAAAAGCAGTAATCTGCTGTCACTCAAAAACACAATGTCCAATCTCTCCCAAACGTCGCAGGCATGATGAGACTCGAGCTCGGAAATGTTTGTTATGCCATTTGTCAGTAATGGTTAGAGCGCCACCTAGTGGGATGACTATAATCATGATTAAATGAGATGAAATGTTAGCTGGTGGTTAAATGCATGAATTCCATCAATGTGACATCAGATCGGACATGCTGGGTGTAGGTGTTGGGCGTGGCTCGACGCGGCGGGGTGCGAGGGCCCTCATAACGCTGCTTGCAGCTTTAATTATTATTATTATTATTATTATTATTATTATTATTATTACGGCAAATGAATCGGCCTTTTGAGGGCCTAAACATGCTCAAAAACTCATGAAATTTTGCACACGCGTCAGGCCTGGTGAAAATTTACGTATTTTAATGTCCGTAGACATGTCCAGGGAAAATTGGCTCAGTAGCGCCACCTAGAAAAATGAAAAACGCGAGCCCCCGAGATGGGTATGACTTGCATGTATGAAAGGTGGCACACATATCTAACGTTAGGAGACGCACAAAAAAGTCTATTATGGCCATGTCCTAAACCCAACAGGAAGTCCGCCATTTGGAAGTGAACGTGACATTTTGGCTGATGTACACTGTCTTGTTGGTATATATGTATCAATTTATTAAACTTAAACCTACACCATCCTCCCTATTCTGGTATTCTAAACAGTACCCGAAAGTAGACTGCTTGGTCGAGTTAACCTCCTGAACTATCTACAACACATGGTGAAAACCTGAAAGTAAGACAGAGAAGACTAGAGGTGAGACATGATCATTACTGATTACTGATGACAGATTTAGATATATTTTCATAAACCATTCATTTGCCACATTAATAAACAGCATGGTAGGGCAAAATATTTTTTCTAACATGGCAACCTTTAAAAAGTGAAAGGAGATAGAAAGACAGATGAGAAAGAAAAACTTCATTAATTTTTTGATGGCATTTTACACACAGTACTGGTACAGTATCTAGAAAATGTGGGAAAATACTGGCATCATAAACAGTACTTAGCTACTTCTGAAGAAATTATGATGGGACCCTAAAAAAAATACTATGTACAATTGTCATGATTCGGCTGTGTGGCAGGCAGGAAGTGGACCCAAACGCAAGCTCACAGAGGCAGGAACAAACTCAAAACACAGCTTTATTGCTGGAGGGAAACGGTGAAACAAACTGATAAGAAACTACACTGGGAAACAATACACTAGCACACAGAGAAACACATGGCCATGAATGAGGGAGAACGCGACACAGAACTGAGGGCGACGCAGACATAAATACACAGAGGGTTAACGAGGGAAGTGGGAGCACACGGGGAACACAGGTGACACTGATAATCATAACAAGACACGGCAGGAGTAAATGCAACACTGACGGGAGACTGTCAAAGTAAAACAGGAAGTACACGGAGGTTCAGACAGGAGGAGAGAGAGCACGGGGAGAGCACAGACATAACGGGCTGGGGAAAACATGGAATAAAACACAAGGAGAGACGAGGGCTCACAGATACACAGAGGGGCACACAGGGGGTAAGAGTCACAAGGGGAAAACACATAAGGAACAACGTAACAGAGCAACCCAGGAAGCATGGCCTAAATAAGGAACAAAATACAAAAATACATGAAAACTAAGAATACTGGGCCAACATGGCCCAGGACCATGACATCCAATAATGGATTTCTATACATTTTACATCAGATGAAAATGTTTGTTGTAAGATTCAGAGCGATAAACAAACAAGAGAGAAAAGCCGATCAGCTGATCACTGATTAGTTTCATGATTGAAGTAGAAACAGGAGAGGGAGGGGGAGAGAATGAGAGGAGAAGAGGCAGCTGTGCAGCAAAGACACAGAATAACTCCAGCTTTGTGTCTTTTTCATTGTAGCTGAAGTACGGGACAAACTGTGGTCCTTTTCACCTCAATACGAAACGCGCAATATTTTCTCTGAATACGAGACGATTCCATTTTTTACGGGACGGTAAAAAATTTATAAGGTTATAACTAACCTTATAAATAAGATAAAACAAGTTCAACATCAATAATATCATAGCACCCGCCCAGCAGTATAGACACGAGTTATTGTAACTGACTGTAAAAAGTCAGCATAACGAAAATAAACTCCACCTAAACTTGGTTTATATCTGACCCAGATAGACTGCAGGTCATAACTTCTTACCTGAAGTTCAGTTCACCGCCTCGGGTCTCTGCTCCTCCTGCCTTTCCGTCATCCACCTGCAAGCGTGTTGCATCTGCTGGCCTCCACCACTTGCTAATGTTACTGAATCTGTAGAAGCTCCGCAATAGCCACCACCAAACAATTGAGTTATTTTTACACATCTCCCAGCATCTGGCCAATCCACCACCTTTCAGTGTTTATACCTAGTTTATAACGAAGAAAAAAAAAACCCCATCGGCCCATAAAAATGAAAAATCACCATCGGCCCACCGGGCAAATGCCCGGTATGCCCGATGGCCAGTCCAGCTATGTTCATAGGGTTAATTTTTGAGACAAAATATCACGAGGTAGTCATGATTTTGCAAATATTCCACCTTGTAGTGCAGTTTGCATAAATAGTTTTAAAAATGCACTCACCCTACAAACATTACTGATGAGTCAAGATCTGCACAAATTGACAGAAACACTGAAGCAGCTACACATTTTATTCTTATTGTCATGTATGTCCTATTTGTCAGGTGACAGAAGAACCAACACAAAGCTCAGAGAGTAATGGTGATACAAGATCACAGTTGAAATTGGATGATGACTTGGTGGTTCATTGCTGTATTTGAAGCTATTTTTATTTTTGTATGATACCTGATTTATATGGAATATGGCTGAAGTAAACTAAAGTCTAAAATACTTAGTCAGTCATTTGTTTAATAGTAATTTAACATTATATAATTCACATATAAAACTATGAATTGTAATTTTAAATGGTTTAAAAGCATGTAGAAAAGCATATGTAGGCAAGCATATTTCTCCTTTTTTTTATCAAGAAGCAAAGACAAAAAGGAAAAAAAAAAAGAAACGGGGCAGGGTTTGGTGGTTGAATCATCCGTCCCCACCAATGCCAAAACCAAATCTACACCCTTGGTTCAAAGAATTCTAGACTTGCCTTGGTCCAGTGTGTCAAACCTGTTGTTGAGCTGGCCTTGGGGAAACGTTCAAACCAAGCATAATTTTAGAGCAGGAATTTGGTGCCTTAAAGGGCATCGATACCTTTGTATCCTATATTACACAGTTATATATCATATATTATAATTCTGTCATTTTTTAATTGGACATGTGTGAGTATTAATCTAAAATTGATTATGACATTAACAAAAGGCAATAGAAAAAAACCCATAGGAATCAGTGTCCCACCGTCGACCAAAATGGTACTTTTTGTACCATGAAGGGAACTTTTCAGTCAGTTTTGCATACATGGAAAAATGAATGCTGGGCTTATGAACTTCTAACACCTTGCATCTAGGGCTGGGTGATATGAGGAAAATCTAATATCACAATATATTTTGGCTATATCATGATTAATGATATATGTCACGATATGTTTAAATAACATCTAAAAGCAAAAAATTTTTTTACCCATATAGTGCCTAAAATTGCACTGGGATACTCATTCAAATCCACCATTTAATATTATTTTCTACTTTGAATACAAAAACCCTGAATGAATTGAAATGTTTGGTTTGGTTTTTTTTTTTACATTTTTAACCATCAGATGCACACAGAGGTTTTTCAGAAATGACTGTACTGTCACAGTAAGTCTCTTTTTGTGGTCAACACTAGACCTTTAACAAACAAAAGATTATAGCAAAAAATATATATGTCAAGCAATAATTCACGAGGCAAAATAAAAAAAAAACTGAAAGGTGCTCTTTTGTGCTTATAACATGTATAAATTGTAAAATAAAAAATGTGATGACCTCAAATGACAGAAACAAAAGTCGAGATGGTAACTATAAAAACAACAGACTAAGAACAATCACCGGTATCACAGCTGGTTTATTTAACGTTCTCATTCCTAGTATTCGTTTCAATGTCTCAATATGGGATGCGCCTCCCTGCATATTCCCCAGAAGCATTTATCTCATTCCGCCATCCTGATTGGTTGGTGATCGCACCAACCATGTTGGGCAGAGCCATCCACAGATGAAGATGAAATCTTCATAACCATACCGCCTGTCCAGCTGCCATATGACATATTAATGGCAAATCAATTTCTAACTTTCATCTACCATTTTTTTCTTCATCATTCATTGATATTATATGTCTCTATTAAATTAAAAAAAACACATAAATGAAAGATTTTTCACTTACAAAGAAATGAACAAACGTACAAATTCAGCAGGTGATCAAATAATACTTTTTGCTACTGTTCGTTCAGAGTTTTCAGCATCAGCACAGCTGAACTATGAACTTATGCTGCTGTAAATCTGGATTTTGTCATAAGGTACCTTGTCTGGAAAATAAGAGAATATTATACTCTATCTACTCTATCTAAGCTAAGATAATGAGCTATATTAATAGATCAAAGTGTGTTCAAAGATTACAGCATCCCGGTTTTGCATTACTATGTCTGTTATTGTACTGCCATCTTTTAGGATTATCAACAATTAATTTTCACATCCTCTTAGATGAGTTATGGATAAAAAAAAAACAAATAACAAAATCCAAGCAAAAACACACAAGCAGTCTAATGATTTGATGTGGCCAAGGGGCAAAACAGAGGAGATGTATCAGTTCAGGGTGCCAGCCAGGCCATGGCACAAGACAGATGAGGTAAAATCAATCAGAGGGTCGACCAAGGAACCAGAGGAAGAGAAAAAGCAACCTTGGAGCTGGAATGCACCCTCTGGTGCTGGCAGAGACAGAGAACTTCAGGGGGTCAGCGACAAAGGAGGCTCTCTAAAGGCCAGCGTCAGCAGCAGAAAATTAAACACTCAGACTCAGGAACACAAAAAAGTCTTTCTGTCCTGCTGGTGCTCAAAAAATAACCTGAAGCTGAACATCTTAAAACAAAAGAACTCATAATGGACTTCAGGAGGCACAGACATCACATGTGACCCCTTGCACCCTGCCCACCACCTGTTTGACCGGCTGCCCTCTGGTCGACGCCTCAGGTCAATCAGGTCCCACACCTCCAGACCCACTAACAGCTTCTTTCCTATTCGGACACTTAACAAACACTATCCCACACATCCCAGTGCTGCCAACCCACCCCATGAGTTTGAGCCATGGTCTGAGTAACCCTCATCACTCAGGCCACTCACATAAAACTCTGCACCCAGACACAGAAGTGTTTTTGCACTACTTCCTCTCTATTGTTTTGTATATGTTCGTCTTGACTGTATATATTTCTTCTGTTTGCCATTTATTCTTGATGTCTTTACTATTTTTTTTTAACTCCTGCACAGTTGGCGTGGAAATCTCATAATTTCATTGTACATGTAGAATGACAATAAAAGGCTATTCTATTCTATTCTATTCTATACTATCAGAAACCAAAGTCTCTATTTTCTTTCTCTCTATTTTCTGGCTTGGAGAGAACACAAGCAATCTTCACCCCTGAAGATTGCTTGAAGACCTGGCGTTAGCCGATACTGGTGAAACCATAAATTACGGAAATTAGTGGAAAGAAGTTCGGACAGTAAGAAAAACAGCAGGCAAGGTAGAAAAGCAGGACCTAAAACTCAAAAGTAGGTTTATTGCTGTCAGAAACATTTTATTATAAGATGAGACACAGGGCAGTGAGTTTAAGGCGTTTAATCACTTGCAAAGGAGCAACATCATATAGACTGCAGAAGTCTATGCTCGCTGTGGCAGTTTCAATGAGCCTTTTGTACACATCTCCTCCCCAATACAAATTTATTCTGGGAACAGATATGTGTCAAAATAAATCTGTTTACAGTTACACAGCGAACTAGAACAGAAATATAATAGTACTTAAATAACAGATAGCAGAGAGTAAGACATAACATAGACTGAGAAGGACAGACAGAGAAAGATGCTTGTCCTCAGTTTACTCTACAAGAGTGTTGCATGAATTAATTTTCTATCAGTTGCTGAACTAGTGAATTATAGCTGAAAACTCACAATACAAAACTAAATCATTGCTACACAGAAACTAGTAACTAAAGAAAAGGCACTAAGGAGGCAACAGGGAACTCATTGGGCACACAGCAAGAGAGAGAACATGACAAAGAACAAAGGACTCAGACATTATATACAAACCAGGTAATCAGGGAGATGGGAAACACCAGGGAACACAACTGAACAGAATCTGACTAATGAGACATGAGCAGCTGGATCCAATGCACTAATCATCCTCTCCCTATTTCAGTGACACTGGGACTTGGAGGAAGGCGGGGCACTGAGCTGAGGATGCGATAGCAGAAAAACTGCCGCAAGTACGAGAAAACACTCATTGTAAATGAGTTTTCCAGGTTCTTTTGTTGCAAACAGGAAGTGACTAATACTGACTGTAGGACAAAGACATACTAACTTGACACAGACAGAAGACAATGATAGACTAAAGACAAGGGATACTCAGGACAAAAAACACAAAGACCAGACTAGGACACAAAATGGAACTTACAAACAAACAAAACTCAGAAGTACTAGGAAATACTGAACTCGGAGCAAACCATAGAGATCATGTACGTAAAAAACATCTCTTAAATGCAAAAGAACGAATCAACAACAAAACTCAAAACACTGGGTCAAAGACCCAAGACCATGAAAATATCAACTTCAAGAAACTGAATACTGTTTTTATGGTGGTTTTTCACAGATCCACTTAAAAGAAGTTGAACACGAGCGATCATTCCAAGACTTCTTTGTATCAGTTCTGACATGTACACAGTCCTCTTCACCCCAGTGTGAACTTCCACCACCATTATCAGGTTGATCTTCTTCCCAGTTCCCAGCAGGTCTGTGACAACATTGTGTTATTATTAGTAAGAAAAAAATGAAGACACTTGGTGTGGGTGTGGGGGTTTGTCAGCCAAATTTTCCGTCAACAGCCTTGATATACACTGTGTACATTAGGATTGCAAAATTTCAGACACAAAAGTAGAAGACAACTGACAAATGGTGTTTTTTGGTTGGGGGTGAGTTTCAGGACATGGTGTTAAACAGGCCTACAAAAAGTATGCAGTTGGCCAAACACTGTCCAGATTGCAAAGATATCATGACTGGACTATAAAAAGTTGTTTTTCTCCCATGTGGCCAAAACAAGTCATTAGCATACATCTTTAAGCTTTTGGTTTTGCAGTTTGGCTTAGCCCACTGATATATAAGCTTAACAGTGTGGTTATATCTTTATGTATCTATGGATCTAACAAATATCTTTTGGAAATGTTTCAAAGGTAAACTGAACCAAAGTGAAGACTTACATCAGAGTCAGCGGAGTTCCATCTACCCATTTCCATGTTCCCTCCTGTTCTTTGTCATTCAAACCAATCCAAACTTCTGTTGTGGTAATATTTGAGAGGGCAGTCTGTTTAAAATAGAGTTGTTGTTTTGTTTTTTTTAGTTGTAAATCACAATTTATGTCTTTGCAGTTTTTCCCAGTTTTATCAAAGCATATCTTTTAAAAAGCCCAAACCAGCACCAGATTTTTCTAATTTGCTTTACATATTCCTTCTGCAACATTTTTCCTCATTGCTTAACATATATTTCCCAACAGCTCACACAGCAAAATACTTTAATTCTTTTCTCATGATTTTTTTAATTTTTTTTTTGTTTGCCTTTCAAAACTGAATAATGCATTGCAACCAAATCTGTTGTTAAGGTTTTCTGTCACTGTTCATGTTGTTGTATGTATTGTTCGTTTGTGTCTGTAAATTAACATTCAGATGTTGAATTTAAGAGCAGGTTTTAAATTTGTTAAATGTTTTTCACATGATAGCCAAACTTGAAAAAAATACATAACATGGCAGGAACAAAAATATGTAGATTATCAGAAACAAAAATCATATACTGTTGAAACAAAACATAATGCAAAAAAACAAAACAGTGCTACAAATCATCAAACTTTCTGTCAGTCCTGCCCCTTAGCTAGAGATGCTTATCCGCCTTTGAATCATTGGACTTCCTTTCACCATGTCGTGTGCAGATCAATATTGAAATATCGATTCCTCTGATACCAGTTATTTATGATCTAGAATCAATTCTCATATTAAAATATTTTAGTCATTTGGGGTAAATTTGTAGTTTATCATTAACATGAACACAGTGGAAAGAAACTATATCATTCGGATCGTCTAACTTGAAAGGCTACGTTCACACTGCAGGTCTTAATGCTCAATTCCAATTTTTTGATCAAATCCGATTTTTTTGTCTGGTTGTTCACACTACAAATAAAATGTGACAGCAAAAGCGCTCTAGTGTGAACCGTTCACGGCCCTCAAAGCGGCCCGCATGCGCAAAAGAAGACGTCACACACAACGCACAAAGCAGTCACTTTCCAAAACATCAGATATGTATTGGATTCAGTACCCAATACGAAAGTGACTTATATAGGATTTGAAAATATCGGATTTGTGCTGTTCAAACTGTCATACCATGATTGGATATGGGTCGCATAGGGTCAGAAAAGTCGGATTCGATGCACTTTTGCCTGGAGTGTAAACGTAGCATAGTCATTTGTGAAATACGGCTGTATAAATGTGTCGCAGCCCCTTCGCGTGCGCACTCACAACAATGGATGAGCGGAAACGGTGTGGACGTATTTTACCTCCACAAACAGCCGATACGTGTGGCAAGACAGTGAGGTGTTGTGGCAACACCACTAACCTCGTCAAACACCTCAGAGTAAATCATATCACAGAATATGACGAGCTTATGTTGAGGCGAACTGAAGAGGAGGAGAGGAGAGGGACAGGTGCTGATAGGGCGAGACAGACGTCTCTCGCGGAGTCCTTTAGTGCTGCAGGCAGGCAACATGTTCAAATAGCGCACAACTTCAGGTTTTTTATTTCTATATGATAATTCTGCATTATTAAGCAATAAGTACAAGTAGTCTGATGTACTGTAATCATTATGAAGCTATAATTTGAAATACAATAAAACATTACGTTTTTGTACAGAGTATCGGTATCGGATCAGTATTGTCGATAACACCCTGAATTTTACTTGGTATCGAATCAGAAAGGAAATTAGTGGTATCACACATCACTACTATCCACCTCATAGCAAATGCTCTCTTGCAATATAACATAGGAAGAGCTTTTCTATGCAACGTTAAACTGCATTCTTCAGCAGAGTCCTTATTCTTCTACCTTTTCTTCCACTGACAGGTTGTTGTTCCGATCAAATTTTCACGTTTATAAAATTTTTTATTTCAGACTCCTCTGAAAATTCAGTAAATTTGTAAAAAAAAAAAAAAAAAAAAAAAAAAAAAAAGAATTAAATACCCACATTCTTAGCCTAATAAGACTTCATTTCTTCACATTTTTATTCAACATTGGGAAAAGTCAATGAAAAGATAAAAAAGGAATAACTCCTCTTCAGGAGGGCAAAGAACTCAAAAAAGAGGAAATATGTGCCCAAGACTCCATGGCTTCTGGAGCCAGTATTCAGTTATTCTTTACAAGTTTCTTGAGATCCGAGTCTGCATGAACCCTTTTTTAGCTATTTTCGGGCTTCCAGTTAATACTGGCCTAACTAACGCTATACACTTCAAAATATTAGCCTTTACATCACTTTTGGCAAGACGTTGTATCTTACTCCTTTGGAAATCTTCAAAGCCACCTTCAGTTTCTTTTTGGTTTTGTAAACTGTTGCAAGTCACTGAACATTTTACCAGCTGATTAAAATGATCCAGCCCCCCCCACCCCCCCGGCCCCTTTTTTTAAATTTTTATTTTAATGTATGTGTGGGTATGGGTGTGTGTATTATTGTATCTGTTCATGTAAAAAAAAAAACAAATATGTGAGGTGAACAGATAAAAACGTTCTCATTTTTTACGTTCTCAGGAATGAGAACGTAAATTAAAAAAAAAACAGGAATTTAAACATCATTATTAATTTTCAAACACGATAACACACACACATACACACTTTAACTGATCCTCTGGGCTGTCAATAACCACCAGATCTGCTCCTCTGTCTCTGCAGTCCTTTCTGGCCACATCCCAGGAACCAGATCTTTCCAAAAGAAGATAGCAGCTATAGCTGAACCTGCTCCATCCGGCAGGGCATGCTTTATCTGGAAGAAAATTAAATTAAAAACAAGTAATATTTAGGCAAGTTAATAAATGAGCTTTTAGGAATGAACCCTATAACAATTCTCATTTGACCTCGGTTTAATTAACTGGAATCCTCCAGGCATAATCACAAAGGTCTATGCACAGTCCATTTACTTGCTGACTGTAACACGTGTTGCTTGAGTTTATTCAGTATGATGAAAGTTATAGCACTTAATCTACTGTATATCAATGAAGAATATTAGTTCTGCTTTTATAAGTTAAACAAACAACAGGAAAACTTGAAGGACACAATTCTTGCTGGGAAATCAAGAGATAAAGTGGATTGTGTCATAACATAAGAAGATGTATGACACTGCCTCCTTGTCCTTCAGGGTCAATGCGTCCTTTCTTTCTGTGTGTCTTCTGCCACTGTAATATTGTTGTCTTCGGTGTAATGATTATTTTTCATAAGATTGCCCACAGATATCATGTTTAATCTATAACATTTTAATACATGATTAAAGTATTTTCTGCCTCTTTATAGAGTTGTTAAAGTATTGGAGCACATTGATGTATTGCATTGATGAGTTGCGGGTCATTTCTAAAGCATCCCCTGACACCACACCCTGAACCCACTGCTTCACCCCTCTCCTGCAGCTGGGCCACAAACCACACCCACAATTCTCTGTCAGATGCTCCCACATTCCACACATTCAATGCACCAGCTATTTTTCCGGCTTGGAGTGTGCCGGAAGAGTGGTGAGGTAATGAGACTTTCAAGCATGACCCACCGTAAGGAAGAGCCAGCCATGCAATGACAGTAACAGTTTGACTGAAAATGACGGCTTTATTCTGGCATTTCATCATTATTCCTGAAATAGTATTTTAACTTCATTCACCAGAATTTGAATTTTATCCTCAAAATTTTGGATTTAAATATAAAAATTTAAAGAAAAAATTCTAAAAGTACATGAACGTCCACTTGTTGATTCCTGAAGTTTAAAAGTTAGTCATTGCCATTAAATACATTTTACAACTCTATAAAATAATACATTTCCTGCATATTTAAATCATCCATTGTATTTTTGTACAGAAGTGGTTTATAATTATATTTAAGTATTTTTTTATATAATTTATTTAACTTCGACTGATAACCTTTGGCTGATTTCAACTCATTAAGACATAAAGAGAAAAGGACTTATCACAATACCTGGAAAGTGAATCATTGCTTTTGATTATTAACTTTTACAAAGACACACAAGTAATACATTTCAACAGGAAATACACAGACTCACTCTGAAGCCGTTCCAACTCATTTGTCTTTTCAGTGAGGTTGGCCTGCAGAAGGTCTCTCTACCAGTTTGATTCTGGTAGTGGACAGATTTGCCTTAAGAAGGTCTCTCTCCTCAGTCATGGAAGAAAGTTTACTACTCATTGCTGAGACATCTGCAGCTGAATCAAAAACTAAAATAATTGGAGATGCATGTTTTTGAGACACAAAAAAAACCCTTATGCATTCATTTTATAGTTTTTAGACCAAAACTAAAGTATTTCAAATTTGCCTGTAGGCAATGAAAAAGGTTCTTAAGCTGAAATTTATGCTGGTGTACTGTATGGGAGGGTATCTCTGTGTGTGTGTGTGTGTGTGTGTGTGTGTGTGTGTGTGTGTGTGTGTGTGTGTGTGTGTGTGTGTGTGTGTGTGTGTGTGTGTGTGTGTGTGTCACAGTTCGTTCAACATGGTCTGAAACCATCCAAAATATAAAGTTTGAGATATTTTATTCTGTTCATATGTGGGCTCATGAGTGTTAGAACCAAATATGTAGAATCAGACTCACAGTAAACACCAAGGGTGATGAGTCCAATTAGCAGGAAAAAACTCAGCAGGCCCAAACAGAGAATCACACCTGAATGGAAACTCCTCTTATACTTCCTTGGACCTGAAAAGAGAAATAAACACAAACACTAATGAAGTGGAAAATAGTAATGACTGATGATAAAAGTATGTCTACTTTGGTTTTTGGGTGGGTTTTTTTTGTTGTTGTTGTTTGTTCGCTTTCTTACCTGTGCAGTATTTTGCATTGTCAAATTTGTCATATTCAGCATTCATATAAATGTCCTCCATCGTTTGTTAGAATGTCAGTTATTCCTGAGATGGTCAGCTGTGCAGCACAGGACATTTAAACTGTGAATGCTTCATTAGTTTCAATTTCTTCTCTTATCAACTTTAGGGGAACAAAACTTATCACAGTAATTGTTGATTAATATAAAAAGAAACAAAAGTTGAACTTTTTTTCTGAGGAACTTTCAGTTCCCTAATACAGACCAAAAGTGATGGGAAACAAGCTAATTAGATAGGGGTATTAGATAGGATAGAATTATATAGGAGATTCTCTGTCTGAATTCTTATACAATCATAAAGCTGTCATATTTTCAAGAGTATTACAACTCAAATTATGGAAAGAGATGACAGCGGGATATAAAAATAACATTTGTTTAAGTTTAATAGTTTTACTCAGTAATTTTCTAATATTTTCTAAACCATTTGCTAATGCTAAAAGAGAATGATAAACGCCTTTTACAAGTTTGAAGCCAAAGTAACTGGTTTTGGAAAAAAAGTACACTGTAAAATATAACTTGTTGTTTCAACTTAAAAATATGAGGTAAAGGGCTGCCTTAAAATTTTAAGTTAAGTCAAGAAATAGAGTTTGTTCTTATAACACAACCAATTGTTATCTTAATGAAAAATCACATGTTGTCTAAACTTTCATCTTAGTTTAGTTGACTGAGATTTATTAGTCAGTTCAACTCCTTTAATTGTCATCTTTACTTGGGAAAACCCTTTCAGCTAAATTAAAATAATCTATTGTTTAAACTCTTGTCCTAGTTCAGTTGACTTGGGTTTTTTAGTTAATTCAAATACTTTAGTAGTTCTTTTAACTTAGGAATCTATTTTAGCTTAACTAACATAATCTGTTAGCTAAGTTGATTTAAGATTATTAATTAACTGAGCTCCTTAAGGTAGCTGAGTGAACTTGTAAATCAGTTTCATTTTAATTATCAGAGTTGATTGACTGGATGTAAAGAAAAATGTGTATTAAACATCTTAAGTTTTGTTTTGGTTTTTTTTGGCTTTCTAACATCCATTTCAGCAAAACTACCTGTTAGGTTTATCTTAGATCTCAGGTTTAAATATCTACATTCCTTTAAATTAATTTTCTGTTGTTTACAGAAAAAAAATAAAACCCCACAGATTCCATTAAAGTCTATCTGATCATTTCATACAGAAAGTTTGTTTTAAGAACATGACAAGACAATTACTCATGAGCACCCAACATTCACCATTTATTGTGCCATCTTAGTCATCTGAGAAACAGAAAAATCAGTGACGTAGCTCATCAGGCTCACAATCCATCAAAACTCAAAGGCTGCTCCCTGTGAAACAATAAATTTGAACTTGGTCTTGAGCCCAGTTTGGGTGAAGATGAAATTCTGACCAATACTCTAGGAGCAGTAGTGATTCTTGTGAAGTAACAACATAAAGTCTGCATTAATGTAATGTATCAACGGGACACTTGCTATTTTAGAAAAGTTATTCTTTACATTTACAAAATTTTTAAACTTCATTGTGCTCAGTCACACCTGTTAGCATAAAACTTGAAATATTAAAATAGTACAAAACCTTTGATAAGTGACAGTAAAGATCAGTTTATAACAACTAAGACATCAAACTCTTGTATTTGTCTTCGTTTACAATTGCAACAAATTCCACAGAACCAATATCTCTGAAAATGAGTGCTGCATGCTTCTGAAACATTTGATAATATGGATATTTCAGAAACATTAGTTTGAGTCTGCTCAATTGCAAAACAAAGGAAAAACTACTGACTTGCATGAGATAAGCATCTGCAAAGTCCAGCATTATATTGTTGTTCACATAAGTTTCTTAAACCATGAACAAATGAGTAATTGTCTAATCTGGAATGTAAAGTGTAGTCATTTAGTGACATACAAAAGTGAGAATGAGAACTTGCAAGAATAAAAAAACAAACAGTAAAATAAAAACTGTCCTTAACACTAAGGATCATACAATTACAGTTCTGCATGGCTTTCTGCAAGAGTCTGTTTCTTAGACCATGCACTAGTGAGATGCACTGCCTTCCACCAATGTTCATTAGGATGTTCTGAATGACTTCAAAGATGTCCTTAAGTTCCTTTGGATAGTGTATGTTGAGGGCAAAAAGAAGGCCCATCAGCATGGAAATGGCACTTGAGACATCCCTCAGATTAGACAGGATTACTGCTGCCTCAAGGACAACCAACACATCGATGTCTTCTTCTTTCACCATCGCAATGCCAACTTTCATCCTCTTAGAAAACGTGTCTTCAATACCTGTCGGCTATAAAAGGGTTCAAAGACAAAAAAAAAAAAAAAATTACACAATTACAATTACACAATATCCCGTGTGCTTAACAATTCATGTCTTTCCAAAGAAGAGCCATACTGATGCTTTGGATGATGGTGATTGGCTTTGGGTAACACTTATTAGTTGTTAAAGTTTTTTCAGAATGAGATATGCACCCCCATGTTACAAATCCATTTCTTGCTTTAAACAAAGACCATGTTCATAAATAACTGAGCATGTCTTCAATTGCAGAATTCAAACAAAATTTTCAATTTAAATGGTAAATGGCCTGTATTTGTATAGTGCTTTACTAGTCCCCTAAGGACTCCAAAGTGCTTTACACATTCAGTCATTCACACACATGGGTGGATGACTGAATCGTGACTCAAGAGTTGACAGTTCGTCTTATAATTGGAAGGTTGCCGGTTCGAGCCCTGGCTCCGACAGTTTCAGTCGTTGTGTCCTTGGGCAAGACACTTCACCTGTTGCCTACTGGTGGTGGTCAGAGGGCCCGGTGGTGCCAGTGTCCGGCAGCCTCGCCTCTGTCAGTGCGCCCCAGGGTGGCTGTGGCTACAATGTAGCTTGCCATCACCAGTGTGTGAATTTAAATCTACTTATGCTAAATATTGGCTGTGCTCTAAACCAAATCTGGCTGAGAATACATGAAATGTGCAAACTGCAGCTACACTACAGGATCAGATTATGGCTCCATAGACAATGCTTCTTTAATCAGTTTATTGATTAAAGTTTATTTTTTCCCCCTATATTAACAGCATGAAAAAAGAGCATATAGACATGGCTGAACAGGTTGCATAATTGGCACTGAATATCAACATCCACCTTTACCCAGCTGCCCAATGACTCTCGGCCAGTAACCTTTAATTGCTTACCCAGTCTACACAGTCTCTTTTCCAGGGTCCAGGACATTTCACCAAAGTATTGCCCCCCACAGCTGTAGCAGCCACTGCAGCCCCTTAAATATCCTAATATCTCTGCCATTACAATATACAATGTGAGAAATCAAACGTAAAGCTGAAGTGAACAGTACAGCAGCGAAATGTCAAAGACCCTGGTGAAGACATGAATAAACACAAGACACTAATAATATCAATGCTAGCTTGCCAGTTAGTTTCTCTGAAACCCAGACCAAATCCAGTGTCAAAGATCTTGTAATAATACATTTGGTGAGGAAAAAGTACACATGTACTTTTTAATTTAAAATCCACTGTGGTGCTGTCATTATTAAATTTACTAAAAGAAACAATGCTAACCTTCACAGTCTTGAAAGTGTGTGAGGGATCTTCCTTTAGAAAATGAGGTCCTCTGTCCTCTTCCTTTGTGTAGGGCTCTGGTCAAAGAAGTCAAAAAGAAAACAAAAACACTTTTTAAACAGTGTTTATGAAGCATGTAGACAGCTCCAAATTCACAGCTTTTTGATGCATAATTCCATCAATATATGATTATCATTGGAGATTTTGAATCAGGCTTATCAGGACATTCAAGTAGAATATGATATCCAACCTACCACCAATATACATAGATTCTGTAAAAGTTACCACACTAAATGTCCAGTTGTGAAATATGATGACAGACTTTACTTATCAGCTTTCTTTCAATGAGTTCATCAGTTGAACTGGATAACCTAAAACTTAAACAAAGGATTAGATTTCGCAGTTGAACACTTACATCATCTCCGAAGCATCTTATGAGCCTAGTTAGCCTTTCTATGCCGCTCTTGATTTTGTACAGCTCCACGAACCTCTCCATAATGGTCAAGCACAGCAAAAAGGAACCCTTTCAGGTCAACAGATGTAAGACGGGCAAATTCTGCTTCAACCTGAGCAATAGAAGAAGAGGGGTGGAGAGTACAGGCAGAATTAAAAAAAGATTCTTTGAGACCCAAATTTAAGCAAACAGTCATCTGAGGCCCATTAGAGAAAACACAAACACACAAAAGCAAACAAACAAAAAGATGCACTTTACCTGCCGTTCAGCAAACAAGGAAGTTCAGAGAACAATAAGCTCTGTCTTGAAATCTTTTAAAGTAGAATGATTGTGAAAATGACTTATGTGATGTAAAACTTTAGTAAACGTGCGATTAAAAGAACACTGAGTAAAAGGACAAGTAACAGTTTCCTTATTCCTCAGATGTTTACCTTAATGAGCAATACTGTTTTAGTCCAACTGCCTCATTAAAGTTACACAACAGGCTTTTTACATTAAAGCCAGCAAGTCCATTACATACTCCCTTTTTAGATCTGAAATACTGTGCAGATTCTGTGTATATGTAGTGGACAGCAATTTACCCCAAAGAGCGCAAAGTTTGCAAGTCCACCTCATTTAAATGACAAAGTCAAATGTGATCATCTAGACCTGTGAAAATAAATTAATGACAAACTTGCAGTTATGGATGTTATTACAACCACAAGAACCTAAACAGTCTGCTCCATTGCTTTTGTTAATGAATCATTTGTTGGTAACACGTCTGAATATTTAGTTTATGCCACCTGCATGTGATCATCAATAGTGCCATATTACTTCTTAAGAAGTACCCTGACACTACAATCTTTATATCATTTGTTCTACAGAGCTATTAAATTACAATATAATCTGAGGTGTTTCCAGTATGACAAAATGCACAAATTGTAACTTACCATTTGACTCCACTGACAAAAATAAATCCCCAGCATCAAGTTTGGCTTCACAGACCTAAAATAAGTAAAATAAAAATATATGTTATAATTATATTGTTTTCGCCATTTATTCATGTTTGCTAATTTTCTGACATATAAACAATGTTAGTTTTGTTACAATACAGAGAATGCAGTTTAATTAAAAGGTAAATTATGCAAAAAAAAAAAAAAAACTTCTGCAGTATACCATGCCAAAAATCAGTGTCTCTGATGCCAATTATTTTATCACTACAGCTCGTTTAGTATGGAAACTCACACAATCTAGTCATACTGATCACAAGAGTTCAAAAATAAGTCAAAATAGTGAACTGTTGTTAAGCATAAAGCATTTCAGGGTAACAAATAACTGCACAATATAATTAAAGCAAAAAATAAGCACACTGGAGGACTATCTGATAAAAACTAATATAATGCTGGTTTGTAGACCATATTTTGTCTCTGTCCTCAGTGCACTCTTGCAGCTTAGCATGCAGCAGTTAATAACACCTTAAGTGATTACATAGGGATAAACAGATGACAACAAGCATCCGAGTCCTGCCAAAAAGGTCTTTTTGAACCCAGCCAGTTATTGGAAATATTGCCAAAATGAACTTCCACCAAAATACAACAGCCTGTGAACTTGAAAGGAATTTACAAGTACAGAGACAATATGAAATAAGCTTTATTAATTAGCTGAGTTAGCTTGCTAATATCGCAACAGTGGTTGAGTGCACAACCTTAAAGCTAGCGGCACAATACTTGTGATTTGCTCAGCGCCACATTAAACCCATAAAAAAGGCCATATGTCAGTTTATTAGGTCAAGTTTGGTCATGACACACAAGCTGGACCTTGTCGGCTAAAGTTACATTAGCTAAAGCAAACATTTCGGTAAAAGAGAAAAACACACGTCATGCCATAAATTCAAAACATGTTCCAACTTTTGTAGCTCTCTTTCCTTATAGTTAGCACCAATGTTACTCACCTTGAAAGCATATTCCAAAGAAGACGATTAGAAAACGTCCAAGTAAAGTGAGCATGTCGTTAACCGCCAATTCCCCATGATGCACCTCGGTAGCAGTCACGTGAGGCAGTTTTGAATCCTGCTGTGCTCAACTTACCCGCATTGTCAAGTTCACATAAGTTTCTGATTTAGCTGGACATGAGTTTTCAAGTTAGCTTTTTTTGGTGTAATTGGGACGTTTTTAACTTGTAATTCTATGTTATAACAACAACTTCAGTCATCTATCGTCAAACTGATATAGAATAATATGTTGAAATAACAAACAGCTAGAATTACATTTTACAGTGTACGTCTTGAGTGTACCAATGACACACACAAGCGTGGTTGAATTGTTGCCAATTTCAAATGTTGCAGCTATTCCTGTAAAGCAAGATGTCATTTATCCCAGCACTACATGTGCAGTCTTTGTTATTCTACCATGTTCTTCTCTTCTTAAGAAACTTTTAAACCCTTAAATATGATCCTCCCTCCAAGCAGTTTTTCACCTCATGTGCCCTCTTGAGCAATAAAACGCTTTGTGAATAACCAAGAGTTTAGAATTTCTGAGAAAAGATCAGATGGTTTTTCAGAAATTCATCACTGGAAGCAACCCTTTATCAGAGGAAATTTTAGGAATATACACCAGAACTCAACAAAGTTGCACATTTTGCAAAAAATCTGGTGGAAGTGTCATCACATAGTTTTGCTGACACCATTTTTTTTTTTTTTTTTTTTGACCACAGGTTTTTCTAGTGCACTAGAATTGAACCAAAAAACTGAACTTTACATGTAACACTGCATGTTTGTGCCTCATAAGAAGATAAAAAAAATCTATTGGAGCAGATCTCCATGGACATTTAGGTGAAGGGAAGAGTTATGGGCTCAAAATGTGGTCATAAATATTTTGTACTTGTAAATCAGTTTTGTATGTGTAAAAAGAATTTGTGTGTGCGTAAAAAAGATTTGTATGTGTAAAAAAGATTTGTATGTGTAAAAAAGATTTGTGTGTGCGTAAAAAAGATTTGTATGTGTAAAAAAGATTTGTGTGTGCGTAAAAAAGATTTGTATGTGTAAAAAAGACTTGTGTGTGCGTAAAAAAGATTTGTATGTGCGTAAAAAAGATTTGTGTGTGTGTAAAAAAGATTTGTATGTGTAAAAAAGATTTGTGTGTGGACTTAGCCAAAAAACCCCTGCAAGTTACAAGTACGGATTTTTGACCCTATTTTTCTTCCTTTCATCTGATTGGTCAATGTCATGTCAATCACAAATGTAACAATCCAATCAGAGGACAGATGGGTTTGGCTGTCGGAGGGGCACTTTTTTGAACTGCAGGTCCTTGAAGGGTGATACAGTTTGAAGCTGGAGGATCTCTATATAAATATCCGATAGCAGCTAGGTCGCTAACTTTCAGTAGCTGTTGAAAGGATAAAGTTGTGGTATATCAGTGGTTAGAAATACCATCATTACTTTAGGATTAGTTTAACACAAAGTCAGGGCTGACCCGGGACCATTGCTGTGAGTCACAGTGCGCAGCATAAAAGCCCTTTCACATCGGATGCAGGATGTGCTGCTAATGCTAACTAAAAGCAAAGGATCCAGAATTTCTTGCGCCGGCTGCTGGGCTCTGTGGGTTTTTGCAGCAGCTCTACCTGTACTAGATGCACTTGCTCCTTGTCGTTTCTATCTCTGACTTTATGTCCTCTACAAGAGTTTCGGGGTTTTTTGCTAGTTCTTCAAATGTTCAATAAAAACATGTATCCTAATTCATCACGAAGAAAGCTTTGTAATGGAGACTGTCATTTCCAAAACACTGCCCGCCCCCCCGCGGTCCGCAGCGCTTTTGAAAAGGCTGTGGAAGTCCCTGTATTAAGCACATAGACCTGTGACACAAAAATCACCAAACTCAGACGACCACAGACTGTTTTCCTTCGTGGTGATGAAGGAAAACGCTGGGTTGGCATGTAAAAGGGCATTTATTCCCTTCAAAGACCTGCAGTTCAAAAAAAGTGCCCCTCCGACAGCCAAACCCATCTGTTCTCTGATTGGATTGTTACATTTGTGATTGACATGACATTGACCAATCAGATGAAAGGAAGAAAAATAGGGTCAAAAATCCGTACTTGTAACTTGCAGGGGTTTTTTGGCTAAGTCCACACACAAATCTTTTTTACACATACAAATCTTTTTTACACACACACAAATCTTTTTTACGCACATACAAATCTTTTTTACGCACACACAAATCTTTTTTACACATACAAATCTTTTTTACGCACACACAAATCTTTTTTACACATACAAATCTTTTTTACACATACAAATCTTTTTTACGCACACACAAATTCTTTTTACACATACAAAACTGATTTACAAGTACAAAATATTTATGACCACATTTTGAGCCCATAAAGAGTTGGATAGATACGGTTTTGGTAGAAGAATACACAAGTAGAGATAATAGTTGATTTTGAAAAAACTGACAAGGAGAAGAATAAACACAGGGTGACATACATGTAAAAGGTGGAGGTGAGGAAGGTGCACACAGGTGGACTACAGCATATGCAGAAGGTGAAATCTGAAAGAGACAGGAGACTGCAATCTGGCCTCACCCTATCATGTGACATGTAATTAAGTCACATGACCCTTTTTAACACCTTGGCTCATGTGATGAGACACAATCAATATTAGGTCAACAACCGTCTTCATTATTGGTTTATTTCTGTCTCTGTCTATTCAATTAAGATACCCTAAAAATTAGAGTTTAATTTCTTTCTAAATGAGCAAACTTATAAATTCAGCAGGGGATCAAATAATTGTTTCTCCACCGTATGTTCTGAATTTTCAGCAACAGCCTGTTGATTGTGCAGCTGAACTATGAATTTATGTTGCTTTAAATCTTCTTATTGTCATAGGTTACCTTGTCATGAGAACAAGAAAATCTTAAACGCTCTCTTAGCTAAGATTATAAGCTACATTAATAGATCAAAGTGTCTTCAAGGTTTGCAGTAGCTCAGTTTATTTTATTATGTCTGTTGTTGTACTGCCATCCTTTAGTTATAACAAATTAATTTTTACTTTGGTTCATAAGTTATGGATGTTTGAATTTTAATTTTCTCATATAAATCCTAAACAACCCTTCATGTACTGAAGTTACATTAATTATTGACGGTTCTCATTTACATGACCTGCAGTAGTAGTTTATCTTCTGAAAACCGTAGCTTCAATATGGCAGACAGCACACTGTAAGTGCAGTCAGATTCTCTGACCACCACACTTCTCTTTTCCTAAGTCCTTATGAATCCTCCTTCGCCCCTTTCCTTGACCTCATGACATTTTCCAGGAGGTCCAGCAGAAAATAGGCACAGGAGGTAGGATATGCTTTATTGGGATGTTCAACTGTGCCTGGTGAGTTTAAACAAACAGGGAGACATGACTATTTATACACCGATATATGTAATTATTAATTGTTTGGTTTTTCAAACTCCCATGTCACTATAGATAAAAAGAACAATATAAATGCACATGTCTGTTTTTTCATATTTTGTATGAACAAAGCAAACAAGCATAGCAGGCCTGGCTAGTAACCATCACGTAAATACTGAAGTCAAAGACTAATAATAATAATAATAATAATATTATCAACAAAAAATGAAACTCACAATCTTCAAACACTAGAATAATAATAACCACTTTAAGCAATTTATATTTTTGCTGTCCAGGCATTTGACGATAATTTCACTCACTCTTCACAGACATAAAAAAAATGCACTTTTTTAGCTACAACAAATTACATCATCATGATAGAATAAAACAACCATGTTACGAAAGCTAAAACTGCAAAGCAATTATAACTGGATCATCTTCAAGAAACTGAATAGTGGTTTTATGGTGTTTTTTCGCAGATCCACTTAAATGAAGCTGAACATGAGCGATCATTCCAAGACTTCTTCGTATCAGTTGTGACATGAACACAGTCCTCTTCACCCCAATATGAACTTCCACCACCATTATCAGGTTGATTTTCTCCCCAGTTTCTAGCAGATCTGTGAAAACAACATTATGTTATTATTAGTAAGAAAATGTTTTGACATTTGGTGTGGGTGTGTGGGGTTTTGTAAGCAAACTTTTCCATCAGCAGCTTTGATAGAAGCTTTGATAAGCACAATGTAAATTAAGAATGCAAAACTTCAGATAACCAACAAATTACTTTTTTTTTCAGGACATGGTGGTTGTTAAAGAAGCCTACAAAGTATACAGTTAGTCAAACTCAGTCAAACCTGCAGAGATATCATGTCTTGACTATCCTATTTTCCCCCAATGTGGCCAAAACAAGTCATCTTACATTTCACATCTTTAAGCTTTTGGCCTTGCAGTTTGGCTTAACTCACTGACATGTAAGCTCACCAATGTGGATACAGCTGCATGTACCTATATATTTAACAAATATCTTTTGAATAATTAAGTACCAAACGAACCAAAATGAAGACTTACAGAGTCAGAGGAGTTCCATCTACCCATTTCCATGTTCCCTCCTGTTCTTTGTCATTCAAACCAATCCAAGTTCCTTTTGTGGCAATATTAGAAATGGCAGTCTGTTTACACACAAAAACCTTTTTACTATAGTTTAAAAGCACAGTTTTAGTCTATGAAGTTTATCCCAGTTTTATAAAAACACGCCCTTTAAAAATGCCAAACCAACACTGATTAAAATTAGAGTCTTCTCAACTGCTTGACATATTTTTGGAGGAAGGAATTTCTTTGCTCTCAGTGTATATAACAGAGTAAACAACAGACAATACTAACAACATGACATCAACATGATACAGACAATAACAACACATATAGCATATTTATGGTACAAGAGTGCAAAGATGTTGGAATACAATTATGAAAGTGATGGATAGCTGGTTAATATTTAACTTGTGTAGACACAATGACACAATGTGAGTGTCCTAAGTATTTATCGGAGATGGATGTTCAGAGAACAGACTGAATTACTGTTGAAATGCATCAACAGCTTTGGAGGTAGGTGGAACTTCCTGAGCTGATGCAGGAAATACATCCTCTGCTGGGCCCTTTTGATTATAATGTATATAGTGGGAGATCACTTGCGGATTCCAGAAACCTGAAGGTTTCCATAGCAGACAAAATATATATAGTATATCTATCTAAAATATAACAGGACACTGGAGTAAATTCTCAACCATCTCACATTTCAGTTTAATCAGTTTTCTATTTGACGTTTATTCAGCTGTGTGAAAACTAAAACTTTAATCTCAACCAAACCGATTTACTGAGGATCAAAGAAAACACTGAAAAAAAAAACCAAACAATAACATTTTTAAGTTATCTAAGTGACTTATATATCATGTTTAACCCAAGTAACGAAAGATTGTGGGGGATTTGAAAACGATATGCTGCGAGATCGCTGTTCGCTGCCTCAGGAGGATGCAGCCTATGAATTTGGACACAGCTAGTGCTGTTGAGTAAGGTGAGGGGGGGATAGTGTGGAGGGGCTCTTCTTGAAGTCCATTGTCTTCTCTAGAGTTTTGAGCATATTTTTTCTGACTGCAGCACAGTCAGAACAACCTACGCCTATAGTCATGTGGTTGAACACCCTTCATGTAGTTGTGTTTAACCACATGTCTGCATGCAGGCTCATCACCAACCTCAATGAGTCCGATGTCATTTCATCTGCAAACTTTACGATTATAACAGGCGGGTCCTTTGAGGTTTTAATCTATTTCTTAGCCTCATTCTATTCATATTTTTGTTCAGCATGGGGACAAAGTAATTTACATACAAAGTTATGAGTTTAAATTGCAATATTCATTTACAAACACAATAACACACACATACATAAACACTGTACCTGATCCTCTAGGCTGTCAATAACCACCAGATCTGCTCCTCTGTCTCTGCAGTCCTTTCTGGCTTCATCCCAGGAAGCAGAGCTTTCAGAGAGGAGATAGCAGCTACAACTGAACTTGTTCCATCCTGCAGGGCATGTTTTATCTGGAAGAAATTGCCAAAAAAAAACTTTAAATGAACATATTCCTGGGACCTATTTTTCTGGCCACTAAAGTAATAAAATAGCCATTTTATCAAGACCAAGGACCTGACAGAGGAGAGCTGCTGTTAACGAGTGTGGCTTTTAACTGTACTTAATTATCAGGGTTGTTAGTTGCATCATCAGAAGACAGCGTTATCCTGACGTAGGCCTGCTAGAGCTAGTTGAGTCTCCAACCTGGCTTTAATTAGTTTCAGCATTGCCCAGCAGGGTAACACTCATAGAATCAGAAACTGTAGGATAACTGGATCTAACATCTTTATGTGTTTGTGGAAGGAATGTATTTTATCATTATTGTACTGTAAGGAAGAGGACTCCTTTACTACAATTATTTATAATATAAATAATATAATTATTTATAATATAATTTATAATATAATAACACTTTAGGAGCACCTTATCTAGCACTTTATTTAGCATCACACTTTAAGGATATATTTGCACATGAAGAACATTTGCACACAAGAAGTTTAATTAATTATTTGAATATTTATTGTGTATTTTAAAATCAGTTGGTAGCCTTTGTTCCAGCTGCTGTTCATCAAGAAATGTGGTGGTTGTCTGTGAAGAGGAAAGGTTATGATTGCGAGCAAATAAGGTTTACCAGTGAGGAGAACTAACGCAAAAGTTCGAAAATCTAGAAATAAAGGTGGTGCAAAGAAGTGACTGTAAGATGTGATCACTCACCCTTCTTTCCTGTGTCCTCTCCAGGGTGTTTGGGCAAATGTTTCCCAGGGGGTCCAGACACCATTTAAAGGTTCCGGGAGAGGCCATGGGTTGAGGGAGTGTGGGTAATCTTTTGTGCTTGGGGTTTTTTTTGTTGTTGTTGTTTTATAATAATGGGTATGGTGTCAGACTAAAGTGTAAACTATTTATTAATATGAAAATGTGAAATGCATGTTTATGTTTATTTATTCCTATTGACGTATTGCATAATGTGGTGGAAGGTTGGGATTTAAGAACTTACCTACTAGTGGAATAATGGTTTAGGCTCTGACAGATGAAGGTATTTAAGGCTGCCAGTTGTCACTGGACAGAGTGAATTGTTTTGTAAGGAGAGCTATATTATGAATAAATGCCTAGTTCCACTATACTTGTCTTGGGCTGCCTCAATGTAAATCCAGCCGCAAAAGGCCGTCCTGTTACATGCACCGATCGGATTTTTCTTGTAAATGTGAATTTGTGATGAGCAGTTCTACAATGCAGCTTTATATGAAAAAAACAAAGACCAAAGAATACTGACAGTATAAATAATTATTCCTACGATAAAGTTTGATTTTTTAAACTGAATTATTGAATTTCTGAGTAAAACACACAACAGCTCACACAAGGACTCACTCTGATTGGACAAACAGAGCAGGCTTTTCAGCTCTTTGGTCTTTTCAGTCAACAAGTCTCTCTCCTTGGTCATGGAAGAAAGCTTGTTACTCACAGTAGAGAGATTTGCATTCAGAAGGTCTCTCTCCTCACCCATGGAGGAAAGCTGGTTATTTATTTCCAACAGCTGTTTAGCTGAATCATATAAGCAGTTATGGTCTGAAAAAAAGAGAAATAATATTCATGTTTTTGAGACACAAAAGTTTCATTTTGAGATTTAGATTAATTTTATAGCTAAACCGAAATTTATTTAAGGTTTTCCAGCAGGTAATGAAACGTGTTAAATATGTAAGTCAGTTTTATGCTAGTGTATGAGAGTAAGGAACCACTGTTGCTATGGTCTCATCATCTTGGTGTGGTTAGTCTTGTTTGTCAACATTTATTAGAAGTGACAATTGAATTGAATTGTATTGTATTGAACTGAACTGAATATTTGCCTCTTTACTATGGCTGATGCCACTCACAGAAGAAACCAAGAGTGATCAGTCCAGACAAAAAGAAAACACCCAGCAAGCTCAGAGAGAGAATAACACCAAAATACAAACTTCTCTTAGAGCTTCTTGGACCTGAAAAAACATAGAAAGGAAAAAAACAGGGAATCCAATAAAATGTACACGGTAAGAACAGATATTCAAATACCTATTTTCCTATTTCTGTCACTTCTGTGTTGATTTGTTGCTTTAAACATTTGATCTTGATATATATTAAATACATTGCATGCAAGGATGTGGATTATTTCTGAAACCTCAGCTCTGCAACACAGGTTGTGTGAAGTGGTAAAGTATCACTGGTTTCAGTCTATTCTTTTTAAGTTCTGAGGGAGTCATATTCATATTCATATGTGGTTTATGCAGCTATGCTACCACTGAAACTGGATCTGTTCTCAAGCTTTGTATAAACTGTAGTCATGTGAGAGGCTACAGAAGTCAAACTTCTTTAATAGTTTTATTAATAACTTTAAAAAAATAACATTTCAAGAGAAGGAAAATAGTCTAGTATAGGTTACAGACAAAGACCTTATACACACACACACACACACACACACACACACACACACTAGACTTGTAGTCAAGACCGCCTAAACCAAGACCAAGACAATACCAAGACCAGAGGGTATCGAGACCAAGACAAGACCAAGACAGACCGAGTCAAGACCAAGACAAAGTCAAGACGAGACCAAGACCGAGACCGAGACAAAAAAGTCTTTAAACTGCAGCTAGATGCTGCTTCGTTTACGGGTGTCAGGCATATTTATGTGTTTTTGCGATGCACTCGCACAGCCCTCCTCACCGCTGTCTACTGTCTCACTCACTTACTGAGAGGACAGATGCATGCTCCACTTGACTGTCGCGTCTCTCACCCTCTCTGTTTTTCACATAATGATATTATCCTATATCCTCGCATGTGATTGGCCACAATATGGAAGGATTGGAGTACGCTGAACCACTGTGTGAGAGCTGAGCAGCGAAAGGAAATTAAGTGAGGAGCCGGCTCCCGCTCAATGGGAGTCGACTCTTCTGATTCACTACAAAGCACTATCTAAGCTCGCCTCTTAGAGCTGATGCTTTTGCGCATGACACATTATCGAACGTTACGTTGTGTGTCATGGATACTGTTGACTCCAAATCTCTCGACCACTATGTCGATCTAAGACAGCAAGACCAAGACAGCGAGGCCAAGACAAGACCGAGGGATCGGAGACCAAGACAAGACCAAGACCAAAGTCCGTCGAGACCAAGACCACGTAAAAGTGGTCTCGAGACCAAGACCGGTCTTGAGACATCCAACTCTAACACACACACACTGAGTTCCTGATGAAGGCTCTTAGGGTTGTGTTGATCTTGTACAGTTCTAGGCCTCAGAGTACTAAAATTTGACTTAAGGCATTGTGAAGAATTTTTGTGTCATGACAGTAGTGGCATCTCCGGCTGTGACCATCTTATTTTTCCACTGTGGTGTCTGATAACCAGTAGGGCATATGTATTGGTGGCAAGGATTTTATTCCTAGCAAACGGCCTTATCACCACCTGTCTTAGTTTACTTTCATGCATGGTTCCTGTTGGCCTGTGGGATAACCAGGTACTTGTACCTGTTCTATATACCTGCTATTATGCGTTCTGGTAGCTCCACCCCTTCAGTCTAGATCACTTTCCCTCTCTTTGAAACCACTCGACCACACTTATCCAATCTGAATGAAACTCCAGCTATAGATCCTGGTAAGATGGATCAATAAGTCAATGTATGGAATTATATTCATGTCAAAAGTTGTGTGCTTGAAAAAAACATCATCATGAGCAAGTAATTTAATTTCACAGGGACAAGTATATATTGCCACTCATGCAATTAAATTATTCTCTTGTAGATTCAAAAACCTCTGCACATGGAACTCAGCCGTCCTGCATTCAAGAGTGCCAGTTTTGCAAGCACTGCAGCAGTATCAGGGTCTTGTGAGTAATTCTGCTCTCAAAGCTCAGTTCTGTTCAGTTTTAAGTCCCCCTGGCTTACTTCTAATTACATCTGAGAGAGAGTAAAGGTTTCAACATCCAGCCCTTTATATTAAAAGTGATATAGAGCACTAAGTGGAGTTTATCTATATTTGTTTTTGCTGACAGTAAATATTCTTATTTTTAAACAAAGATATAATTAAAGTACAAGTCTAAATAATATGATGAATGAGAAATGAGTTTAAGTAATGAAAATGTCTGTTCTAATGTCTGGATTTTGTGTTTGTAGATATTTGTAGATTATGGCGTTCCATGTATGCCCTGCCTGCTAGCATCTTGCACCCTGCTGTTATGAGCTGTATTGTCTCAGGGGCATCTTTACACAGCCTGCACCTGGGGTCTTGCCTGGTGTGATAGACCCCAGCCTCTATGGATCTTGTACTCAGAGCTTGTTCTTGTGCTGCCATGATTAGTGCCTCTGTGCTGTCTTTCAGTCCCACTTTGTCCAGCCACTGGTAGGATTTCTGGATATCAGCCACCTCCTCTATCTGCCGGTGGTACATATCGTGCAGGGGCCTGTCCTTCCATGATGGTTCCTCGCCTTCCTCTTTCTTGGGTTTCTGCTGCCTGAGGTATTCACTGAGCACGTGGTCAGTTGGGGCCATCTTACTGATGTATTCATGGATGTTTGCTATCTCATCCTGGACCGTGGTGCTGACACTCACCAGTCCACAGCCTCCTTCCTTCCGCTTAGCGTACAGCCTCAGGGTGCTGGACTTGGGGTGAAACCCTCCATGCATGATCAGCTTTCTGGTCTTGATGTCAGTGGATTCTATCTCCTTTGACCAGCTTATTATCCCAGCCGGGTACCTGATCACAGGCAAGGCGTAGGTGTTGATAGCCCGGATCTTGTTCTTACCATTCAGCTGACTTCTCAGGACTTGCCTGACCCTCTGCAGGTACTTGGTGGTTGCAGCTTTTCTAGTGACCTCTTCATGGTTCCCATTTGCCTGTGGGATTCCCAGGTACTAGTAGCTGTTCTCTATGTCTGCAATGTTGCCTTCTGGTAGTTGGATCCCCTCAGTTCTGACTACCTTCCCTCTCTTTGTTATCATCCGACTACATTTCTCCAGTCCAAATGACATTCCGATATAATTGCTGTATATTCTGGTGGTGTGGATCAGTGAATCGATGTCTCGTTCACTCTTGGCATACAGCTTGATGTCATCCATGTACAGGAGGTGGCTGACAACCGCTCCGTTCCGTAGTCGGTATCCGTAGCCAGTCTTGTCAATGATCTCACTGAGGGCATTCAGGCCTATGCAGAACAGCGGTGGGGACAGAGCATCTCCTTGGTAGATCCCACACTTGATGTTGACTTGTGCTATGGGCTTGAAGTTGGCCTCTATTGTTGTTTGCCACATCCCCATTGAGTTCCTGATGAAGGCTCTTAGGGTCCTGTTGATCTTGTATAGTTCTAGGCATTCCAGGATCCAGGTGTGGGGCACTGAGTCATAGGCCTTCTTGTAACCAATCCAGGCAGTGCACAGGTTGGCCAGCCTAATCTTGCAGTCTCGGCTGACTTCTCGGTCTACCACTAGCTGGTGTTTTGCGCCTCTGGTATTCTTGCCCATCCCTTTTTGTGCCCCGCTCATGTATTGAGCCATGTGCCTGTTCATCTTAGCCGCTATGATGCCTGACAGGAGCTCCCACATGGTGCTGAGGCAGGTTATTGGTCGGTAGTTGGAGGGGACCGGTCGCTTCTGGGGGTCCTTATATATATATATATATATATATATATACATATATATATATATATACATATATATATATATATACATACATATATATAGATATATCTTCTTCATTGGTATTAGTTTAAGTCTATTGAGCATTTGACGTGTCAAGGAGTTAAGTGCTAATGGAAAAGGTTTGAGGAGGACTGTAGTCCTCCTTTCTCTCTCTCTCTCTCTCCCTATATATATACACACATATATATATATATGTATATATATATATATATATATATATATATATATATATATGTGTGTATATATATATATATATATATATATACACACATATATATATATATATATATATATATATATATATATATATATATATATATATATATATATATATATATATATATAAAAACTGTGAAGTGGAGACTGCAGCTGCTGAAGCCGCTTATGGCGGTGGGAAGTGACCATCAGGAGAGAGCAGACACAATCCGACCACTACCGACACATCATATAATATTTAGATTTAACATTTAGATTTAGATTTAAATATAATATTTAGATTTAACATTTTGATTTAACATTTAGATTTAAATATGATATTTAGATTTAACATTTAACATTGTGTTAAATATAAAAAGTTACAAATATTTTACTAAATGTTGTAAATTTGGAGAAGGCATAGAGAGGGGATAGCCTAACATATGAAACAAGAAAAGCCTGCCGTGTATTCTATTTATTTCAACAAAGTAACTGTATTCTGATTACCAACTATTTAAACGGTAACTGTAGTGGAACACAGTTACTCATTATTTGCATACAGTTACTCATATTTTGTATTTATTTGTATTTTAAATACCTAACGCCGGTACATGTATTCCGTTACTCCCCAAAAGTGTGTTGGGGACACACACAGCAATATTCACACACACACAGACACATGTATATATGTCAAGAGAAAAGCCTGATAACGTTTTCATTTGTCTTTTTTACCGTCAAAATAAATAAGGACCTCTAATTTGGAACAGATACATTCAAAAAATGTCTAACTGCTGGCTAGTTAAAATATTAAAAATTAATATTTAATCCCGTATTTGAGCACATAGTAATAAAATACTTCACACTGCAAAAGAAAGCTAGTGACAATTTCTGCATGGCCTTTAGTCATATTTCACAATAATGTAATAATTAGGCATATATAAAATTTTTCAACAAGAAATTGTCTTTCGCAAAAATTAAGAATTCATTCAACTTTCATGTTGGATTGAGCAAATACAGCATGTTGGATTACAAAAAAAAAGATAAGTAGATAGTCATAGCCAATCTATTGCCCTGGAAGACAATTCAGGTTAAAATACTACGATGCAAAATATGCATTTATTTAACAAAATTAACTAGAAAGGTTATAACAGTGTATAATAATATTTTTTTGTTTCTGTCACTTATTTCCTACCTGCATGATTTATTGAAGGTGCTGGGTTGAAACACTCAACATTCTCATATATTTCGTCCATTGGATGGAAGAATGTAGATTATTTCTGAGAAGTCAGCAGTGCAGCACAGGTCTCATGAAGTGCGAAAGTATCACAGGTTTCAGTCTATCCTTTGTTTAAGCTCTGAGGAAGTCACACATTTTATGTGGTTTATGCAGCTATGCTACCACTGAAACTGGATCTGTTCTTAAGCTGTGTATAAATCATAGAAGTCAAAAGTCAAACAACAGAAGTCAAACTTTTTTATTTTTTCATAGTTTTGTTAAGAACTTTACATGTTTTTAAAAAGAAATAATGTTGTATAGGTTACAGACAAAGAACTAAAATTGCTACACATGCCCGCGCGCACACACACACACTCCCTAACCCTTCTCATTTTACTTCTTCCTGATGTTGCTATCACTTGGTATCGCTACATCTATCATTATGGCCATATTCCTCTGCTGGTGCACCACCACTACGCTTATCCACAGAGGTGGGTAGTAACGAGTTACATTTACTCCGTTACATTTACTTGAGTAAGTTTTTGGAAAAAAAACGTACCTTTAAAGTACCTTTTTTGCACGATACTTTTTACTTTTACTTGAGTACATTTGTGAAGAAGAAATGGTACTTTTACTCCGCTACATTTGCAAAATTCGACTCGTTACTTTTAAAAAAATAATTAGTTTAACACATTAGATAACATGCGGCCGGTGGAGTTTCCGGTAACTTTTTTACCAATCAGATATGGCCATGTAGTCACATGACCAGTTTGAAACTGTGGCGGGCAGAGCGGCCCAAGCGTATCAAAGTAGCGGACACACGGAAATAGTGATGGGATTTCCGGCTCTTTTTAGAGAACCGGCTCTTTCGGCTCAGCTCACTAAAAAGAGCCGGCTCTTTCGGCTCCGAACCGGCTCTTCAGGTTGTTTTGTTGCTTTAATTAATTTATTATTACAATAATATAAAATTATGCACAAAATGAATTACTAATGTAATTCAGCTTGTGTATTTATACACAAGCACTCATATATACTCAAATAATTTAAAAAAATAGTTCATTTACCTCTTACTACCACACACCGGTCGTTGGTACTTGCTGGCTTGTGTAGCCTCTAGGTAACAAAAGCTCAACACTGCGCCTGGCATTCTGGAGCACTTCTGTTGTCTTTTGTACATGTTTTGGAGTTTTTACGTGCTTCTGAGGCTACGTCCACACGTACACGGGTATTTTTGAAAACAGAGATTTTCCGTTTTCGTTTTAAAAAAATAATCCCGTCCACACGTAAATGCAGAAATGAAGGAAAACGCTGCTAGGAGCATGCCAAAGCAACAGGTGGCGATATATTCCTAAATGTGTAGAAATGTTGGTCAATCAGAAGTCTAGAAGCCTCGGTGGGAAATAGTAAACAAAGATGGGGCGTAGAAGCAGAACCGAGTGGTATGTGTGGAGGGACAGTAACTGTGTGTGTATATGTAAGCATTTAAACACTGCAGAGAGTACAATTAACAGTAACAGTATTGTAGAAATTCATTTCACCAAAACAAAACGTGGCGCACAGTGTGACGTCAAAAAAGGCGCACATCTTTGACGCTGCGTTTTCTCCGTTTTCCTCATCCACGGGTAAATGCAAAAACGGAGTTTTCGAAAATATCCACCCTGGCAGGCGTTTTTAGAAATCTCCGTTTTCAGTGACCGAAAACGCCGTTTACGTGTGGACGAAAGGTGCAAACGCATAGAAAAATCTCCGTTTTCAAAAATACCCAGGTACGTGTGGACGTAGCCTGAGTTTTTACGTGTTTTGGAGTATGTACGTGCTGCTTTGTCTCTAGGGGCCACCATAAATGTACTTTTATTTATTCACTCCACATAAAATGTAATATATAAATCATATAATACAAAAACCAAGTAGTCACAGTTCAACTTTTAACTATTTAAATTTTCAGCTTTTTCCTTTTAAACAAATTTCAAATGAAACAACACCAAACACTGCAAACCACAACACAATTAAATATAAATTAAAATATGAAAAAGAAGATGCATATTCTCTGTCATATGGGCCTGCATGAATAAACTTTCTGAATCCTTTATCATCTGCAACTGAAAATAGTTGTGGATGATTACTATACCTTTCTAATGTGACGTTGTTGTCCCTGGCTCTCTTTCTCCCTCTCTCCCTCCCGTTCTGTTCCTGTGCTACTGCGACTGTAACTACCGCCCCTCCCCCCTCTGCCCAGCGCAAAGCACAAGGCTCGCGTGCGGAATGAAGCGGGGAAAAAAGTGCGAGAGAGAGGGTGAGAGAAAGAAAAAAAACCCACGGCTGGCGATAAGGGTACGGCTCTAAGGCTACGTTCACACTGCAGGCGAAAGCGCATCAAATCCGATTTTTTTGCCCCTATGCGACCCGTATCCGATCATGGTATGACAGTGTGAACGGCACAAATCCGATATTTTCAAATCCGATCTGGGTCACTTTCGTATGTGGTCCTGAATCCGATACGTATCCGATGTTTTAGAAAGCGACTGCTGTGTGAACGGTCAAGTCGCATTAAATCCGTCTTTTACGTCACTGACACAAGACAGACGCCAATTATCAGCGCCCGAGAAGCGCCCGATAGGACATCGCGAACTATTTCTTGCCATCCGGTGAAACTGTTGGGAAGACCACGTTGGAGAAATGTGGACATTTTATTTTTACTGTATTTTCTGCAGATTCTGACAGAAATCTGCAACTATCCTTTGAAGCACCGCTCCTATAAAACAGCAAAAAGGATCATCTACATTATTATGTAAATAACAAAATAACTTAAAGCAAAAATTTGGAAACATAAAGTCCAAAGTCTTTATATTAAGGGCCATCAGTCAAACAATATTGTTTGCTCTGGGTCTAAACAGAGCGCGTTGTGTGTGACATCTTCTTTTGCGCATGCGGGCCGCTTTGAGCGTTCACACTAGAGCGCGTTTGATGTCGCATTTTATGTGTAGTGTGAACAAGCAGACATAAAAATCGGATTTGATCGAAAAAATCGGAATTGAGCATTAAGACCTGCAGTGTGAACGTAGCCTAAGAGCCATTTCGTTTGCGACCGACCCATCACTATCAGTGAGAGCCAAAACAAAACAACTTTTCAGCGTGAAAAAACTCAACTCGTGTAACCTGAGGAAACGGTAAGTTTTCTCTAAATATCTTTTTAGCTGTGGTTAGCTGGATGTCAGTCTTATGTTATAGCAGCTGTGTCGAGCTCGAGCTGCGAGTCATATTTTCGGCGCTACGTTGTGGTGAGATAAGTTTGTGGGTGTTTTGTGCAGCTTCAGCTGTCCGTTTTTAAACAAGCTAGAGTTCCACACACGTAAACAGCTGGTCTCTACTGCTTTAACTGTTAAAACAGAAGGCAATAATGTATGGAACGCCAGGACTGCCATAATGAATTAATTAAATACACCATTAAATAATTAATTAAATGTGGCAATAATTAATTAAAATTGGAATTAATTAATTAAATACATAGTTATGACACATGTAATTAATTAATTATTGACACATTTAATTAATTATTTATGTATTTCACATTTTAATTAATTATTGACACATTTAATTAATTATTTAATGATATATTTATTTATTTCATTTTGGCAGTCCTGGCGCCTGGCTCTCATCATGAATTAATTTTATCTGTCAGCCTCACCCATCAAACTCAGGGGGCGGGGTTCAATCAATCAATCAATCAATCTTTATTTATAAAGCACTTTTCATACAAACTGTAGCACAAAGTGCTTTACATGGTTAAAAGCAGCCCACCTCACCCTCCCACTCATTCCCCGCACTGTCATTAACAGAAGCGGTCATGATACACACATCCCCCCACCCCCCCACCCCCACACACACACGTACACACATACACACACACACACCTAAAGAGTAAAATTGGGCTGGGTACGTATTAGCCAAGTGAGGAAACACTATCACAGGGAGCTGTCTGCACCGGGAGCCGGTCACAGACCGCAGCCTCCAGGCTGGGCACACAGCAGGAGGGAGGCTAAGAAGCCCCCCGGCCAGGCTCAGAGGACCCACAGGGCCCCAGCAGCCACGGTCGATCACAGCCCCGGTGCAGAGAACCCCCTCCGAGGAAACACTGGAGATATGACCTAATAAGAATATAAACAGGATAAAAAGATAAAATAAATAAGAGTGGGATATAATATAAATATAAGTATAAACAGAGTAAGAAGATAAAAAATGAATAAGAATAAAATCAGTAAATATTAGGTAAAACTAAATGAATAATATAAATAGAATAACAGGATAGAATAAATAAGCATAAAATAAATAACGTTAGTTAAAAGCTAAATTAAAAAGGTGGGTCTTGAGCCTGTTTTTAAAAACATGAACGTTCTCTGCGGCCCTGAGCTCCTCCGGCAGGCTGTTCCACAGTCGAGGACCATACGACTGAAAAGCTGCCTCTCCGTGAGTATGTGTCCTGACTTTAGGGACAATCAAAAGGCCAGTACCAGAGGACCTCAGGGTCCGTGAGGGTTCATATGGTAAAAGCAGATCTGAAAGATAAGAAGGCCCAAGACCATTAAGACATTTAAAAACCAATAAAAGAACTTTAAAATCGATCCTGAAACACACGGGGAGCCAATGCAGCGATTGTAAAACCGGTGTAATGTGGGCCCGCCCTCTGGTCTTCGTCAGCACACGAGCTGCAGAGTTTTGCAAAAGTTGCAAAGGTGAAATATTCTTTTTGGGGAGACCAGAGAGCAGGGCATTACAATAATCAATGCGACTGGTAATAAAAGCATGCATCAGCATCTCCGTGTTGGCCCGAGAGAGAATAGGGCGGACTCTGGCTATATTTTTTAGATGATAAAATCCAATTTTGGTTACATGTTTAATATGTGGGATAAAACCAAGCTCAGAGTCAAAAATAACACCCAGGTTTTTCACTTGTAGTGAAGGGCATAGTGAAAATGCCTGTAATTTAGACAAGAGTTTCTCTCTCTGAGCCTCAGGACCGATGATTAAAACTTCAGTCTTGTCCTGGTTAAGCTGTAAAAAGTTAACGCTGATCGAGTCAAAACCATTGCTTTGGCCTGGTGGCCATTGTTTTTAGCACACAACAACCGGCATGTGGAAACTAACAGAACTGAACTTTGAAAAACCCTGTTTGTGTGTCACCAAATACCGTTTTAATATTTTTTTAGCCAAGAATGTAGTGGTTTAATCTTCATATGTCTGGTCGGTTTGTCAAGATACAGCCTTTTTGCAAAAGTGCTTCGATGATTTCGGAGATGTCTGCCCAGTCTCACGGCAAAGCGTGGGATAGACCCGCTCGCCTCGCAAGCAATCGAGCTGTTATTACCGCCGACAAAGCGCAGGCCCCGGTACACAGCTGTAATAACCCCCGCTGACACTGACTTCTTTTACTGAGGTTATTTATCGGGGTTTTATTTCCTGATGTTCGTATGTGTTCTACGTGTTTCAGTCGCCAATTCTGAATTATAACTAACATTAAAAACATGTTTAAGGAGGAGAGAGAGAGCAAATAAATTCGATTAACAGCTGATCTTTGGGTTTTTGTTCAGTAATCAGCGTGACCTGTGTATAATCGCAGAAGAGAGATAACGTTGGTGTTTCCGTCATGTAGTAACTGCTGGCTTTAACTGTACAAAGGTTGTTCGACACTATGAAACACATACAGACTTCATGATGTTCGGCTAATATTTTTAACGTGAATATTAATCATGGGTTGGTATACCACGGAGCGAGGTCAGCATATCCACGATATCTTCAGCTCTCTGAGTTAACCCAGAGTTTCACAGCTGACTATCTAACTGTCATCTACGAATATGTCACGGGTCATATCAATATGATTTTACAGAAAAGCATCCTTAATACTGCCAACTATTCCAGAGACTTGAAAATCTACAGCATAAAGAACACAAAAATATAGCAGTCTAACGCAACACTGTAACAGAGATGAACCGTCAGTTTGTCGCAGATCAAAGTGGAATGAAAGTGATCGGTTGAACAGGTGTTTGTGATCTGTGTTATCTGCATTTTCATCAGTGTAAGAGACTCAGCAGCAGATTAGAATAACAGTTATACATTTAATAAATTACCAAATGAATCCACGATCGAACCTGTTCCGACAGTTTGAGTTTGTATTCCCTCAGCTGCAGACTCGCTGCTGTTTAAATGTTTGAGAGGAAGATTAGATATAAAGCAAACGTCAAACATAGACTCAGTCTGCGTTCACATTTGATATGAGGCCAGCACGTAAAGTGGCTGTGTCCTGTTTTAAGATCATACATAAATTGTTGTCTGACCTCCGTCGATCCAGCCGCTCAGAGTCCGTGGTTACCATGGTTACTGCATAAGCAGCTGTAATGTAAACAATACGCAGCATAGGTGTTTATGTTTTTCATTGCAAAAGAACTGTCTGAATGGGTAACTGACGTTAACTTGGATAAATTATAGTTAAGGAGTATCACAGATAACGCCCATGTGAGCTGTGTGACTGTTCACCACTACACTGAAATCAGTAGGCTATTACTGAAATACACGTGCTATATCATAAACTATGATATAAACAGGGAGGTCCTATTAACATGTTTAGTTTTAAAGGACACCTTCCTGCCTTTAGTCTCATTCATGAGCAGTATTAGTTTTCTTCTAACATCCAGAAGTCTGCACGATGTGTTTCATAGTTTGTAACAAACCTTTGACAGTTAAACATAACATGACCGAAAAAGAAAAAAAAAAAGAGAGAGAGAGAGAGAGAGAAATCACACAAATTATATGTTAACCTCATTTATTTTTAGTTAAGTAAACTCTAAAAATTCTAACAGATAGCTGGTGCTTAGAATACAGTTGAAACTATTAAAAAACAGATGATATAATATTTCTGTCCAGGTTGCAGTCTGCATTATGAACATGTAGTTGGAAACGCTGCTCCTCTCGGTGGAAATGCGCCTTCTCTTTCCTCTTTGTATAAAAACATTTTAAAAGTGAGTTTAATCTCAAAATTCACTGTTAAATCCGAAACACACCAAATAAAGAAAAGCGAATTGTTCAGTCTAACACATGTGCCAGTGAACCATTAAATGTCTGTAAAACTCTGCCGTTATGAAACGTAACTTTAGCCTCAGCCAAACTGATTTGCTCAGTTGTAAATAAAACAGCGAAGTAGTGCTGGGCGATATGGAAAAAATATTTATCACGATATGAATTCTTTTATATCACGATAACGATATATATCACGATATACCACCTGACCTGTGGTCATCTGGAAAGTATGCAGTCTGTAAACAGCGAGTGGAGAGGGTGCAGTCTTTGTTTTGAGTTACTGTAAAGCATGTCGCAAATCCGGGTGCATGTAAAGCAGCACCATGTCGCAAAACCACAAGACAGAGTTTCTTTGCAAAAAATATCATTTTTTTATACTTTATTTTCTCTTGCATAAAGTTCAGAGTATGTATAGTGAGAAGACAACACTAATATATTTGCCACAGGCTATTTAACCCTTTAAGACCTACCATAGAACCAAGTCCGCCAGAGCTTATCTTTACATTTTACATGCTGTAGTGCCATTTGTGGGAGCATTTCAAGTTGCTATACATCAATACAACCGTTATAGCCCAATTTTTAATATGAATGCATTAAGTCCATAGAAACTACATAAATTTAAAAAAAAAAGTGCAATAAACTACAAAAAAATTGAAAATCGTTTTTGTTTTGTTTTTTAGATATATTACTAGTTAGAGAAATTTAAGAGGCTTATCCCTCAAAACTGTAAATACAAAAAAGTTGCACAAAATAGTTTCCAACCACAAGAAATTTATTTTGAGTGTCTTCATAGTTTTATGTTTGAGATACACAAATTTTAATATACTACAGGAAAAATGAAAATAAATATTATAATGCAAATTTGCAAAAAAACAGCATGTGCATCAAAATAAACTATTTTCAACAGTGTAATTTGACTTCTAAGCATCCCAGAAACGATACAGAAGAGCATAAAGTCAAACATGACTTTTAAAAACACCAACATAGGCTTTGAAGGTAAAAAACTAAATTTTCCGCGAAAATGACGTCACTTCCGGTTTCGGACAGGTAATGGCGGACATGCGATAGTTCGCGCTGACTTATATTCCAATGTAGGAAGTGTTATGAACGGCTGATCGGATCGGCAAAGCGCGTTTCTGGAATATTATGTTTTTGTTGCTGCAAGTCTGGAATATTATGTTTTTGTTGCTGGAAGTGCTTTTTATGCAATTTTTGCAAAGCTATATGTGGAAGGAAACCGTGACCTAGGGCAAGCTAATGGAATAAGATGTAAGTACAACTCCTACGGTTTCATATGCAAAAACAATTATTGCGCTACCTTACGTGGTTCCAGTTCTACAGGGATTTAAAAATAGTTAGGAAAAACGGAGTGTGCCTGCTCCGACCGGTTGTAAAGGGTTAATGATATATCTTATGTAATAATTTATAAAATTAGGGTTAGAAACGATAGAAACAATAGAAGATAAATGGCACGATAGACACTTTTCTATCGTCCACACGATATATATCGTCATATCGCCCAGCACTACAGCGAAGTAAACGTGACCCGACAGACAAAACCTGAGTGAATTAAGTCCAGCGTTTAACCACTGAGAGCTAAAACTCAGGTGAGGTTTCAAAGCTGTGTGCGGTGATTGGACATCAGCCGCCGATAAAGTGGCTTCACCTATAAAGTGCTCTGTAAGGAAACAAGCTCCAGCAGCTCTGCGCTCGGGAGAAATACTATATTTACTTATCTTATGCAGAAAAATGCGCTGACATTGCGTTATATCGAGCACGGGCTGCCCAGTTAAACTGTGACGATCACCAGGTAACGTGGGCGTGTTTCTTGAATTAGCAGCAGGTGTTAAACAGCTGACAGGTGAGGAGTATGCATGCAGGTAAACTGACGGTCTGTTGAGCTGATCGCTGGTGTCGTGAGAAACATGTCAGCTCGTTCTTTATGTTACAGAAGCACAGACACACAAGACCAGGCGGAAAGAGACGATCGTTCGGTGAAAATGAGAATCTGCGAATGCAACATGTGGAACACGGAGAGTGGAATATGTAAACAAACCGGTTGACGTAACCCCCTCGGTGCACTCTGCATGCTGACTGTTAGCAGAGCAGTGAAATCTCTGAAAACATCTGAGCACTTTTGCAAACATGTTCTATGCTGACAACCTGACCAGACGTGAAGATTACGGCGCGACATTCGTGGCTAAAACACTGTCAAAAGTGTAGTTGGTGACAGAAAAACGGGGTATTTTAAAACTACACCACCACCATTGCTGCCTGTGATTTGAAATGCATTCTGGGATACCCGGCTGCCTCAAGTCTACAGAAGCAATCGATTATCTAGGATCGACCTGTTTTGACTTACTTTGCACGGCAACCAATCAAATGTTAGAGAAGCTGCATGGGCAGCGTTAACCCCGCCCCCTGAGTTTGATGGGTGAGGCTGACAGATAAAATTAATTCATGATGAGAGCCAGGCGCCAGGACTGCCAAAATGAAATAAATAAATATATCATTAAATAATTAATTAAATGTGTCAATAATTAATTAAAATGTGAAATACATAAATAATTAATTAAATGTGTCAATAATTAATTAATTAAATGTGTCAATAATTAATTAATTACATGTGTCATAACTATGTATTTAATTAATTAATTCCAATTTTAATTAATTATTGCCACATTTAATTAATTATTTAATGGTGTATTTAATTAATTCATTATGGCAGTCCTGGCGTTCCATAATAATGCCGGTGACAGGGTTTATTATGTGAAACAGCAGCTTGTTTAGTTTAAACAGTCTGCGTTAAGCTGGGCAAACACTGTGCGATTTTTTTTCAGTCGCGTTATTCAGCTCCTGCTCAAACTGTACAATTGAATTTCAGGGGTTAGAAGTTCATAGGTCACGATGCAGGGTCTCACACTATATGGCCTGATGCTCTGATGCGACCTGAGTGCTCAAACTGTGCGTTTATAACATGAAGTTTATCATACAAAATCTGTCTCTCGCTCTCCCTCTCTCTGTCTTTCACTCACACAGACACACACCACCACCATCAACTTTGCTAAATTACTAATGAAAAACATTGACCAAGCAGCTGTGATTGAGCAGCAATGTCCATCCAACTCTTTTCATGGTTGTTGTAGTCGTGATAATTTTGTGAGGCCACATTGAAAAGCCTCGGATACGGAAGCGTACAGCTGCCACCCAGGCAAAAGAAAAATAGAGCTATATCACGTTATAACGTGAAAAGTATATTGTTCTAACAATATACTTGTTATAGAACAAGTATATTGTTAGAACAATATACGTTTCACACTTGTTATAGAACAAGTATATTGTTCTAACAATATACTTTTCATGTTTGTACAATATACTATCATGAAGGTACAATATACCTTTCACCTTTGAACTATATAATATCATGTTATTACAATATACATAATTATCACGTTTGTACAATATAAATATTATATTGTACGAACGTGATAATTATATTGAACAAACGTACAATTGAGATTAGAGGCTATATCGCAGTTCCAGTTACGGCTTTCATCACTGTCTTTCTCGTCTTTCCCCAGACTAACAGCCAAACGGTGCAAGGAGGATCTATTGGCTAGCACTGCTTAGCCTTGCACGTGTTCTTATTTTAAACTTAATCTGGAATTCATTGCAAACTGCTTGTGCGGGATATGAATGACAAGATTTTGTTTTTCAGCAAGAGTTAGTAAAAAAACATCTCCAGTGTGATCAAATTTTCTTGCCAAACATCTGCAGCTTGGCAGTGTATACAGCACTATAATGACCAGACCTAATTCTTTCAAAAACCATACATCTTTCCACAGGTCTCAACTTCATCAGACATCACCTAGACTCAGAGCTGGATGAGGCCAGCGCAAACAGCAGCCTAACCGACTAAGATGATGGATCCATGGGGTCAGGAAAGCCAGAAGCAGGGGAGCTGGAGAGGTACCTTTCATGTCCATTCACTGGAGGTGCATGGCGTTTCCCACATCAAGAAGCTGTCGATCAAAATCAATACAGCTCTTCATGCATCTGGAGCTTGTGAAGGACTTCTTAGTCATGCAGGACTCCTGTTCACTGCTGAACAGTTACAGCTTCACAGAAAGAACCTTGAGAGCAAACTGCTGCTGAAGCTTAACCATCACTTCACTGAGTGAAGAAATGGCACATTTTTGCTAAATATGCAGAAATAGACGCACACCCATACAATTTATGGTAAACTGAGCTGCCTTGTATGTACATATGTTGAAGATGCCTCGTTCTAATGTTTTCTCTGAGGCTGTTGTGCCATTTGGACCAAAACGAATATAAAGTTTACAGCATATCTTGTCACTGGAAATTGTTTGCACTGTTTATATATTTATATTATTTACTGTAGGTATTGGTGAAAAAAGCTTTATGTTGTGAAAAACTGAAATCTGGAAATTAGAATTGTTGTGCCTTATTTTGTTGATTTTTTTTACATATATTCTATTTGAAAATACTAAAATTTGTATATTTATTTATTTTTGTTTGTCTGATAGCATTTATTTAAAAAATAAATTGGACATTTCAAACAGTTACTCACTACTTGAGTAGTCTTTTCACCAAGTACTTTTTTACTCTTACTTGAGTAACTTTTTTGACGACTACTTTTCACTTTTACTTGAGTAATAATATTTTAAAGTAATGCTACTCTTACTTGAGTACAATTTTTGGATACTCGACCCACCTCTGCTTATCCATCACCATTTTGTCTGTCTGTATCTACAAATCCCACAGGATGTTAGCTCGGTCATTCTCAACCACCCTAGGGGGTGTCTCGTTACTTCCAGGTTAAAAGAAATAACGGTTTGCTCAGTGCACAACTTCAATTTGTGTATTTGTTGTATCTAGAAGTTTATTACCACTAGAGTACACCTTAAGATCCACATTAGATTCACATTGGCCAAAAAATTACCCCTAAATATAACCTTGTCCTGTAATGTTATAATTTTCCAATTTGTCTGGTGGAGACAGTACAGGTTATAAAGAAAACAAGTCCAGTTGATGTCTCAATGTCATGTTGTTACTCGTGCGCTCACACAGAGGCAATACATGCTTTAACATCAACAGATTAAGAGGCACCACCCTATGTTCCCTGATCTAATGTACAGCTGGTCTATCATGAAAATCAATAGCCAAAATTTTAACACAAAATCTTATTACATTAAAAATTATTGTAATGAAACTGAAGAATTTTTGTGTGATAACATTTTGTGGGTTTTTTTCTCCAGTTTTATTTCTCATCGTGGTAATAGAAGTGGGGTTCCTGTTTAAATTTTAAATCTATAAAAGGTTATCACATACCTTTTCAATAATGTAATATTTTTTGTACTTAGCGGGAATATACTATCTGTTAAAGATTGTTTTGATCGTTAGTTAGGGTTACGGCAGGGGTCGGCAATCTGCGGCTCCGGAGCCGCATGCAGCTCTTTAGTCATGGTTTCTCCATCTGTCAAATTTGGGGACTCGCCAAAACTAGGAGAAATGAAAAAGATTAGTGGCATTAGTTCTCATATCGGGGGGGTTCTATTCCTCTGTGGGGCAACCTGCATATGGCCAATAAAGCAATTCATAAAGCAATTCATTCATTCATTCATTCATTCATATCATATCAGAAATTCTCCTCTGCAGCCATGTGTTGGAAAAAACATTAGCCAGTGGAGTCCTCTAGGTCAGGGCTGCATGAACAGATTCCACACGTGTTGCACTATTGCTGTAAATCATATGGTTAACAATCTGCTCCTATGAAAGGAGCGACACTGGTTTTAACATTGTATACACCTTCTCCTCCCTGTAACATTTAACATTGTCCAACAATACAATGTGATACCGTACCCAACATCCAGCTAGTAAAAACACAGTTTCCTTCACCCAAAATCAGTAACACAGAAACGTGGCAACTTTGGGGTTAACTCTCCAGGTCCACACGTTCATGTGAACTTAGAAGCTCCCTCCCCTCTCTGGTCTCTATCATCCTTCTGCTCCTGCAAAAAACAAAACAAAGCATCCACCCTTTTCTTACCAGCTGGATGAATCGCTTCTCAACATTTACTAATCCTAAAGTTGGTGCAGTCTTTGTCTCAGTTTCAAGTCAGTCAAAGCTTTATTTACATCATCAGTCTGTCCTAGTACAGTCAGTCCCTCGCATGCTTCATTGCTGATAGTGAAGCCTCTCGCACACGCGTCTGAGCAATATCACGTCATATCAAAGAGAAGACAATTCTTTATGATTTTGGAATAGATTGAACTGCTACAATCCTTTTAGACTCAGGACTTACCATCTCATGTGATCAGTGTCCCAGGTAAGTGAATTTCTCCAAAGCCCATTGTAATCATGGAGAAGCACACTTTGCGACTGTTTCCAGTAAGAATCTTTCATAGCACTTTAAATTTCAGTCTTCCAGGCCTGCTTAAAAAAGAGCTAATTGTTAAATCATGAACTCACAAAATATCACCACCGCTGGATCACACCTCTCAGATTTCTGAGAAATCTGACAAAACGAAAAACAAAAGTAAACCATAAAATAATAATAAAAATAACAAAGAGAGAACCTCAGGTGCCATAGCATGAGGAGTTGCATTCACTGCTCCTGGCTTTAATTAGTTTCTGATACTTTCTTGATCTGAACTCGGACTTAAGTGTCACTCCGTGACTCGCCAATTGCGAGCTCTGTTAGAATCGTCCACAAATCTGCCCAGGTCTTTCCACCTGCTGTCACTAGACCTATCAAGGGGAAATGCAACTTATTTTGTTCCTCCATGAATTAAATCTCAATCATAGAAAATCCGGCGCTCCGAAATAAACATTACACAGTTAGTTTGTCATTTTCACTCTGTACCACTGCTCCTCATATCTCTCATCAGGGCTGTGTGAAGCATAGTAACCAATTCAGTCCAGGCCTTGAGCAGCCATAAACAGACATCCTGAGGCATGCAGTCATGTGCAAGAAACTCCACCCTCTCACCACATACAGACAATATTTTCATAAGCAGAGATTTATAGCCCTTGTTTCTTAAATGTACATATGTGCCCTATGGATGACATAAAATGCGTTCTACCTGGGTCTGGGTGCAGTTTCCCCCTCCAGGGGCAAGGGTACCTAGACCTGGGGCTTAGAGTACGCTTGGGGAGTGTGATTGTGTGTACAGTGTCTCTTTATGTCTGTCTCCACGTTGGGTGAGTGTTGAGTAATTGCATATGAGAGCATGAGGGTGGGAATGGATGTTTGTATCTGTGTGTGCCTGTTTGTCTGTGTCTATATGTCAGGTCAGGTATCAGACGCCACCTCTCTGGGGACATCTCAGGCCCTCCAAGGTATGGAGGCCTATCTCCCCCCACCACTTCCCCTGCCAGTGGCAGACGCCCTCAGACATCGGTGCGTTGGTGGTTCTTTGTGTCCAGGGATGGCTTCGATTTTTTACAACAGGTGGTGCTCACCTTTTTATTCTGTTGGACTAGTCCTCTGTTCCCCTCGCCCCACAATCTCACTAAAGGCCAAATCTGCCTTCCTCAGCACACCAAAGATCTGGGTCACACGGCACCAAGGCTGAAGGAAGAACAACACTCGGTGTTTAAATGCTCAATCAACAATCACTTTAATCCATACAATTCTCATTATATCATACAAACACTTTTGCGCATTACAATCATCCAGATGGGAGATGTGCACAGAGAGGGTCACAGCAGATCTCAAAATGTCAGACCGTTACTCAACTCTTATAGACTCGGCCCCCTCCAAAGTCATAAAAACTTAAACATCCACATTCTTTCTATCTCTCAGTGAGCCTAAGTTATGACCTTGGCTTCCTGTGCAGTATGTTCTGTTCTTTCAAATCAGACAAATAAGGCCATGATTCTCTGCAAACAGTATTTCTTATAAATCAGCAGTATAATGCATCATAAAACAGTGTAATATCCCATTCCTGTTTTTCTCAAAATAAACAATCAATTAATTTTATTACATGTAATTGGGGATTTTCATAGCTCAGCATCCAACATCAAAATCCACTGGGGCAGTTCCAGCAGCACACATTGATACACAGAAATCAGCAACCTTTGTTTTCTCAAAACTAGGTGCCTGTTGGTCCTTCTCTATCTCCTGCCTCCCTATCTCATGTCCTTGCTGCCCACTTCTCCACACACTGTGTTCTCCTTGCTTTGGCTTACCAACTCCTTATCCCACTAATGGCAGCTCTGTCGTCTCTGCTTCTCACATGCACCTCTGACCTATTCTCCCAGTTCTATGTGCTCTATGTGTGAATGTTTAGCAGCTTGACCTATGAACTACTTAAATGAATAATGAATATAATGCTTTACTATCATTAATATAACTAAATCCCTAATACTACGATAATCTATTCTTACAGTGTGTTAGCCTAACTATTAGCCTAAAAATCTGTCATCAGTATTATATGAATCATGATAAAACACACCTACCATGTTTTGGGTTCCTGCAACCGGTCCATCGGGTTATTGTCTCCCCAGAAACACTTCCCTTGTGCTTTTGGAAATCAGTTTTTTCCTATTTCCATTGTTGTTTTTCCTATTTCCGTTGTGTTTTCTGCGCTTTTGCAGCATTTTTCTTATTGCTGGTGTTTTCTTAATTTGCAGTCCATTTCGCCTCTCAGGGCCATAGTGTTTTTTTCCAATTATTTTTAAAATTCAGGTCAAGGCTCTGCTACACGCTCCGAAAGCCCAAAGGCGATATAAGGATGAAGGCTCAGTTTTTGTTTGCTACATAGATAATTTAAGCTGGGGGGTACCCCAAATAGGGAAGGGCACCAGCTGTTGTGCGAGGTCAAAAGATACCAGAAATGCACAGCATGGGTTATGGAACCAGTTTCTTGCAGTTGTAACTGTATTTCAATCAAAATGCATTGCAAAAATGTATGTGGTTATTTTTTTTTAAAGTGAGAAGAAAATAAATGAGATTATAATATGAAAAAACACCGGCTAAAATAACACTGGCAGAACCACATCCTTTTCTGCATCAGAAGGGACTTTTATTTATTCATTTAACTATTTATTTATTATTTATTTCTATTATTCCTTTAGCAGGGATAATGTAAAACACATTTATTGTGCACTAAAAAAACACTGAAAATCAAACCAACCAGCTTCCAATCAGAACATAATAAACATTTAATCAGTGCAGTAGGACTGCAACTAAAGATGGCATATTTATTATTGTGCTTAATAACTGCATACCTGAGAACCTTTCAGCTATGTTTTTAAACTATAATTTAAACTCTCCAAAACTATTTGTGTAAAAAGTTCTAAATTTCCACTGACCTTGCTGAAACACAAGTAATTAACTAAATTAATATAAAAAATGTTGAATGAAATTTAACACAACAGCCCTCTGCAAACAAAGCTCTTGTTAAACCTTTAAACCAGCACCATGTGTTGTTAATTGTTATTGATAAAAAAGGATCTGCATACAATAAACCAACTTTAGCTATACTGGATTTAGCTTAGATTTGATTGGATTTCTATAAGCTGGATACCTATCCTCAGTAGAATAAATCTAAAGCTCTAATAAATCTAAAGCTGCCCAGGGCGCCCCAGGGCAGCTGTGGCTACAATGTAGCTTGCCATCACCAGTGTGTGAATGTCTGTGTGAATGGGTTTATGACGAATGTACTGTAAAGCGCTTTGGGGTCCATAGGGACTAAGTAAAGCGCTATACAAATACAGGCCATTTACCATTTAAAAATCTTAAAAAAAACAAAAACAAAAAACAAACAAATAAAAAAACAAACAAGCAAACAAAAACGAAACAACAATGGTCTCTCAATTTGCAAAATATGTACACATATCTTCATGTTTCTTATGGTATTTTTTCACAGACCCAAAGCAGAGAAGCTCCACATGAAAGATCATTCCACAAAGTGTTAGCAGGAGTTCTGATATGAGCACAGTCCTCTTCACCCCACCGTGGGTCTCCAGCACCATTATCAGGTTGATTACTTTCCCAGTATCTGGAAGGTCCGTAAACAACACAATTAGTATTGCTGAGAAAAGAAATGAATTAGATTAGAAAAATGTATACAAGCACGAAAACCCAGGTAGAAAAACACCTTTTAGATCAGGGAAGTGCCAAAAGTAGTCTCTGTTTTTGTTACTTGTTTATTTTCTACTGGTGTTGAGTAAAATGTTTAGGTGATAATATGTTATACACAAATGCCACAACTCAGTCTTTAAATTATTTTTATTATTATTATTCAGTGGTATCTTAAGTCAGTTAATGTTATTTCTACATGTGCAGAAAATATGCTGCATGAGTGAAGACTTACTTTAGAGTCAGAGGAGTTCCGTCTATCCACTTCCACTTTCCTTCTTCTTCTTTGTCATTTAAACCAATCCAGGTTGGGTTCTGGGTAAGTGTAATGAGGTAGTTCTATTCAACAATAAGAAATTCTATTTAAATGACAATATATTTCAACATGTGTGTGTGTTTTGTTTGTGTTTTTTGTTTTTTCAGTTTTATCTGAGCACATTGAAAATGATCAAAGATTTCACTTGATATAACTTAAGCTTTTAATATATCATTTACAATAGCTTTATTACAACTTATACATCATTGCTAGACTGCATCTTTATTTGCTTTCCCCTCCCAAGGGCAGGCTGTTGTCATCATGAAATGTTCACAAATTCTAACTCTGTTGCTCCACGTTACATTAAACTTATTTTAGAAGCAAGTAATCTTCAAAGCAGAAGTTTTCTAGGTAGTTATTTTGAAATCTAAATCATCACACAGGTAGTAGGCAATATAATTGTTATAATCTGCTGATATATCCACATGGACATATCATGGGATTCCAACAAACAAAGATTCGAAATATTTCAGATTAACCAGTGTACACCTATATGTTATGTGAGTGAGTTTTCTTGTTTGTCTTCAGCTTATTTCTGTTGGTATTTTCTGCTTTACCTTGTTAGTTGGTGTCCTTTGTGTCTTCTTATTACTTTTACTTCTTGTCTGGTGATTGTCTTGATGTTGTTCAGCTGTGTCTCATTCCCTTTTGATTGCCCTGAAGAATATACAACCCTGTCTCGCTTTTCTCCCCTGTGTGCTGTCTGTTTGGTTTTTTGCTTCATAATTTACATTTTTGTATCCTGGACCTTTACATTCAGTCTTGTACGATTTATTTATTTATTTAATTTTAATTTGGGTCTACTTTCTGCATAGACTGACACACATTTATAAATATGAAAGAAAAAACACCCACGTGCATACAGACATTTTACCTGTTCTTCAGGGCTCTCTATCACCGCTAGATCTGCTCCTCTGTTTCTGCAGTCCTTTCTACCTTCATCCCAGGAACCAGACCTTTCAGAGAGGAGATAACAGCTGCAGCTGAACATGCTCCATCTTGAAGGACATGTTTTCTCTGAAAGAAAGATTGAACACAAAATACAGCACCAATTTACTCATAATAATAATAAAAGTAACCAAAATTTGTGTCACTCAACACAGAACAACACAACACCGGTATAAACTGCTTGTGCTACACTAGTTTTAGATACCTGGAGCATCACCTCTCTGGTAGGGAAGGAGTCTGAGAATTTGCAGGAGGTTTACAAATACTTCCTGCAAATACACAGCACGGGTTATAATCAGTCTCTGGCAGAGGCGGTCAGAACCTGTAGCTTGAGGTTTTCCCAAGCTTTAAAGTAGACTTTGACCTTAAGGCTGGGGAATGGATCCTTGCTACTGGTGAAGCTTATGCACCAAGCAGCAGCTCAGAGTCCTCAACTGTCTTGGAGTCCCTGGATGGGGTGCTTGAAGGACCATTTTCAGAAACTCCTTTGCAGGCAGCACCAACCTGCGACAGGAATGCGGTCATTTTCTTTTTTTGCGACAACCCCCAAACCAAAAGGTTTGCACATGAGGTCTGGGAAATTGTCACCCAAAAACTTGGGTGTGTGAGGGCCTCATGGGAAAAAAAAAATCTCTTTTTGGAAGTCTAAGAGAGAGGAAGCCATCTACCACAACCACGTGTGGGGGTGAGGGGAAGAGGAGAAGAGAAAGAGACTCAATAACTAAATATTAACAGCACATACAAAGACTTACTCTGTTTAGACATCATCTGAAGCCTTTCAAGTTCCTTGGTTTTCTCAGTGAGGTTCGCCTGGAGCAGGTCTCTCTCCTCAGTCACGAAGGAAAGGTTGTTACTGATGGCAGAGAATGCTGCTGCTGAATCCCGTAAGGAGTTGCGGTCTGAAACAGATTGAGATGGATGCTTCTGAAACACAAAACATTGCTTCCTTCCATCATTCATTCATACTTACTGTGTCTGTAATTATGTGAATTAAAGTCAAAATATTTAAACTTTTTAAAAGTTGTTTCAGGATAGGCTGATAGAGTTTTGAATCTCTTCAAATGAAGAACCAGACTCACAGTTGGCACCAAGGATGATGAGTCCAATCAGCAGGAAAAAACTCAGCAGGCCCAGAGAAAGAATAATAACTAAATTGAAACCCCTCTTAGAGCTCCTTGGACCTGAAAAAAAGAAAAGATCAGTAAAGCTAATAAACTGTACAAAAGATTAAAGACCATCACAAATGATAAAATACATCTGTTTTGTTTTCTGCCACTTCTTTCTTACCTGTGTAATTTGTTGAAGGTGTTGGGTAGGAAAGTTTGGCACAATCCACATTAGCGTAAATCTCCTCCATCGTTCTGTCAGCTCTGCTGCACTGGTCATGTAAATTGTGAAAGTAATACTGGTTTCAATCACTTGTTTTTCATCATTAGAGGAACTGAAATGTTTCAGATGTTATTAATATTTTTACCACACCATTGAAACTAGATTTTTTTTGTTCTAAAGCTGTGCTGTGACCTCCAAAAGAAAAACACAAGGAATTTAAACTTTCTTTCTGTTCATAGCTCTCTGAAAAACTTCTTTCATTAAAGAAATCACATAAAAGATCTGAACCTCAGTCAAAGACCTTTCACTTCTCGAAAGTATCCATACTAATAGAATTTGTCGGGATATTTTAGAGGTTACTGACTCAAAATGATTTATAGACATTCATTTTGTATACTGAAATTGTTCAACTGTTGTTTTTGCAACAGTAACTCGAACCTCTCTTTCTCTATAGATATAATGACAAGGCATGAACACATGCACACAATAAAAAAAACGACAGCTCAACATTAAAAGTGCTCCTAGGAAAAGGTCAGGACCACTAGATGGAGCCACTGGAACTTGTAATCCTGTTAACTGTGTGTCCATTGCAAAGAATAGGAAAGGTTTGTTTAATCAGCAGTGTCCTATGTCCCCCTATATCTTGCTTGTGTCACATTAGGTTTTTTGTGCTTTCTTGTTGCTTTAAATATCTCTGCTTAGTTGTGTGTTCTCGTTGTCTGTTCAGATCAGATCAGGCTCTTTTTGTACCCTGTTTTATTTGTATTTGTGTTTTTCTACTTTCTTTTGTGTGTGTGGTGTTTGTGAGGCTGTGTGTGTGCAGACAGGTGTATTTCGTGGCCCTTGTGGACCCTTGACATGATTAGGTGTCCAGCAGGAGTCTTGGAGCAGGGAGCAGCAGCACAGAGGAGCTGATGGAGTCCCGAGCCCAGAGCTGGTTTCTATTGTCCCCAGTAATTGGATTTGGTCTGGGAGGAGAGATGGCAACCAGTGAGAGGCTGCGATCATTAGGTGTGAATGAGACATGTGGTTCGAGGGCTGAACACACAACCCCACGCAAATATGCGTACACACACAGACACACATTGGTATTGTATGTGTGTGATACACGTGTCCGCTAATCCAGATTAGTCAGAAATCGTCTGCCCTCATGTGTTTTAAGATCATTTTGCAAAAGATCTCCACAGCAGTGAAATGTAAAGAACAAATAGGAGAACAGCATTTCTATATTACATTGCTGCCATCTTCCATCATAATATTGCTGTCAGTACACAGAGAAGATGGTTGTTTCATGGTCACCAGATAGGACAGGCCTCACTCTAGAAAATCAGTTTTTGTGGCAGCAAACTCAGATAAATCCCTCCTGTGCTGCGAAGAAGGTATTCACATAAAACATCCTGGTTAGTTTTCAGGCTTAGCTTCACCAGGACAACCAGTCGACATACAGGGATATACACTCACCTGTTGCTCACCCACTGTGACAGCTCTGTTTATGGGTGTCTTTGTCCTCTTATGGGGAAAATGTAATTAGTAAACTAAATTTGAATAAATGTATCTGAGAGGTTCCTCTGTAGTTAATCTCTGCTTCAGCCTAACTACTCAAAGCACTAGTATTATGCATAACCACATCTCTGACTAAACCACCAGATACCCTGTTGCATTATGGTTAATGTGGTTGTTTGAGTTTGACAAGTGAATGGTAAATAGACTGGTACTTCTATAGCGCTTTTCTGCTCTAACAGAGCACTTATTAACCCAGTTACACATACTTTCACAAACATTCACACACACACACACACACACACACACACACACACACACACACACACACACACACACACACACACACACACACACACGGATGCACATCAAGGGCACCTGTGGTTCACTATCTTGCCCAAGGATACTTCAGCATACAGACAGAGTAACCACTAACCGTCCAACAGACAACCCACTCTACCTCCTGAGCAACTAAGAGAAAAAAATTATTGTTACTTTAAAAAAAAAAGTTCTTTTTTTAAAAAACATTTTTAAGCTCCCCATTTGCTTAGTTTAATATAAAAATAATTATTCAGTTGGTTTCTGAAAAAATTGTGGTTGGCTCAAAATATAAGCAAGTAAAAATAAATACAAGCAGACATTCTTCAGTTTGACAACAGGCATCGGTGTCAAAGTGTCCAGCTTCTCATGCAAAAATACACATTTAACGAAGAGCTTATTTTAAAATATTTAAGATAAAGATATTTCAAAGAAAAGGTTGAAAGGCTGAAAGGTTCATTTTTCCTTTAAATACTTCCTATAATTACCTTTCTTTATTTTTTAATATGCCATTTTTATTAGGATGCTGTTGAAGCTGTTTCCAATGCAAAGACAGTGAGTGAGTTTTATTCCAAAACACAGGACACTTTGCACATTTGCTGCTTTGATCTCATTCTACTTTGCTACTTGAATTATTCTTGAGATTGATCTTCCTTTTTTTTGCCGCTAAAACATACAGTTGTTGCTCTTTGTTACAGACCAGCACGTGTGCAGCATATCGCTCAACTCTGCTGAAGTCTTTCAGGTGATCTCACCAACAAACCTCTCACTAAAATGAGACCAGCGCAGTGTGCTGCTTATGGATTATTTGCATAGAAAATTTGTCCTATGTTTGTTGAGAGTGCATGTTCAGCTTACTCTCAACGAGGGAAAAACATTACCTCAAAACACACACGCACACAGTGTTTCCATGGGGACCAAGCAGCCACTCTTCTTTTCAATAGCGCGCGAGTGAGTCGAGGTAGACGTCTATTGTGTTGTGTGTGTTTGGGGGGTCAGGGTGGTGGTTCGAGAGGGGTTAGGGGGAGCAGTATTAAACAACACACTAGACAGATGAAAGCGCTGCACATCCTTAAATCTAATCATAATTTAGTCATCAGCACAAGATGGTATGCTCGAAAGAAAGAAGAAAATAGGCAAGACTGACAGGATGGCGAGAGACCAGAGTCCATAAGTCAAGGGAAGGGAGACGCGAGATTGCTCTCAGATGGAAAATGATGGACAGAGACGGTCTTATTCCTAAAGATGATGCTTAATTGTTGCTTCAGTCCACATATTCAGCAACAAACACTTAGCCTAAAAGAATTTCTGATGCTCAGATACACTGCAGCAAACACAGACGACTTAGGTGTGAATAACAATACATAATCATCCATTTAGGAAATGCAAAATTATTACTATTATCTTATTACTATAATTATATTACTATTATTGGTATTACAAATGGAATTACAGCTGCTCAGTTGAAATATAGCAAAAGCAGAAGTGTGTCATATTCACATCTGAATTATTAGTGTTGACATTTAAAGCAGAAAACGATCTGTCCATGAAGAGGCTTCTACACCAGAACGTCAAACACTTTAATTAAAACTTGAGATGAAGGTTTTTTGTTTGTTTGTTTGTTTTGTTTTTGCAATAATTTCTAGAATAGACTATTCCTAATCCCGATCCCCTTCATAACTTTTTAAAACAACTTATACAGGAAGCATTTTGGAGCAAAAATGAAGAAAAGCAGTCTGACTGGGGTTTTTTCTCAAATGGGAAATTTGAAATCTTGCCTTATGTTCATAATAGTGTTTAACACAACTACAGCTGTATTAAATATTTACATCCTATTTTCATCATTTTACATTTTGCACAGAGCTCAGTATGAGCTCAGAAAGAGTATCTAAGATAAAGTACTTGCATTAGAAGGGCTTTACTAAACCTGCTGACCACTCAAAGAACTTTAGAGTGCAAGTCTCATTTCAGCAATAATTGTTTATTCCATGCACATCAATCACTTTATCGACCTCACATCCACGGTCAGTATAGAATCACCATTTAACCCTGCATGTCTTTGGACTGTGTGAGGAAGCCAGAGTACCCTGAGTGAACCTTCAACCCCCCTGCCCTCCCCCATCTAGAACCAAATAACTTCCTTTTATGAGTTTTTAATAAAAGTGTGTCTACTGACTATTTTGAAGGGGAAGAAAGACTTTAGAAAGATTGTGACTGTTTCTGCGAAATAATTATTTAAGTTCCAGAGTTACCTATAAACATTCATGATGAAATTCAAAACAATTTTGAACACTAGAACCTTTAGTTTATTTATCTGATGGGGCCATAATTTGAAGAATATATTCCTGAAACAAATCAGAAATTCTGCAAAACGTTTTGGTGTAAACTTGTTGAGATGTTGATGTTACACAAGCAGAAACATGGCTGATAAAAGTAAATATTTGGTTGATAGAATCCTTTGGTTACTGATGTAAATTTAAATAAATGTGTTATAGGTTTAACTATTGGTGCTGCCCAAGTGTGACTGGGTTTTGCAATGTATTAGAAACAGCTTTCCATCTAACAGCTGAATATATGATTGAAACATGCTTAAAAAAACCCAACACAATTTCTTTTTAGGATGTATGTTTTTCCCCTTCCCTTCGGATGTTATCATCCAGTGGATGTTATTAGAGGTAATAAAGTCCATTGAGTGGACTGATAACATCCGAAGAGGGTGGTTCCTTCCACATTCTAAACAAACAGAAGTAGGAAAATGGCATAATAAAAACATGATATCAGTTTTTTATGCAGCTAAACTTATTATGCACCAGCATTAGGATACGCTGTATGTAATATTCATTGGTAATAATTTTTTTTTTCAACAGATATCAAAGTAACACTGTGAAGAAAGTAACCAATGAAAATGCAGAAACACACTGAGCTGAGTCAATTGCCCCAGAGCATGCTGGGTTCTTTCCTTATGACAACCAGTATTAAACCAGTCATACGGATACTAAACATAGTTTATTAACTCCACATATTTCATACTGTTCGCCTTTATTTCAAAATAAGAGCCCAAACTTATTCAAGGTAATTTAATTTAGGTTAACAAACAAATCATCAACCAGCAGTGAAAAAACAAAATTAACACATTTTTCACCTGCATAACCCAAAGGTCCCTGAATCCTTGTACAGTTATAATTCTGTCTGTCGCTCTGTAAGCATTTATTTGCACCTCTTACCTATCTTTGTGTTTTACACACCATTAGTCAAAGTATTCATATAGCCAGAGTGTCAGTTATTCCCCCAAACAATATACATGAAACTACATGTCAATGGTTTTGGAAAGGGACAATATTGATTCAATGTGTCTGTAATAAAGCATCTTGTGTTGGCCCCATACATCAATTCAGCCCCTGTGAAACATGGGTTGGAGGAGAATTACTGTGCTTCTCTCTGTTGGACTGACACTTTGGGTGCTGGGTCAGCTTCAAGCACCCCATTAGCTGGAAACCATTCTCCACCTCTTCTTTGTCCTGTTCTCTTTGGTCCTCTCCCCATCTTGGTCAGATTTGTGTGTGTAGACGCATGTCATGAACTTTTCTTTGTAAGACTAAGTAAATGCACTACCTTCTGCTACTAAGTGTGGTATTGATCACAACTATTATGGATTTTTATCCCATTTCATGATAATGAAAATAATGGAAGTGCCCTGTGTGCAACAGAATTGGTTTAATGCAGAACACGTCACTGAGAGATGGAGAATGGCTGCTGGGGAAATCTCAAAAACCTACAAATAGCAACGAAATGAGGAAAAGAGGGTTTTTTGATTTTTTTTTAAAGAAATATTATGAAACTTTTATGTTAGAAAATGCAAAGTAAGAAAAGCAACTCTAGTGTTTTAATGATGATGATGATCGTGATTATTATGGTTTTAGTCTTCAGCATTGTCTTCTTCTTCTGGACGCTCCTTTTAGGGGTCACCATACAGGATCATCAGCCTCCGTCTGACCTTCTTCCAATCATCCTCCTCTGTCACACCAGCACTTTGCATGTCCTTCTTCACTACATCTTCTCTGAGGTCTTCCTCTTTTCCACCATCCCTCCTCTGCACATGGCCAAACCATCTCAGCCTTTCCTCTCAAACTTTGTCTCCAAACTGCTTAATCAGAGCTGTCCCTCTGATGAACTCCTTTCTGATCTTGTGCATCTTGGTCACTCCCAATGAAAAGCTTAACATCTTCAGCTCTGTTACCTCCAGCTCCACTTCCTGTCTTCTTGTCAGTGCCACCATCATCATACATCACAGCAGGTCTCACTACCATCTTGTAAACCTTCAATTTGATGTTATCTTTATATGTTATCTTTCATATGTTATCTTTCACCCCTGCCACTCGTCTCCACCCACTCCATCCTGCCTCCGTTCTCTTCTTCACCTCTCTTGTGCACTGTCCAAATTTTGGAAGGTTGACCTCAGATACTTAAACTCATCTGTGTTCACTGTCACTGCTCCTTGCAGTTTCAGTGTTACACCTGTTCTCTCCAGAGCATACCTCCACCTCTCTGGGCTCTCTTCTTCTCCTTTCCTCTTCCTTTGCCCTCAGCCAACAGTAGCGTAGATTCCACTTGCAACCTGTTAGCCAATGGCACTAACGCATGCCCACATTTTTTTTCCTGTTTATTATCTGCATGCTCTGTTTAGCAAAGATTGTATACCTTTTGCTTTTCCTGACACAATCCTACTCATTTATCCGGGCTTGGGACGAACGGGAGTACACTGCCTTGTGGATTCTTCTTTTTTTTAGCACATCTTTGTAATATATTTCTGTGCTTTTTCTACTTTCTTTGTTCTGTGGATGGTGTTATCTGGTTAAATAAATGTCAAAATAATGGGAAAAAGGAAAAATATGTCCGTGAAGGTTCTCATTCATCCAGGTCATCGTAGTCTAAGGAGCTTGGAAAGAAAAGCGTCTGGACTTCTTTAAGGTGCTTGAAGACTTTTCACCTCTCGTCCGAGAAGTTTCTTCAGTTCTAAGGTCAAATGGTGGAGTGTCCCCCCAAGAGGGACATGGACCCCCTATTGATCCTCTACCCAATCACGCGAGCCAAGGTATGAAAAAGTAAAAAGGAAAGCATTTGGAAATATTGTTCATATTGCGCGGTTTGAAATTGCTGCTCAGAGCCTTTTGTAATTCATAGCACTTATCATTGTTGTTGCTGAAGTTGTACGTGTATATTTTTTCAGGGAAATGTTTTTAAAATATGTATTTGCTTTTTTATTCTACTTACTATGAAGAAGTTTCTGTTTATTGGTTTGTTTGTTTGTTTTTCAGGGGTTAAATAAATGTTGAACAAAAGAGACACTTACCTGGTTTTGCATATAACTTATAACTTAATAGTAAGAGGTTGGATTTAAATTTGTTGCTGATTTCACTATGTAATAAATTCTTCAAATTCTTTCAATACATTTTTTTTTCATATTATATTTTCACTAGTGTTTACATTGTGTATCTGTATGTGTGCATTTGTGGCGCATGCTGTGTACAATAGTCAAACATTACACGGAACCTTTATCCCGCTAACCCGAGTTGCACCCAGAGGAGTGTTTCGTTGACGGACTGTCAGATGACATAATGGTAAACACAGTAAGGTGAGTCAAGAATTATGTGATACAGCTTGTGCACGGCACCAGTTCCACCATCTGAAAACACCAGTAAAGCACTAGCGCCATGCGATGGTGCACATTTGAAAAAGTGAGCCGTTTTATCTCGTTTTTAAATGACATTGATCAAGGATGGAGAGAGGCTAGCGTTAGCTGGCAGCTAACTAGCCCCGGCTCACATCACTTTAGCTGGGGATGAGCACGGGCCTTTTTCAGTCAGCTTTAGGAGTGTTCCATCGACTTTCTGCATACATTTATTTCGAAATAATTTAGATGATGAACTAGACGCGTTAGGGGAGCTGACATGGGCAGCAAATTCATGTAAGTGTCGGAATGGCTAACTGTGGCTTCACCTTTGTCAGTGTTTCCAGCTGAGTGATGCTGACTGTGTGTTTGTGAACTGAAGTGCACAGGGCTGAGGCTGATAGTTTTTCATCTGTACCTGCTATCCCAGTTAAATGTCAGCATAATTATTGTCGAAAGCTGCTTAAAACGAGGAGCTAATATCCTTATAGATGTGATGCATTCAAGCATCTATGAAATGTTTTGCGTTTTTTTTAATTAAAAAGTTAAATATGCTGGTGTGTTCAAGTCCGTTGGTCTAACTTATGGATATGGGAGTTCTATATAAAATTATTTAGAACTCGTATATGAAATCTTGAGAGGAAGGATTGACAACAAATAAAGTTTAACTCAGCAATAAAGCAGTCATTCACACAGTGCTCATGTTTTTTGTGTAACTGGATCCCTAGGTTGGTTCTACAGTTGTGAATGTTTAAATCTGCAGCCTCAATCTAAATAAAAGCTCAGTATAACATTAAACATGTTGAAAAGTATGTTGTGACAAAAGTGAGCCCAGTGGAACCTGATGTGCACCTCATCTCTGGCAGATATGAAAATGTAACCGCTTGCCAGTTTTAAAAAGTACGATTTTCATTTTTGTTTCTGTGCAAACGGCTTTGCACACTCATGGCTGTTTCTGCGTCAGGTTCATGATGTTTTCATCTGGAAACGATCCAACTGTCTTAAAGGAGGTGCCACAGAGAGTGCTTTTTTCACACTCTGCAGTGTAACATATCCCAAACTGCCTCAGCTGGGTTGAGGTCAGGTGATTGTTGATGTGAGGCCATGTGCTGCAGCACTCCATCAGTTTGCATCTCGGTGAGACAACTCTTACAGAGCCTGGAGGTGTGTTTTTAGATTTTTATCCTCCTGTAAAGCAGATGGTGTTCCCCCAACTGAACTCGAACCTGAAGGCATGTTGGGTCGCTGAAGAATTATGTTACTCTGCTAGTTAGAATTCATCATACATCTCTAACAGTGTCACTACCAAAGTCCGTCCACCATTAAAGAAAGGTTGGTTTTTACTTTTTGCTTTCTTGGCATTGTACTGAGCTGATTGTAGGGCTACGTCAGCATGTGTGAGTCAACAGGAGTTCAGTGGGAAGCTCGATGAGTAATCAACCTTGATGACGATGCAGTATTAGCTCACAGCTATATCTGCAAGCAGATGATGTCATGGTAAATATGTTCATAAGAGATGATGCATAGTGTTGCCATTTAAATGGATTACAAGGTGGTCAGTGCTCGCTAGATGTACACAGCAGTGAATTCTTGGTGCAATCCAACTTCAATTATTAAATTCTATCTATCCATTTTTTGTTGTTGTTGTTTTTTTATAGCTTTTTTTCTTTCAAAAACACAACCTAAACAGATTTTCATAGCATTTGCTATGGGTAGTTCTTTATTTACTGTGCTTGGGTTTGCTTGAATCAACTGGGTGTTGTGTTTGTGGCATTTCAAACGTTGCAGAGAGCCCTCTGATGGACAAAATAGGCAAAGCCAACACTTGTAAGATGTAGGAAGGCTGTTTCTCCCATTTCTTTTTAAATTGTTACTTATTTGCAGTTATAAATGCCAACACTGATAAATCAGCAAATAGCTAAGATCGCCCCACCAATAAATCAGTGAGACTCATTTTTTGAGCTTCTCTGATTAGATTTTTGACCACCTTTTTCTTCCAGTGAAATTGTTCACTGAAAGTTGGTTAACTGTGTTCACCTTGCCACCCATAGTCTTAAAATTATGATGATTTCAAATGTGTTGGAGAATTGGTTTAGAGCGCCTACATGTTTTATTACAAATATGAATGTTTGATCCCAGTGTGTTTATCACTGCATCGCAAGGAATATAATATATGGTCATTTTGACATTACCTCACCTAAAGGCAAAATGTCATCAACTTATTAATGTAGTTTTTTAAAGCATTTTCTCTTTCTTGTGAGAAAATGTGTATCTTGTGATAGAAGCACATGGAGGATGGATTTGAAATGGTAACTTTTAAGTCAGATTAGATGGTTAATAATAATTTTTAAAAGAAATCAAGAAAATCCAGGGCTCAGTCATTTCTGTGCGATGTAGTGTTTACCAGCAGCAAATGTTCTAGGACTTTGTGACAGTCAACTGTATAGTCTCGCTTACATGTGCTACATATAATAAATCTTACATAAAAATGCAAAGCTAAGAAAATCCCTGACATTTTCCCTCCCATGATAATGTTCTGGGTTTTTTTTATTTTCAACAAATTATCACCGGCAAATTGCTCCACGAAAATGAGTTTCAATGATGCAATGGCCATTAAATAATTCATAAGTGGACAAAAGTAAAAGAGGCTGAGCTGTGGAGGAGGGGAAAATCAATGAGAGTGAGAGAGCACAAACGAGAAAGAAAGAAGTGTGTATATATCGAGAGAGAGGGAGCGAGAGACAGAGGAGTGGAGACAATCAGAAGAGACAGGCAGTCAAGCAGATGGATGGGAACCCCACCCAGGCCTGTTTCCTCTCTGTCCGCTCAGTCCAGAGATAATCTGCTGAGGAGGAAGTCAAGTATTATTCCAGTACGAGGAATGATGATTGTTTCTGTTTGCTGAGACGGACTCTGAAGTTGGGGTTTTTTTGGTCTAAGTGTGATGAAGATCCTGTAGGTGGGTAGGTGGTTTGATGTTTAAACTTTAACTAGATGCTTTATTACCCTCTTTCATAATTTTAGTCTTGACAGAGACTCTATTTAAATTTCACAAAAGCACCTGGAATGAGCAGCAAGTTTTCTTACTGTCAGCTGTCTTTCCAGTCTTCGTGCTTATTTTGCATGCTTCCTCTTTTACAAGTTCCTCTTTCTTTCTTCCCTTCTGTTACAGTCAAGCCACAAACACCATCCAGCTGATGCCCCAGCCGTCACCCGATTGGCCGGAAGAGTGTAAATCAGCTGATGTATGATTTTGACTCTAGTCACTCAGCAATTGAGACAGAGGAGAAGGACTTCACTGCTTTTTGCTCCCAAATGTGAGTGTATCTGGCTGCATAAGGTAGTTTGCCACCCAGATTGGATTGGAAAGTCCCAGCTCCTGCCAGTCCTGGCATGAAACCGCAGTAGCTCCCCGGAGAATATACTGACTCACCTAGCAGAGCTAGTGGAGCATCATTAAAAAATAGAAGACTGTAGCCCTGGATGAGGGTACTGTCTTCATGCAGAGGGCAGATCGCAGCTTAAGGCAGCAGTTTTTGAAGTTTGTGAACTGCTTGGGTTTTGTTTTGTTACTAGCTTGTCAGCATACCTAAAACACCTGCGTTTGTCCAACTGACAGCTGATTTTTGTTTATTGGCCATGCAGATTCTGCTAACAGGGATTTTAAACCCTTTTTGGATAGCTGTCTAGTTGTAAGATTTCCAGCTCAGGGAAAGCCTGTCCTGGTACAGCCATGGAGGGTCTTGAGCAGCTGGACATGGTGGGTGATATCAGCCCAGCTTTGGAGGCCACAGAGGATTTCATCCACTGCATGGATAGGATACAAGGCCAAGGTACAAGCCAGGCTCAAACAGGGAACCTTCAGCCTGCCAGGCAGTCGAAGCAGCTGCAGGAGGTATCTAATGCAGCGCTGGGCAAGCTGAGCTCCAGTGGCGTGTGGAACCTGCTAGCTGGAGAGCAGCCAGAGGTCGGGCCTCTAGGCCTAGCTTGGGCTGATAACGTCAGTGTTTTGGGGCTAGGAGTGGGTTTGAGGCACGGCAAGAGAAGCCGAGCGCGTTCCACCAATGACTTGGCTGCCCATACCAAGGAGTGCACCAACAACACCACCAACTCCTCATCTAACTCGGCGTTTAAGAAGGGACACAGCCGGTCCAGGTCAGATGTCCACTACCGCCCGTCTGCCTGCACCGACAATGGTCTGCCCACAGTGGACTGCAACACCCTGAAGAACATGATCCTCAACCACCAGCAGGAGGGTGAGTTCATGTTCACACTGTATACTTCTGTGGATAATATGATATATATGCTTATGTGAACAGGTTAGTCCAGCTCCATGGCAGAGCTGAAAAGGTGAGTCACTGATCATAAGTTAATATAGAGTTAATTGACAGAATGGATTTTGAACAGCAATTTAAAAAAATATTTGCTACATATTAAATAATATTACATAAAATAATATTATAACAAGTAAACTTTTTAAAAGTGCCTTTCATGTGCAAATGAAGTTTATTTATAATCTGGTACATATTGATATGTATGATCTGATATCATGATTGTTCAGGGGTTGGTGCTTTCTTTAAGTATGTGGTGGATTAGTGGAAAAGTTACAAGTGAACCCAAACTTTAAACTGTATTTCTACAATTCAGTGTGACGTACTTGTACATGAAAAGTGTTGGAACCAACAGGTATATGCTTTCCTATTAAATCAGCAGTAGTTTTTACATCACCAACCAATGTAAGATTTATGCCACAGCTGACCTAAAATAGCTAAAATATAATATAAAATATAATTAGTGTTATCCATCTATGAATTTTTAAACGTACTGTTTAAAAAAAAAAAAAGCAGAAAAAGTAGTAAAATACATTTTTATTTTTGGATTAAGATGCCAAATTACAGTTATTTACTAGCATTCCTAAACAGAAATTCCACTGTGATGGTTCAATAATATTTAGTTTTAAACAACTTTTTTGACAGATTTCTAAATACATGTTTTCTTGTTTTTATGAAACCTAATAAATTTAATACGCAAAGTCATTTATTTCGCTTCATGTGTTACCAAGGTCACAGATTTTCAAAAGCATTTTTCCTGTGGTGGATATAACTTAACCACGTCTTTAGAAACAAGAATATGTTTTGACAAAGACTTGAGACCGTACTCATCAAGAGTAAACATGGACACAAGTTGGAAGAGCATTAGGAGTTGTGCAGAATAACAAGGACATTCTTTCTGGAAAGACTATAGTTCAGATTTCTAAATGTACATTTTACTGATTTTCAGCAGCGTAAATGAATAGATTCCCTTTTACTGTGTTGAGGAGATCATCTGAAAAGTCATACCATCACTTACATCCAAACCTTAAGAAATTAACTTCATACTGTTGAGTCAAGCTGAGGTAAGTGAGGAGATGTGTAGCTGTAAGTGAAAACGTTACAAACACTCTTGCCTAATACAGTGTTGACCCTTTGCGTGCCTCGCCCTGCTGAGGAGTAGCTTCTAAACCACCTCGTGTCAGAGAGGTTAGCAGAAATAATAAAGTTGTGAGTTGAAACTGTCGCAGGTACCTGAAAACCCAGCTTTCGTTATTTATCTGTGCTCGTGCCACTCGCCATGAAACTCTAGCTGTCAGATTCTCTGACCCAGACGTCTGCCCATAATTGTTACGAGGTAATCAATATTATTCACTGCAGTCAGTGGTTACACCGTTTTTCTCATCTGTATATGTTTTCTAATTTGAGTTAACTGATCCTTTAATCAGATTGAATTTGCCTAATTGGGCGTTTGTGGCATGGAGAGTTGCTTTGACTCATTGAAGATGATGTCATGGCCTCTGGTGACCAACTCATTGAACCTGCCAGAAATATGCACACCTCCTCCTCCTCCTCTGCTCCTATCGACCGTCCATTCACTGAAAAGCTTTCTCAGCCTTTGAGAGGCTTTCGGAGGACAGAAGTCCTGGACTATTTGTGCTGCGGATCGGGGCGTGTGCTGTACTTAGGCTGAAGCATCCTCAGAGAAAGCAATAATGACAGAAGATGATGATAACTTGAAATGACACAGCTGTGCTATGACAGTCCTTACTCAGGCAGAGAGCCCAACACACACACACACACACACACACACACACACACACACACACACACACACACACACACACACACACACACACACACACACACACAGCATTTGTTTGTGTGTTTTGGCTATCTAAAGGACTAAGGAGATCCTAAGGGATCCTGAGGGATAATAGCCTGTAATCCTGTCAGCAAATGGACTCAAATGAGGCAAGAGAAGAGGCAACCCAATTACCCAGCCCCTGATACTGGCAGGATTATTTAGTATTAGCATATGTGTGAAAAGACATCAGGCTATTTAGTTTGGCTCGATGTGTATTGAAAAGAGAGAAGGAGGAAAAGGACGGTAATAAGCACAAGGCACAGTGATTTAGCTCGCCTTGCTATGTGTCTTCATTCACATTAAAAAAGAAAAGTAGCCTGTTGGCTTTTCCATTAGTGACAGCTGTGGATGTTTAGGTGCTAAATGGATATGATTATCGCCTTTTTATGTACACAATATACATGCATATGTAACCACATAGGCTTTGCTATTATTTAAGTTCTATTGTGTTTAACTAGAAAAGCTGCATTGATTAAAAAAAACAAACAATGGCAATAGGTGTATTTTTTTTAATGTTGTATGCTTTTTAAAATAATAAACACATTCATACTAAGTCACCAATATTTAACAGGAAATGCAGCAGTAATAGTAAAAAACCAACCACGCAAAAGAGCTTTAAAAAATGGGTAAGACCTCAAGACCCCGGCCTGCACACCTAACATGTCAGGGGTACTTAAGGTTACTTGGTGTTACGGTGCAGCACGCCTAGGCCGCTGGGAGCTTTCCACTGAGTGTTTCTTCTTCACTCACCTCTTTTCACTAACTCTGTGTTAATACATTGCTCTGCATTTAATCATTAGTTATTATTCATCCCTGGCTTTCTTCCACAGCGTGTCTTTGTCCTGACTTTCTCCCCTCTTCCTATTAAAAGGGAGTTTTTCTTTCCCACTATTGCCAATTGCTTGCTCATATGGGGTCATCTAATTTTTGGTGTTTTCTCTCTAACAGGGTCTTAAACTTAGAATATAATATACATATGTGAGGTGACTGTTGTTGTGATTTGGTGCTAAATAAATAAAACTGAACTTTCCCTGTTTATGGCAGCTTACTATGAGTGCACTTCTATATACACACACACACACACACAGTGGAGCTGACAGGACACAAGCACTGAAACAACAGAGACTGTATTGTCTTAGGAGCCCCTTTTGGTCGTGTTAGTTTCTTTGGAAACGGGTCAAAAACTGTTGAAAAAATGCAAAGAGAATCTATCGGTGTAAAATGCATGAAATACCATCAAGATGCTAAATATTTGCTATCGGATTCCTCCATGCTATGTTGACTCTCCCCCCTAGCAGCCTGTGCAGTGCTTCTGACGTGTGGCATTGTAAAAACAGATCAACATAGAATTGAGTTAAATAGACTGGCTGATTGTTGCTGATACCTGATCCAGCTTTTAGAGTCGACACTGGACTGTTATCCGTTATCTGTTATTATGGATTGGTTCATCTCTAGTGGTAACTCATTGGCACAAACAAATGACTCACACTCAAATGTCTGCACAAAGTCATGGCAGACTTGTGACATGCTAGGTTTACCCTGCAGAGCTTGCAGCAGATCTCATTTTTGTTTGTTTTTTAATTCTTTCTACTTTAAGGACTATTAGAGTACTGAGAAATTATGACAATCCCTACAGATTACAAGATTGGCCATTTGAGCCACAGCCTTTGGTTTCCTACTTGTGTTTACTTTTAGTTGGGCCTTCTGCTGACTGTGTACATTCATGCTTTCTGTGTTTCAGTTCCTGTTATAAATGTCACCATATTAGTTTTGACACACGAGTGAAATTCTGCCCTTTCTCAATCTAGGGAGTTTGAACTTGAACGTCCCAGAAAAGCGTTAAATCCAGGTTAAAGGAAGAGGCTAACGATAGCTGAAGTGCTCTCCAGGCTACTACTGGCTCAATGAGGATAAGCTCTGATGATCTAGAAAATAGGTTAAGGGTATACCTTTGTACATTTGTAGGATAGGTCTTCACTTATAGCCGGAAACTTGGAAACAGCATGTAGTTTTAAGCAGGAGTTTGTACCTCGATGAACATGAAGGCAGTAGTGTTACTTAACAACAGAGTGAAATGTTAATTATGGTTGAAGGCTTGAATGTGTACGCTAGACTATTATTGTGTGTGATGTCAAAACCCACCAGGTAGAGATGAAGGCTAATTGAACAGAGCAGCTTTCCTCACCACAATGCCTAATTCTCATCTCGAGCCTCCCAAGCGTGAAGACTGCCAATCAGCCAGACCTGATTTCATTTGCATATTCATTTGTTCCCTTAGCAAAAAAGGTTTGTTAACATGCAAAGTCAGAGACCTAGAGTGACACTGTCAGCTGCTGTTTTGATAAGATTGATGAGGCACTGGACTTGCCACCCTTAAGTTAACAGGGGCTCTAAGAGAATTAGCTTTTTTCAACTAAAATGCAGTATGCACCAATTAGACTGCTTGTGGTGGGGGTTAGCAATTTGTCAGATTGATTTAGAAAACTTGTCTTTCTAGTAAATACCGAGTTAAAGTGTGTCAGGTCAAAAAGCATGAGTACATCAATGTTTAAATTGAGTTTTCAGCATGTTCCACTTGGAAAATAGTCAGTTTTAACGTGTGTAAGTAACCATTGTTGCAGGAGTCTAATTAATTTTGATGTGAAGCGGGTCCCGACCACATCTTAATGGATAAGGACAAGATTTATTTTAAAAGTACTTTCTATGCAAATTTAACCAAGGTAAATGGACTGGTTTTCATATAGCACTTTTGTATTCCACTTGAGCACTCAAAACACTTTATACAACATGACTTATTCACACAAGCACTTTTTCTACATTTATACTGCAATGAACGCATTGGGAGCAACTTGGAGTTCAGTATCTTGCCCAATCACACTTTGACATGCAGACTGGAGCACTCAGGGATCAAACCACGAACCTTCTGATTAGTGGATAACCTGCTTCAGTTCCTGAGGCACAGCCAGTATGGATTTTGTAATAATATATCAAATAATCACAGGTGCAGTATAAAATCATTGTTTTTTCAGTCCTCAATCTTTTCTGCCTCATTGAAAGTTCACCTCTTTGTCACCAGTTTCGGTATAGCAAGTGGTTCTTTCTGTTCCTCTTTTAGTGGAGGACAAGTGGGTGTAGGTTTTAAAAAAACTAAATATATATGCTTTTTTTCACCTTGATGTTGGCTTCTTTTAATGATGTGAAAGGATTGTTTTCTTTATAGTGTAGATGCCAGATTGCAGCACTTTGCTTAAAGTCTAGTTTAGTTTTAACACTGGGTTATAAACAGTTAGAGAAATGAAATTGGATATAAGGGCAAAGTCTGGACAAGAACATTATTGTCACTACAGCGCTCCATATATCTGCTGTAAGTCCCTACAATTGTGGTCAAGTGCATTTTCCAAGCAGAGGTTGTGGTCACTGAAATCTGCCTTAATCTGAACCCTCCTTAATCAATGAGAAAGTTAACGATAATCACAGGGCAAGACTGAAAGAGAAAAAAGAGAAAAGGAAAACGAGTGTGAAACTAACTTTCTGAGAAACAGACAGTGGATTATCTGAGAGAAAATGTGGGCTCCAGCCTTCAGATTAGGAAAGTGGGGCAGACTGCCCACTGGCCTCTTTAACAATACTGTTTCTTCCTGCCTTCGTTACAAGAAACGTTTCCAGAGGAGCACCCGTGGATAGCTATCTCTGACCAAAATACAAAAGCTTAGGTCTGAGCAGTCAGGCTATGATAAGCGACCTCCTTCAGGAAACTGACCGGCCCTGATTATATGTCCAGTGGTCAATTAGACTTGTAACAAATGTGGCAGGAAAAAGCTGCATAAGCAAGTCAAGGTAGGAGGTAAAGGAGGTAGGTCATTGGCTTGGAATTAGGCTTGGAGTTTTCACGTCTTTTTAAATGCTTTGAAGACTCCGGGGTCTTTTATCAGTATGAGTTCACACTATAGATGCTGTCCATTAAAGGAAAACACCACCAAAATCCACTTTCAGTATCTCTCCCAACCTTTAGTCTTTAAAGTGTGCATGTAGCTGACTTCATAGCAGTTACAGTGGACTCAATCGCCTCCTCTGGCGTTGATCCATATGTTCCCGCCACTCACTTTCTCAACAGCACGCCTCAACACACCATTTCTGTGATCACCTTGTCATGCTGTGTTAGAGATAGCATTGTTGAGCACTGTTTTGATTAATTAGTCCTAAACATGATCAAATGTCAGTGGTAAAAGATTATCAAATGGTATTGAAACACACATTACAGAATTTTATTTGCAAAACTTTATTGTAGTTTAAGTAGCTTATTGCGTGAGATGTTTCCCATGTAAATAATTTTTACTTGACTGGTTTTAACCAGTGTCGAATTGGGTGGTTAAAAAGTAACTAAGGAACATAAATTGAACATAAAAGAAAATATTAGAAACTAAATTACTGATCTTGAAGGAGGGCATGAAAAATGTTAACTTTTTATGTGCATGAAAGGCTAAACTTGAACCATGCAAACAATACTGCTGCCAACACCCACAAAAGGAACTCTTGACAGCCAGATGTTAAGTATAGAGGTTGATGTTTACTTCTTAAAGTCGCATGCCTCAGATGGTGAGGGAACACAGGATTGTTAAAAACACACATTTTTGATCCCCATTTAAAACTTGGATGGTTAATTGCTAATGGAAAGGCCCTTGTTAAAACAACTGCTTGTTCTGAACATATATATTATTCATTTGTTTCATTTCTACCTTTTTCCCCCTGCTCTTCTTCTGTGCCTGTCCAGCTGATAAAAGCAGCAGTAGCAGTGTGGTGAAGCAGGGTGAGATGGAGCAGCGTGAGGGGCCCCGAGGCCGCTGGACACCCTGCCATGTCGAGCTGACGCCTTGCGAGCTCCGCCTGTACACTCTGGACAGCAGTGCCAACCGCCAGCTGGGCACTGCCTACTCACTGTCACACTGCCAGAGCGTCATCTCTCCAGCACCCTGCAGCCAGCCCGGCCAGATCACCCAGCCCGCAGACCAACGCACGATCCAGGCTGTCTTCTTCAACAGCACACGTCTTCAGCTGAGGGCGGCCAGCCAATGGGAAGCCATGGAGTGGAGACGGCTGATTTGGGAGAAGGTGCAGGCAGCCAGACCCATGAGGCAGGAGAATCGTCAGCATAAAAGCGGAGTAGAAAATCATCATGTCGTGAAGTTTCCTGCACCCATGTCACCTTCGTCTTCGCCTTCTCCTTCTGGGCTCGACACCAGGCCTGATGGCGAAAGCGACACCCCGACTTCAGCAGAGGCATCGCTCTCTCTTCCGCCTAATTCTGCTGTCCTGAGCAGACCCACCACCCTGCCTTTGTTCACGCAGTCGTGCCAGGACGCTCTCAGAGTCGGTCTACTGTACCAGCTGACGGATCAGAACAACTGGCGGGCCTTCACTTTTGTCCTCACCAGATCTGTTCTCCAGGCCTTCCCTACAGAAGGCCGTGGGTCTGTGTCCCAACCTGTTCTCCAGTACTCGCTGGCGTCCTGCATTGCTGTTCAGCATGATCATGAGTCAGAGAATGGAGAGCCATGGACAGGGAAAGGGGAATTTTTTCAGGCTGTTTTCCCAACAGAGGTACTCAAACTTCGTGCTGATGGTCACCTCAAGGCCCAGGAGTGGGTGGAGACCTTGCGGGAGGCAGTCAGAACACAGAGGCCTGCACAAGAAGGGACAGAACCAGGAGTAGGACCTCCTGGTCTCCAAGGGGTGCTATTGAGATCAAATCCATCCAGGGACAGGAGGCAAAGGGACGCACAGAGAGCAAAGCGACAGTCGGTCACCACCAGTTTCCTCAGTATTCTCACCTGTCTGGCTGTGGAGAAGGGGCTCACTGCTCAGAGCTTCAGGTGTGCAGGTGAGTGGTTTTTACAAACACAGACAAGTTGAAGAAAATTACCATCCTGAAGGCTGAGTTTTCTGTGTCTTAAAAGTGGCTCTTTATTTTACCTGGTTAAACCACTGTGGCAACTTAGGCTAAACACATAACCTGGTCTGGAGCAGGTTATGTGCAGAGTTTTGGTGTTAAGTCATCTGCAAGTGCCACATTTTGACCATTTTTGTATTGATGGCATGTGTTTTAAGTATGAATTCTTTTCTGGGGAACATATGAGCCAGCTCTTAAGCTGGATCTTCCTAAAACCACTGAATGAAGCGAAAACTGTGCTTTGCATCATCACAGGAAAGTGTATATTAATTTGGTGATTTCACCTGTAATTACGATACAGGAAATAAAAATTTTATGTATCCAGTTTAAAGTTTTAGCGCTCTGATATTCAGCCATGTTGGAAATGCACAGCAGCACTGAGAACACACTCAGAGTTAAAACAATTAACTTAAATTAAAATAGTATGTATAGTCTGCCAGTCTCATTAATCTTAGTTCATAAACATTTTCTTGCAACTATGCGCACACACACACACACACAAACACACGTACGTTCAAATTGCTGGATAAGTTGATTTAGTGACGATGTTCTTCGTAACTGTTAGTTGTGATTTTCTTTATTTTTCACTTGTTTAATTAGGCTTTTTGCACATTTTCCTCTTCAGTCCCAACAACAATCCCTACAATTACAAATAACTTTGCCTAATTGGCTCCCAAGACATTATTGTAGGTATACAGAAATATCTTCCCTTCACCCTTTCACCCCCATTGGCCTGCTTTCAGCCTTGTTCTTATTCACGGTCTGCTTGTTTAGTCTTCTCATCAACAAAGTGTGACTGATTATTGCAGTTCTCAGGAAACTCGACTGGACCCGGCTTTAATGTAAACAGAAGAGGCAAGAAGGGTACACGGTCAGCTGGGGCTCTTGAAGTTGAAAATGCATATGATGACCACTGACCCAATATATGCTCATTAGAGAATAAAATGATATAATACAGTGACGTAATTAATTTTAAATGGCACACTTATTACTGAATAAAATATGAACAGTGGGTCAGGTAGAAAAGGGCTTGTTGTTACGTTATTTGCAGGACGTTCATATGAGAAAGATCCATTAGGATGGCTCGAAAAACTTTTTGGTCATGTTTTTGATTGTTTTGTATTAATATTTTAACACTGTTGTAGATGTATGTTAGCACTATCTTCTAGGTATCTGTATGGATGCCTATAAATGCACCTTATTATGCCAGCTGGTATTAGCTGATGGTTTCAAAACTACAAAATGCGATTTTTTATTTTTTTTTTAAGTGGCTTAAAACTGCATGTTCATCATGTAGGCTGCGAGCTGCAGATGTCCGGCTCGGATTAACTGTTTGCTTGTAGCTATCTGCTGTGAACTTCATATAGCTACATGTTCATCATTCATTCTTATTTTTTCCCAATCTGGTGTTCATAGTAATTTATTTTCTTTAGCTGCACATACTGTAGATGACGTCTTCTGTGATGATTCTAACTCTTCTGTCAGGATCACAGGATGTTTTTCAGTATTTAGCAGGAATGCTTTTTCATTTCCAGGTCTATCGCAGCCTTCTTCTCCTTTATTGTTATTTTTTGTCACTCTTCATACCAATTCATATAAATTGCATTTACTCACCCTAGGTGTAAAACATGGGCTCTCGTTCTCTCTCTCTTTCTTTCTGTCTCTTAGCAGGGCTTTGAATAATCACCGCTCACCTCCCTTTTTATTTGTAACAACTGGCTTATTAATGCAGAGCTGTTTGAAAAGCCAGCTGAAACAGGAACAAGGACAGAGGCCGTCTGGGGGCAACTGATGATAATTGGTAGGCTTAAAGCACCGGAGGAGAGGAAAAATGGATGAATGAATGAATGAATGAGAGGGAATAAAGGCAGCCTGGGGATGCTACAGTGGTCAGCCCTGATCGTAGTTGTTTGTTTGAAGGGTTTTTGGGTAGGACGGGACAGCTGGATACGTCCATTTTTCTATACAGAGCACACCTCTGCTCTCTCGATCCATTCACTTCCCTCCTGTCCTCCCTTTCTTTACTTTTCCGCTCACCAGTTCTTTCACACTCGTAGCCTTTCCCTCTTTTTGTCTCCCTTTTCTCCTGCTGTCACCGCCTCATTTATTTGACTGTATCCCTTCTTGGTCTCCTACAGTGTTAGAAGCCCTGAAGTCTTTTACAACCATTGAATTCAAGGCCTTGTTATAGAGGTCTTATGTCTTCTCACAGGTTTTTAGCTTTCATTTTCAAGATATTCTTTTGTGGAAATTGGTCTTAAAATTTCCCTCTCGCACCATTAAAGTGGGAATCCTGATTTCTATGGACGTAAATGTTTTCAGTCTTCACTACTACTACTTCTTCTTCTTCTTCCTCTTCTTCTTCTTCTTCCTCTTCCTCCTCTTCCTCCTCCTCTTCCCTATACAGTCAATTATCGAAGTAGGTTTTGGGATGTTATACAGGTTTCAGTTTGACATTTTCTCTGTTCATACCATACCACCTTTATTTATAAGGCACTTTAAAATAAACCAGGGTTCACACTAGAGCAGGGCGATATGACCAAAAATATTTATCACGATATACATTTGAAAATTTGCGATAACGGTATAACTGACGATATAATTGACACTAGACAAAATACTTTACAACTCCACAACTTTATTAGTGCAAAAAAGAAAAAACATCAATGTATTTTCACTTAAACAAGCAGCTGTTTTTTATGTGCATTAAAGTTATATAAAAATTTAAAAGTGCAAATGCAAATTCCTTGCTGACAGTTTAACCAAAAGGCATTTTCAGTGGAAATTGGCCGACATATCCTCAGCATAACCATGTATAATATCCACAAAACTTAAAAAGAGGTTATACACACATAATACGGTAATATTATGTCCACGAGGCTCCTGCCTACGATAGCCGTAATGCTCCGACAATCCATCAAGTGGTGCGGCTTCGTAGCTTAGCAAAGTCGTACTAAAACATTTGACACATTTCCGAGCGCCGTGTACCACATAAAATCATTTCGAGGTCAGTAAACACAACCAGAATTCATACATAAGGCACACGGGATTATAAGGGGCACTGTCGATTTTCAGAAAAACCAAAGGATTGATTTTAAGTGTGCCGTATTTTCCAAACAACACGGTAATAATGACGGCCCGCTAGCATGCTCTACCAAAAATAGTACTTTGTTGTGTATCTGAGGGACGAGAGCTAAACCAGTTCCACACCACTGAAGTTGCAGCATTTTTACAAACCAGTTCTGGTTCATCCGTTTAATTCAACGATCCACTTTCGCCCTTCTCATTCTCTGTTGCTGCCATGCTTTTTCCGGCACTGCGCATGCACGTTTTACCCATATTCTATCGCGATATTTCATTTTCTTATCGTTGCCCAACATTATACCGGTATTACCGTGAATGGTGTGATATGGCCCAGCCCTAGTTCACACAGTGCTGTACATATACAAATACCATAAACAGAAAATAAAATCAAACATGTTAAAAATAGAGAATTAGGAAAAAATAGAGTCATTAAGAGATTTAAAAACAAATAAAATAACGTCAAAATTATCCTAAAATGTACAGGTAGCCGGTGGAGTGAAATAAAATGGGGATAATGTGCGCAGACTTTTTTGTGCCAGTTAAAGGACGCGCTGCAGCATTTTGCACAACCTGCAGATGCCTAATGGACACATCACTAACACCACAATAAAGTGCGTTACAGTAATCCAGCCTAGATGTAACAAAGGCATGGATTACCGTGTCAAAAAGCAGCCTTGATAAAATAGGTTTTATTTTGGCGAACTGCCTCAAATGAAAAAGATTTTAACTCCCAGATTAGTAATGTTCAGTTTAACATACTGCGCCAAAGAAACAAGATCCATAGTAGTGTCTCAGAAGTGTCACCAAAAATCCTCACTTCTGTTTTTTGCTCATTAAAATGTAAAAAGTTCAAAGCCACCCAGACCTTTATTTCACCAAGACATCTGAACAGGGAGTCTGCTGGTAAACCATTTATCTTTTTAAGAGGAAAATAAATCTGGGACTCATTGGCATAACAATGGAAAGAAATCCCATGTTTCCTGAAGATGGATCCAAGGGGTAGCAGGTATAGGGAGAAAAGAAGGGGGCCTAAAACTGAACCCTGTGGACGCCACATTCAAGAGAAGCAGCAGAGGATAGAAAGTTTCACAGAGAAGGTTACAAATCAACAAACGTTGGTGTGAGCTGGATAGACATGATTTCCAACACTCTCCATCACCATCAAACTCCAAATAGTGGTATAGCTTTGAGAAGAAAGCTGCTCACTGCTCCAGCAGACATCCAGCGAAGTTGTTCCCCTGGCACATGATCAGACGTCACCAAAGATCTTATACTCTGGGCCTCTTTTGTTTACATTTTAAGTTTGACTTGTTTTATTAGATATGACGCTGTCAAGGGAAAACAAGGAAAGAGATAAGACAATAACAAGGAACACAGTTCATCAGCTGGTGGTTTCAAGTTGAAGGTATGTAGTGTGGGTCCTCATTATCAAGCTTCTTCCTGGCAGCGTCACTCTTTAACTCAAAACAGTATTTGTCCATTCATTCGTCCATCCATCTTCTGTCAAACATCCTGTTAGCAAGTTCTTCCCTTTCACTGTGGCTAAGCACTTGCTCATAGTATCTTCAGATGATACTTGTATATATGGATTAAAAGCAGACAACAATTGGATGCATGCATTTGCACTTTAGGTCCAAATAGAAAATTAATTTATTAATGAATCCAGCCATCCGCTGTGCAAATGTGCATCAAACCTCCATCTTTTCAAAAGACATTGACCTTCACATTTTTAGCTGAAAGTAGGTTTGGAGAATCGTTTAGCGTGCGACTACAAGACGGTAATAAGTACCTCATGTTCGGTATGCTACCTCAGCTTTCACCATTTTCCCTTTGAACTTGTTTCAAGTCTTCTCTTTGCATATGCAGGCTGCTTCCTTACAAACATATCGAGTGAATCGTTGTTTAAAATGTAAAATATATTCAGCTAATTACATATGGGAACTGCTGCATTTTAGATTCCTTTTGAAGGAAATGGTTAGTGTTCGTTTGAAGGCTGTGACTCTCCGTCACCCCATAACCCCTCGCCGCACACGCATGAGCGTGCAGACGCACACACACATTGTGCAGAGTGTGCTCTCAGGTTAGATGACCCCTGTTTTTGCGCTGGAGCACATTCTCAGGCCCCCACAGACCATGTGAATCTGTGGGACAGGGGGGCTTTGGGTGAAGTGGGAATCAGTAGATATGAGAGAAGTGAGGAAGTAGGAGGTGGGTTCACATCAAAAGACAAACAGTTTCTCTCTCTTGCGCTCTCTCTCTCTCTCTCTCTCTCTCTCTCTCTCTCATACACGCACACACACACACGCCATCTTACTCATAGTACTCTCCATTTGTCCACATTTTCATTGGAGTGTTTGGTTGGTGTGAATGGGACACATCAAAGCTCAGGCTTCTCTCGTCTTTTGAGTTTTAATTCACACATGTACATAAACACACACACGCACACACACACACACACACACACACACACACACACACACACGGGTGTCCTGTCAGAGGTGTGGTTGTTTGAACCACTGGCGGGCAGATGAAAGCATGAGCCCCCTTTTTTCCCTGATGTCATCGCTCTCCCTCTCTCTCCCTCTCTCTCGCTCTCTCTCTCTCTGTATCTCTGTGTCTCTTCCTCTCTCTCTCTCTCTCACTGCTGGCAGGTCAAAGTGACCCTCTCTCACTACAGAGAGCCGCAGTACAATCGGTAGACCTTTGAGCTATGTTTGAATTCCCATTCATCTTTCCCTCTGTCTCTCATTCTCTGCATCCCAAAAAGACGCATAAAAGATCAGAGACGCGAATAAAACACGGTTGTTGCTCTGCTGATAATGAAGGAAGTAGTTAGCAGCTGAAACTATTAATAGTTACTCTGGACATTTTTTTAAAAGTAGCCTTTGAGATGATTACGGTATTTCTGCTATTATGGAAAAGAAATAGGCTAAACAACTGAGAAATGTAACGTCTAGCATAATATGCTTAATAATATTAGTAGTAGTAGCAGCAATGTTTTTCTCAGTCACTGTTTTCCCTTTGCTAGCTTGCCTGACAAGATGCTTGTGTAAGCTAACATCATATTACTTTGGGATGCATTTATTTCTTTTGTCAGTGTCAGGAACCACGAACATCTGTAATACAGTCATGTGAAGTTTTCATAGATTCTGTGCAGTCCTGTGAAAAACTATGTTCTTTCTGAAGAACCACGCTTAGCAGCAATAACTTTAAGTAATAGTTTTTTGTATGATTTTATCAGTTTCTCACATTATTGTGGAGGGACTTTTGAATTGCTTTTAGATTTGCTAATGCGCATGGGATCATTGGCCTTTTTCATGACCCAGTTTGGGCCAGGCTGTAGCTGTCAGGCAGATGACCTCACATCTGTCCAATGAGGTTTTTGTGATGCTATGCTTTGTTTGGTTTTTACCAAATATTGCGCTGTGCATTATGGTCAAACTTCTCCACTTTGGTCTCATCTTTCCAAAGGGCATTGTTCCAGAAGTGGTTTGTTCAGATGTAACTTTGCAAGCCTAAGCGGTGCTGCCATGCTCTTTTTTTTAGAGAGAAGAGGCTTCCTCCTGGCAACTCTTCCAAACAAGCCATACTTGTTTGGTCTTTTGGTCTTATTATGCTGTCATGAACTTTAACATACTAACTGAGGCCTGTAGAGTCTGAGATGTATCTGTTGGGTTTTTTTCCAGTTTCTGTGAGCATTGCACGGTCTGAACATGGGGTGAATTTGCCTCTACTCCTGGGAAAATTGTGGGTTAACACACACCTGTATGCCTGAATGCCAAATCAGCAAACTAATAAAACCTCTGCTTTTATTAGAGGTGCGCACAATTTCTACTTCCATGGGAATTAAGTGGGTAAGTAAATGTAAATCATCAGCAACAGCCTTTTTTTCACAGGACTGCATAGAGTCCTGTGAAAACTTTCTTTTTCGCATGATTGTAATTTTTTCTTGTACCTTCAAATAATAAAATATTGAATATTTGCCAAAGTCATTTTTTTTGTTTATTTTTAATAGACCTATAAGATAAATTCAGTATAAATGGGTGGTTGTGATGTTAAATGCGTCTGAAACAACAGTATTTGTTGAACTTATAAAAGTTAGAGGATGCAACTCTGTTTCTGTGGGTATAGGTTGTGCGGGGTGGGTCGGAGGGGGCCACTAATTGGCTACACCCCTGCTATGAGCCCAGACTGTTGTCTCGCAATTGCCTATTCTGTTCAACAGCACCTATAAATGGATTAAATTTGTAATAATACAAGAGAGGAAAGATGCAAATCCTCATGCTAGAGAGGCTAATTAAAACCTCAAATCAATATGAATTTTATTTTTTACTAAGTAATCAGTTATTCCACCAGAGATTTTGTTTTTTAATACTTCAGTTAGAATAAGCATAATTAGTGTCTTTTCATCTGCCACCTGCTAGCTACACCACCTGGTTCTCAAACTGTGAGCCGGACCCGCCTGGTGGGCATAGAGCCACTGCCAGAGGAAAAATATAGAGTGAAACTAAGCTGGATGAACGCTATTAATGTAGAGAAAGTAAACAAGTTTGCAGATGGAGTCGTGCGGACCTTTATTTCACTAAATGCTTTTTTCCATTAAGGATTGATAAAATGGTTTGGGTGTGGTGGGGTTGAACTTTTTCTTGTGTCCTACAGGCAACAAAAGTTGCAGGTTTTTAACACATACACTCGCTGCAGGTATTTTAACAAATTTCTGTTTCTAAGTAAAATAGAAATTGGATGGTTGTAAAGTCTTTCAAACTCTTATCGCTCTGGTCTACATGAAACTCTTCCAAATAACCATCCTAGGTGGACAGTTTGTTTGGGATCACCCTTCTTTCTTCTTCATAATAACCAAAAAGTATAAATGTACTTTGTAGTTTGGGTGGAAATTAGCTGAGATTTTTATCTAATGAGCAACTGCAAGATTTTGCAGCTTTGTAATGTACAAACACTTCAAACACACACAAACAGCAGCTATAAAAAGAAACTGCAGAAGCTGCAGTTGTGCCGCTGGGTGGTATTGGTTCGGCCTGGATTTAGATGCTTCACAGTGATGAAAATATGCATCCTTGTTAAAGATATTGACCACAATCATGCTCCAATCTGCCCACTGAAACTGCTGACAAAAGTGCCTCATGAGAGAATGAGTTGACTGTCAAGGATGAAATAGTACTGCTATTTCCTGTGTATTGAAATTGTAATTTATATAATTACTTTTATAAAGTCCTTACATATTTATGTATAGTCACTAGTGTGTTATTACAGTTTATTTACATGATATATACTTCTAAACCCACAGTGTCTATACTTTACATTCGCTAAGTGTCCACTTTGTATTGGCTTGGATAAGAATTGCAGGTATATCTATATATAAATACTTGCTTAGACTTGATTTACTTTTTATGACAGTAAATATTCTTAAAAACACAACTTCCTAAAAGTCCAACCTTAGTTTGAGTAAGTAATGTGACGTAAAGCATACATATTTCGCATTGCAAAAAGAACAAAGAAGTGCCACCTGTCCTTACTTTGATCTCTCTGCTCTTTGGTAAGAATTCCTGCAGTGTGTATGTTTTGCAGTTGTCTTACTGCAGTATCGAGGTTTGGAAGAGGCACAGATCAGCATCAGATTTATACGGATGGTGTTATTTGATATTTGTCATCTTGTGTAGTCCACCTTGCCTTTGCTGTTTGTTTTATTGAGCAAAGGACACTACAGAGTGCCCCCGCTGCTGCAGAGGTCCTTTCGCCACCGTGTGACCAGTCAGCGTGGGTGTGTTCTCTTCTTTTACTCATGATATAGAATTTGAGGTTAGGTTAAAGGTTGTTATTCGGTTTGCAAATGTTTTCAGGCTACATACATATCTGTCTTTGTTCCTCTGGTCCCAACAGCAGCACACCAAATTTGAGACCACAGTTGGCCAGAAAGCTGATCTGGTGGTCAGCCGTTTCCTCGAAGTGACATAGTGTTTCTCTGATTGTTAACCATCCCCTCAGCCTGCTGGCTGCCAACCAGCGGATTGTGGTTTTTTGGAAAGAGCATTGACCAAAACAGCAGCATGAGCTCATTGCTGTAATAAGCCTAACTAGAAGTGAGTTACACATATGTATTCAATTGTTGGCCCTTTAGTGAGATAAGACTTTATTGTTGTCTTTTGTCGAGGATTGTATCCTTGCACAGTGGTTTTGATTAAAGAAAAACAAATGCACATTGTTTAAACTTTATAAATTCTTAAAAATGGATTCTGATAATGTTTAAATTAGAGACACAGCGGACAGGAAGTAAGACAGGCAAATCACATCTGACGGTGCTTTGACTCACGTTGAGGTCATACATGTGACAGATGGAAAATCACTTTGTAAGGTTTACTCACATTTTTAATTAAAGGCAAAAGGATTGACATCCAGGGACTGCACTGGCCACTCGCTTATAGGCTCACTTATAGGAAGCTTTTCTTCCGTAGTTCAGATCTTTGTGAGCTTTGGTCCATCGTCCTGTTGCATCCACAGGATACAGCGTGTCACAGAAAACTGGAGAGTTGTTCACGATTCCCTTTTATCCGTTACTAATCTCTTTGATTCACAGTGACATAGTTTAGCATTTCATCACATTCACCAAGAAAGCATAAAAAAATGAAGAATTTGAAAATGTTAGAACTTTCCACCTACCGTCAGGGCCCATTTATCTTCTTATCTGTCATATATACACTTACATATTACATATGGCAAGAATTTTAAATACTGAGGTCGACATATGTGTAATTAATCCCACTGAATAACCCAGGCCTCAGACTTGCTCTAAACACTGGGTTTCAGACGGTTTTGTTTTTTTATTTTTGGCTCTGTGTGATGTCAGAGAGAGTGGATATCCTCTTCTCTGACTTGCTCTTTAAATAACAGCCAATCAGAAGAAAGCTGGCTTAAAGGTAGGGAGAAGAAAGCTTAAGCAATAAATGAACTGAATAGTAAAATATATTTTAAAGAAAGATTATTTTGATCTCAGAATCAAAGCTTCTAGTGGAGTACTAGCTGGGCCTGGTTTTCCATTCTTTTTGTGAGTGAAGCTCCCAAATTAATATGTTTTTTATTTTGGTTAGATAAAGAAGGAACTCCGCTCTGAATGCTGATTAGACCATTGTCCGCCTTTTTTCAGATTATTGTCTGTGATAGTTGTCTTTATTGTCTGCCATCATCTGCGCTTGTTTGATCTTACTCTTCTTCTCTTTCATGCAGTCCCTTCTTTCCTCTCATCTCTCAATAGCTTTTTACTTATTATGTCTTTGTTTTCCTGTTTTCCTCTCATTCAGCCTGCGCTTCTTGCGTTAAAGCAGAGCTGACAAACACGCTGACACATGTCCCTCTTCCACTGTTTTTCCTTTTCTTTTTTCCATAGCTTCCTAAGCCTGTTTTTTCCTAGATAACAATCTTCAGGATCTTTTCTTCTGTGCCTCTCCTCATTTGCTGTTTTCCTCCAGGCTCTGTGTCCGCTAAGATGGTGCGATAAGAGACACCTGTTGAACTGCTTCAGCGCTCAACTGTTTGGGTGCGCGTGATCAGAGAGCAGGGCCGGGTGTTTGGGTGAAGAATGAACTTTAAAGAGCCTGCAAGACAAAGCAGAGTGTGGAAGCTATCAGGCTGAATAGAGCAGAGAATCTGTTGGTCTTTTAGGTCTGCAGAGCTCTTTGTAAATGGAGTCTGCTGTGTTGTGGCTACTGGGAGAACCAGGATTCTGTTATCTAGGGATTACCTCAAATCAGTGAGGTGAAGATTTTGGATAGAAGATGCACTAAATGGGAACTATCAGGATCATCTTTCTGAAGAATGCATATGTGGTTTCAGGAGTTTCTGTGTTGCAGTGGAGATCAGCACAGGCTCCCTCAGCCAAAAACAAGAGGGATATTGTTGCTGTAGTGCATACTACATTAGGCTCTGTGGATACGCTTAAAGATATTTCACTACAACGTAAATATAGTTTAAACTACCAAATGTATTAAACGTTTCAAGATGAAATTCTTCTATTAAAAGCAGTAAAGGGCGCAGGGTGCTTGGACCAAACTAGTGTGTATGAAGTTTTTACAAAGCTGAGCACGCACAAACATACAGAGAGGAAGTTTTCATCATCATTCCACACACATTTGTGAACACCATCAGTGGCTTTATACTTGTTTTGAAAAGTCACTGGAAAGCATGAAAAAAAGCACCCATTATACCCACTGTGGCATAAATATGGAGATTGCACACTTTTTTTTCAGGCAGTCTCTCTGGAAGCTGCTCGCAGTGTTTATTCAAAATGTGACAAACGGTTGTGTAATGAGTGAAAGAGTGAAAGTCTGGCTTAAGAGCTTGTTTATTTGCGTACCTCCAAACACAGGCACTGCATGAACTTTGCATGAACAACTATTTCAGTTTTGCTAGCCCCACCCTACAATGTCTGTCCACACACACAGCTACACACACACACCCACTTTGTTATGCTCTAGTCACACTAAGGAAAACGGTGGTTGTGAACCACAGCACGACCCAAGTTATAATGACGGTGTGCAATCAGCTTCTGATCTGGATGCCTTTTGAACGATGGGTTTGAAGCTGAGGGCCAGGTCTGCGATCACTCGCAGGCAGCTGTTGTCTTCAGAGTGGCTTTGGTTTGTCAAGATAACACAACCTAACATCAAAATGTCAGAATAAAAACATAAAAAAGGAACGACAAGTTCATGAACTGTGTCTAAGGTCCACTTCACTGTGACATCATATTATTTATTATTTTGCAAGCAAAACATTTGGCCATTATGTAACCATAATTCAGGGATGGATAAGAGATTGTGACCATATTTCACATTTGGTTAAACCTAGTGACACTGATCTTTGGTCCTCACCCATTAATTGCTTTCAAGGTATTCACTACATATACTATGAGTGAACAGGCATGGATATAAGCCTGCCTGGTTGTCAGAGGTATAAAACCTGCAAGGTGATAATTTAAGTTTGATTATCTGTGTTTCCTGATCCAATGGATTACCTTATCGGGGTCAGAGCATCTTGTCAAATAGAGGCTATCTTGTTTATTATCTACAGGTTTACTTGGCTGGATTAGCATGGCATTTAGTGTGGGGCAATAAACCGATACATATTAACACCAACCAATTTGCATTACAGCCTTTGTGCTCTCTCTCAGGGCTCGTCTTTGTCTGCTTCAGTGCACTTTTAACACCAAGTGTGTGCAATACTAATTAGCCCATGATAACAAATACAGCTACAGTTATGGATCTCTTTAGTGAAGCTGCAATTTGATGATATGTGAGTCAGAGACAATAAAAAACCACTTTTGAATTAAAATGTTTTGGGACTGAAAAGCAAATTGTGTGACTTTGAGTTGTCCTGATAGCATTCAGACACACTAAAGTACCAAATCTGAAGGCACACACATACTCATCAATGACTTCCTCCTCAGGTTGTCAGCGTCCCATTGGTCTGTCCAGAGGAAAGGCGAAGGTTTGTTACTACAGTGGCTGGTACTACTGCCAAAGCTGCCATCAGGACAACTCTTTCCTCATCCCAGCACGCCTGCTGCACAACTGGGACACCAGCAAGCACAAGGTATGAAAGCATACACACAGAAATATGAAAGAAAAAACAAATTTTTAATGCAGAATCATTAGAGGAGGGTCTTTGGGGCTTAAAAAGCCTTGTCATGTTTTAGCTTATAGTATACTGTAAGAGTACTGTTAAAGATCTGCAGGTTTCCAGTAAGTACTGGAGAAAAATTGATCCTATCACATCTGTACGCTAAATATTAAGCTACTGCCAGAAAGCGTGGTCTTAGATTTGTGTTCAATATGGGATTCTTTTTCAACTAGCCAATCATACTTCTTTTACTGACTCCAGCCCCCCACATTATTAGCAGTGAATAGAAAAAGCAGAAAATGGCTACTGTAGCTCTGGGCGGGGGGTAAATAAAATTAGCCACCCAGGTTTTATCTTGTTCTATCATGTCAAGCATTAAAGTCTGAGCTCAGGATTATCCCTCATATTTCAGTGGTCTTTGATGCAGTCATTTTAATGTAAACTTTTCCAGGTGTCCAAACAGGCCAAGGAGTTCCTGGAGTTTGTGTATGAAGAACCACTGCTGGACATCCAGCAGCTTAACCCCTGTCTGTACGAACACTGTGAGCCTCTGAGCACAGTCCTGCGTCTCCGTCAGCAGCTCCAGTCACTGCGGGCCTACCTGTTCAGCTGCCGAGCAACCGTTGCTGAGGACCTCAGACGAAGGTATGAACACTGTGGGACTGAGATGCATTTCTATAGCCCAGCAGTTATTTACTTTATGTGAGCAGTAATGAGGAGGTACGCAAATATTTTACAAATTGAAATGTCTCGTGCTGATTGACCTGAAGAAGTTTGCAAGAAAATTTAATTCATGTAATGTCTCTTAAATGCAAGTACTGTATAAGCCGATACCCCGACCCAGTCTTAACTCTTCACCCCTTGAAAGCCGACTAAGAGAAAGCCTTGAAGCCTTTTTCTGAACTGAGTGGTTTCTGTCATTTTTAAGGCCAGCTTATAGAAAAAAATGACTGGCTGTGAATCAGAAGTTAGTGAGGGTGGTCTCTCCCCGGAAAAGCCTGGAAACTACTCTAATGTAATATATCCTGAGTTGTCAAAACTCATCATTATGAGAACTGGGGAGGTGGTCAAATGTCATGTTTATGGAGGAAAGAGCTAAGTTGTTTGAACTAACCGAGAAGCTTATCAAGTTATATGGCTAAATGTAAAGGAAGGAGGAAAAAAAATAAGATAAAACACGAAAAAAAAAAGCTACAACTGACAGATTTTTTTAGGTACAAAGATGTTGTTGGTACAAAGCAGAGCAATAAATTTTGCTAAACTGATCCTATAAGGAAGCTCTGCTCAGATGAATATGCAGAGATTATTTAAAAATAAATGTTCCACATCAGAAACCTTAATAATGCTTTATGACTGTCTGTTATTTTCTCCTTGCGTGACGTGCACGTGCTCATATGTGTGTGTCTGAGTCCATATGTATATATTACCATAACTTTTATCTGCATGCATTCCTTTGTGTGTGTATAGACTGTTTATACATTAAAGACATGTGTCTGTATGTGTATATGTCGATGTGTGTGATGGTCAGGGGGGATGACTGTTTATGTGAGTGGGATCACACACTGAAAGCCTTGTCTGTGCAGTGATGGATGCTCCTTGCTCCGGTCTGGTTCACTAACAGAGCATTCCTAATGGAGAAGCAGCACATAGATTTGTCATATTTTAATGTTGGCAACAAGTAAGATGAAAGTCTATAAAAATATTTACATGTGGAGATGAAATGCATGATTCATCAGTTGGTTAGTGGGCAGAAAAATACCAAAATATGCATTCTGATCACTGATTAAGTGAGCTATAAATAGTTTTGCATTTAAAATCAAGAAGAAATTGTAATATCACTTATATTTTAATAGGGCAATTTAAATAGTGATCAACCCAAGTCTGCGTTTTCTTATAGTTTCCTAGCTGATTATTTACAACAGAAACTAGATTTGATGGATGCTACAGTCACCATAATGCAATGTAAGCCTAACATTCATATAAATCTGTTTCTAACATTTTAAAATAGGAAATCAGATCACAAACTCAACTTTAAAAAAAAAAAAAAAGCATTTCAGTCATGCCGTAGTAGTCAAGCCGAGCAGCATCGTGGCGCTCTGTGTTTACTTCTGTCCCATTAGCTTGTGCCGGCCAGTGCCCCGTCACTTCCAAACACTGCAGGATTGATGAGGGCCATGGCGCTAAAACCTTTCCGTAGTCATTAGTTTACTTCAGGGGATCTGAAGAGATATGCCTGTTGCATGCAGCTAGACAGCTACGGAAACACAATCACACAAGGAACCACACGGGGCCCTCAAAGCTGTGTTTGTGGCCCTGTGCAGTGGTTCTCGGACACTATGAGAGGTTTGCACAGGAATCTTTGGCCCACTTAATTTCCTCTTTATAGCGTTGCCTTGAGTTTATTGAGGTGTAGGTCCATTTGTTTATGCACAATCCTCTTAAGAGCCCAACACGGCATTTAACTCAGGTAAAGATCTAACTAAGGACTTTGACTGGACCACTGGGACTCTTCAATTTTTTATTTTTTTTTTTAATTTCTGAGATTCTGTTGAAGATTTGCGTCTGTGCTTTGGATTATTGTCTTGTTGTAGGACCCAGTTTGGCCAAGCTTTAACTGTCAGACAGATGGCCTCACATTTGACTCTAGACTACGTTGGTATACAGAGGCATTCATGGTGGACTCCGTGACTGCAAGGTGTCCAGGTCCTGTGGCTTCAAAACAAGCCCAAATCATCACCCCTTCACCACAGTATTTGACAGTTGGTATGAGTTGTTTGTGCTCATATGCTGTGTTTGATTTTCACTAAATGTGGCACTGTGCATTATGAGCAAACATCTCCACTTTGCTTTCATCTCTTCAGATGTAAGTTTGCGATCCAAAGCAAAGCTTTTACAGAGCAGCTCTCTTCTGGCAACCCTCCCAAACAGTCTTTTTAGTCTTTTTTTTTAATTGTTGGTCATGTCTGCCCCTCCCTAAAGCTTGTTCTGCCAGAAGTTTCTTCCTATTAAAAGGGGTTTTGTTCCTTACCACTGTCGCCATGTACTTGCTCATGGGGGGAATCTGATTGTTGGGTTTTGCTGTATTGTTATAAGGTCTGTGGTTTACTAACATAAAGTGACTTGAGACTGCTGTTATGATTTGGCACAGTATATTAATAAAATTGAATAGAATTAATTTTATTAATTCTGAGATGTAGCTTGCTTTTGTGTTTTCACTGAGCATTGCCTGATCTTACCCTGGGGTGAATTTGTTAGGACGTCCACTCCTGAGAAGATTGTGGGATTGAACACACTTGAATGCTCCAGACCGGCAAACTGCCAAAACTACTTTTATAGAGATCATCACACTTTCTGATGATCAGTTAATGAAATGCATTTGATTAGCACCACTTGGCTGCTACGTATTCTTTTGATTCCTTTGCAAGCAGCAAGGGTGTGCTTAGTTTTTCCACAGGACTGCACGTGGACAGGACAGTGTGTTCTTTTTCCAATGTCTGTACATGATTAGGAAAACTAATGGTATTGCTTGCTCTTAAAATATGTTAATCATTGAAATAAACTCAAAATGGCGGAACACGTATAGATTTTTAACAGATTTGATGCTCCAGTCACTATTTCATGATTCCTTGTGCTGGCACTTATCAGTGAAGAGTGATGTAAAGTTAAATAAGTTGTGGTGAAGAGGAAGAAACTCACAGGGGTAAAATGCAGACCACAGGTGAAAGCTTATGCTTATCTTTGGTTACACAGATAATTTTCCTTCATTGTATCAAGTAACATAGAATCTCTGTATCCTAATGCCTGGCATTATCGTATCAACATATCAATAGTACGCTTGTCTGAGAAGTGCTTTAATTCCCGCCTGTACATACAACATTGTGATGTCCTTCCTGACTTCAGTGGGGATGTCACGGAGTTACGTGCAGGTTGCTGTTCTTGCGTTAGTAACTCAGGAGGCTGTGTGATGGAAATTGCACCAAAAATGTAAAGCTTCACGTAAGTTGTATCAGCACTTCCCTGACACTTTGTCAACATAAAAAGACATCCAGAGGTTTAAAAGATAAGCTTGTTTTTGCCTCGAGATGCTGCTTTGTTTGCTCCATGTTGCAATTTGTTGGTTTGTCCACTACTTACACATAGGAACATACTCGTTTGCACAACTTCTTCCTACATCTGTACACAGACCTACTCAGGTCAGACCCACCTTCAGTACACAATAATAATCACTGAGGGATAACAGAATTTAATAAAAGGTGTGTCAGTCGGAGTGGAAATAGCCCAGAGGATAATGAAATAAAATATAGAATTAAATCCTATCAGGTCTTGCACAAATACTGTCAGTTGTTGGCATGTGTGTACATATGTGTACATGAATTTGTGTGTGCTCTTGCTAATCTAAAACATATTAGTTCTCAAGTGTTTTTATCAAGATCGGCACACACTTTGAGGGTGTGTTCATCCGCACATGGACGACACAATCAGAGTGTGTGTGTGTGTGTGGCTGTGTGTGTGTGTGTGTGTGAGAGAGAGAGAGAGAGAGTTTCTATGAATGCTGATGTGGTAACCATTGGTAACGTTCCAAACAGAGCAGTTTATCAGTGGTACCTATCACCATGAGGCGTCTACTTCACCCATGCACACAACCTTGTGTTTTAATGACACTCAGCACAGCTTTAGACAGGATTTAAGGTGGTGCCATCCTTCTTAGAGGTCTGAGAGGAGACCTCATAGCACACTCGTGTGTTTTTCCTGATTTGTGAGGACATTTGTTGGCATAATCCCTCTGTAGCCCCTCACAGTAACCTTGAACATTGCAGCTAAATGTCTTATGTTCTCACTAAACACAACCTAATTCTAATCTTAACCCATAAAGATTTCACATTTCCTCATCCAGCAATTTTAAACTAAAACAAACCAAAAGAAATTGTTGGACCAAACACACACACACACACCTCACCACACCTCTGCCGTCTGTTTCGTCAAACACTACTGAAGGAAATGAGAAAGCTTTTGCCTCTAGATTAATATTATTACTTTGTTTAGCAATCACTGGACTGAATGGCTGGTGGTTAAACATTAAATGTGCTCATAATGGGCCCACAGATCTTGATCATTCTGTTCTTATTTATACACTTAGATGACTGAGTGTATTGCAGTAAAACTCCCTCGCATGGTTTTATTAGAAGCCAGTTTAAGATTTAACTTGAATTCAGTTTGTGTGCAGTAATGCTAGTAATTGTTGCCATGACATAAACAATAGTTGGTTAATGTCATGGCAGTGGCTTTTTTATGATGCTGCAGGATTCTAAGTGTCTCCAGTGCAATGCATACTGCGTGTTGTATTTATGCATCTTATAATTCATCAAAAGGACTAATATTAAATACTTTGAAGGGTCAGCAGTATAATCGCCGGTACCCCGTCTCAGTTTTGTATATTGTAGCATGTAAGTATCATAAATCTCTCATGCACGGTGTAAACAACAATAGGCTCTACCTTGCTATGGGATGATTTCTGTGAGATTCATCACGAAGAAAACATTTTTTAAATCCAGATTTTCTCTTTTTTTCGTAGTCAAAAGAGAAGAGTTGGAGTATCAGCATCACTGACTGTCTAAACCTGATAAACTGTTTGTATAGAAAGTGACGGACAAATCGTTTTTTTGTTGTTGTTCTTTCAACAGGATTTTCCCCCGGGAATACCTCCTACAGCATATCCACCTGTACTCCCTGGCTGACCTGCAGCAGGTACATGCACACACCCAGAGCTACATGCACACAGAATAGGATGCATATACCATCGAGCATTAAGGGTCTGGGTGAAACTTGTTTTGATACTTTAATCATTTGAAAGTCGCCTTCTGTATGTACTTGTGGGAATGCAGCCATACACACTTTGGTAAGCCCATCATGTCTTTTAAACTGTGACTCTGTGTGACAGCATTGCTCTTAGAGTTGGATCAGTCCTGTTTCTGTGTCAAGTATCTCTAATAATAATCAAAAAAAGCTACCACTCATGTGCCATCTGTGGAAATGCACGCAGCTCTCTTGCTCGACGATAGATTCTGCTGCTGCAGATATATGATAAACTCAGAATGTGTTCTTGAAGCTGAAAGCTACAAAATCTTTTCAGCACCCTTTAATATTTGTTAAAACTCTGGATTTTGTTCAATAGTGGTATATTTGACTAAACCACAATGTTTGTAATAGACTTAAAATTGAGTAGAAGAAAGCATACAGTCCATCAACAGGTCACCTAAAATGTCAGCGCTGAACTGAGCTGCTTGCCACGTCTTTAAATTATGTATTTTGGTGTTTGAATACAAATTGAAGGTTTAATGTAGAATAAGGCATAAAGCATAGATTATAGGCTTGAATAAATTTATTTTAAACAAGTAAAGCAGCATTTAGTTTGTCAGTGTCTGTTAGAGAAACAGATTATGATGCTAAAAATGACATTTTCAGTCTGTGTCAATCGTAATATGATGACCAGTGTTTGAAAAAACACACTTTTTTTATGCTTCATTCATTGTTTCATTAGTCATTGGACGGTATGTTCCTTTATTATCAAGAGCACACAAACATTTGCAAAGAGCTAGAAGTTTATTTAACAGTTTTAGGTGCTGAAATTTTAATGTCATAGCAGATAGAAGCTGTGAAAATGAGCTCATTCAGCGATCAAGTCTGCACATGTTCACCGCTCATACGACTCTGCTCAGAGATGGGTTTCATTCATTACCAAAGTCATACACTCTTCATTATATTTTAGCCAGTCCTAAATTCCCAACGCAGGAGCTATTTACTAGAGCAGCAAATATGTATTAATCCACTACTAAAAATAGACCTCAGCAAGAGTCGATGAACTGCAGCTGAGAGCAGCAAACAGGGACGGGACGTGACAAACACATTGGTTTTTTCCTCTTTTCGTCCAATTTGCCAAAAGGTTGTGTTGCGTTTAAGTAAACACAACCTTTCCTTTGTTTCTTTGGCGAGTGTCCGTGTCATAACAGTGATAAGAAAGGGTGATATCCTCCAGCAGCCTCATTTGGAGACTTTAAGTGTCCAGATTAAGAAAACAATGGTCTGGCATCTTATCCTCATGACTCTGTGTTATTACTCTGCAGTAACAAAGAGACTTTGGCATTTTAGTGAATCACCAGATTTTCTCATTAAATTGCATACGCTTATATCTGTGAATGAGTTTAAAAGTCGTCATGTCTTTTTGAAATTATCAATGAGGAGATTTTAAAGAGATTTGCATAGATTCTTTTTTTTCTTTATTGCTGGCCTTTTTTAGCACCGAGTCGCCGGACTGAGTTGGGTGGGGGCGGGGTCAGAGGAAAGCGACCACAAATGACTGAAAAGTTCTTTTGTTTGTCATTATGTTCATTATGTTGTACCCTGCCCCATTTTTTTCTTTCATCCTGCTCTTACTCAGAGCTTGGCCACAGACTCTCACGGTGAAAGAGATTGGAGCCCCCCCTCTGCCTCCACCTCCATCTCCACCACCTCCTCCTCCACTCCCACACTCTGTGTCTCTCTGCTTCACTAATTGGTCACATTCAGAATCAACAGGCAGAAAAACAAAGCGTGACATCCCTCCATTCTTCTAAACATCGCCTTGGCCTCACACACGCTCAGCACACATGTGTTGAGTGTGTGTGTGTGTGTCTGTGTGTCTTTTTCCTGCTTAAACTCTGATTTTCTGTCATAAACTCTAAACTGGGGATTTTGAATTAATTTCAACAATGTGTGTCTTTGGTAGAGAGTGCACTGCTCCCTCTCCCCCTCTCTCACCCTTCCTCCCACAGATTCTTGAGCACTCTGCCTCTTAATTGGTTTTCCATATTAACAAGCTTGTTTCTTTTGATTCGCCTCCTGAATAAAATGACACTCTTAATCAACGTGGCTTTTTTTGTTCCACCCCAGAGGTCAGTGAAGGCTCAACTCCCCTGGCTAAAGCCCGGAACACACCAGTCTTTTTTTTTAACCTCCCAACAAATAGCCTCCACCCATATCCCCTATTAGAGACCCATTGGTTTTGTAGAACCCATATGTGTTTGTCTAAGGATGCTCTGCACCATCCCTCTGCTTGCTTTAAGGATGGTTTCTAGGAAAGAAAAATGCTTGTGTGTACGCAGACAGCAGGCTTCCCACAGTGACACCCTGGCATTCCCTGTATGCCAGGCATGCCTCTCCACTCACACTTGTCCAGGCACACAGAGGCCTCTTAAGGAAGTGCTATATGTTCTCCGAAAGATTTCTCCTCATGCCTTTAATTGTAAGGGGAGCTTTAACCTCAAATATTCAAGCAATCCACATAATAAGAGCTATTTTTGTTAAGAGATTGCACAATGCTAATAGTGGTCGCTATACAGTTTCTTAGGCTATATGTGATGATTTATGATGTCTATGGAGGTTTTTGAGTGGCAATGGTATGGGGCAGGTTGATAAAATGTATGTAATTAAAACACAGCTGCTATCTAGCTATTCCTTGTGAGATTAAAATGTCAATCAAAGCCTATTTCATAGAGACCTGCAGTTGTATTAATCCCTTGTCATGATGGTAAATCTGGCTTTTGTTGTCCCAAACACTCCTAATAAAGTCTCCTGTTTCAGCGCATCTGGTTAAAGTTGATTTTTATTTTGAATTTTTTTTTTTAAGTATCTGTTAAATTTAATGGATCTGTGTCAAAATATTAAGTGTTATGTCTTTATATTATTGTCTATACCAGAGGTAGGCAACTCCAGGCCTCAAGGGCCGGTGTCCTGCAGGTTTTAGATGTTTCCTTGATCCAACACAGCTGATTTAAATGGCTAAATGACCTCTTCAACATGTCTCTAAGATCTCCAGAGGCTTGGTAATGAACTAATCATTTGATTCAGGTGTGTTGACCCAGGATGATATTTAAAACCTGCAGGATACCTTGAGGCCTGGAGTTGCCTACCCCCCTGATCTATATTCTTGTCTCTGTTGCAATTTCCCTTTAACAATCATCACTTATGGTGTGCATACGTTTGAAGATGCAGTATGTAAAACTGTTGGTTTAAAGCTTAAGTGGTTTTGATTGATTGCCATGATGTTTGTTACTATTGCTGGAGGAATTTCTGAATTTCTGTTTCAGTTCTATGAATTTGTAGCTGGATTCTTAATCTAAGTAATTCATATGAATCACAAACAGATTGAGTGTACTTGGCAACTTGAGACATTCAGTCACAAACTGGTTGCAGACTCATTCCGTCTTATTGTCGCCTTGATGCACCAAAGTTGCTTTCAAGACAGCAGATGATTGTGAGGGATCACAGATCTTGTTTTTGTCTTCGAAGCTAACATGTCAAAGGCAGCAAGATCAGTCTAGTGCCTCTCATGACGTCAAGGGCTCGAGGCTTTGTCCCCGCAGCAAGCCAAGGTGTGTTTCCTACGAGCAAATCAAGTAGTTTGGTTAATTTTTAATCCTTTAAGAGGCTAAATCATCTTTTTTCTACTATCGCTGTGTGCCTTAGTAGAAAATAAATGGAATGATGTCACTAAAGAGTAAAGTATTCTATTGTGCCATTAAGGTTGGATTTTTAAACTAAAAAGAAATAAAAGCATCAGAGAAACACGTTTCTTACATCTGCTCAGCCAGAAGATTACTTGGAAGTCTGGGGATTTTAGGGGAATCTCCTGAGAAGACTCTACCATCCATACACTGACATCCAACATACGTCAGGTTTGCTGTGTGTGTGACACAGAGAGAGGAGAGAGGATGTTATCCAAACAGATCTCACCCTGGTCTTTCCAGCCATGTAATCCCAGCTGGCTTTCTAGTGTCTCAATGGAGCTGCGGTAGTGTGTGTGTGTGTGTGTGTGTGTGTGTGCGTGTGTGTGTGCGTGTGTGTGTGTATGTGTGTGTGGGAGAGGGCGAGTGAGAGAGGAGGGCAGGCGAACGGCTGTTTAACAGCAGTTTTAGGGGATTAGGAGGTTTTGGAGCACAAAGACTCTGCATGGAGCAGAGAAAGAGGTTCAACTGGAGGGGGAGGAGTTTAAGAGGATGGATGGAGGGAGAGGAGGTGAAAAGTGTGTGTGTTTTCTGGGAGGGTTTTTTGGAGGGAATGAGGGTTAAATAGGTGAATACTTCTACAGCATTGCTCTGTATGCTGAAATGAATTCTGATAGTGCTTCATGTTTTTTTGTTAACTATAATCACGAGGACCTTTTTTTCTATGTTTGGGGGGTGTTGCACATTCACTGGTGTAGACGTTCATAGTGACTGGCTTACTGGGGGATGGACTAGCAGCTTGTGAGCTGCCATTCAGTCTCATTGTTCTAGTTGGCAGTTCAGGCTATTAATGTCACTTACCTTAAGTATGAATTATGCTCAAATTCCAATTTTTAGACAGCACTTATAACTGAATGGTTCCAGGTTTATTTATTGAAACTAAACTCAGGAACTAGTTTCTTTTGTAAGGAGCGGAAAAGGGAGACTAGAGAATTTTGTTTTAAAGATAACTGAATGTTCTGTATTTTATATTCTTTTTAATAATCCCAATAATTTCCCAGTTTGTTTTGTTTGCTGTGCAGTTTGTTTTTTGTATATTGAGACAGAAGTTGGTCGGTCCCTAAGCGACCATTAAAGACAGCTCTACTGGTTCACCCACACACTCTGGACAGTCATCAATATTTGGCTTCATTGTTGTTCTGCCCAAGTAGGAAGTTCTAGTCTAAATGATTACCCCACAGTGACCTTGCTGGTCTCAGGGCTTTCGGTATAACTAATAGAAGTGTCACTGTATATTTCTGGGAAGGCGGTAACAGCAGGGACCTAAATGTGATAAAATCACTGAGAAACCAGTTTGCTGTAATTCATTTGAAACAGTAATCGTTTTAAATGAAGAAACTATGTGCAAGAAATAGAAATGGATTTCCTTGTTTTCTTTACGTTGCCTTTATATTCTTCTTCTTGCATATTTATTTCTCACTCTCCATCCATCCATCTTTCTGTGCCTTCCTCCTTTCCCATCATCCCCCAAGAGAACCAGCCAGCCACCAGAGCTGTGCTGCCAGTCGTTTGATTCTGCCCAGTGCAATTATAGTGGGCCTTAATTACTGAGCTTGTCAGCCTCCATCAGGAGAGCCATTTGTCATGTGGACTGGGCTGGACCGGACTGAGCAGGCCTACTTAGGTTTGGTGTGGGGGGAGAGGGACACACAAATCTGTGTGCCACTCTCGGTACCTGTCCGCCTGTCTGTCTGTCCGTCTAGAAACATTCTTTTTTTTTTTTCTTTTTTTTGACTGTTGTTACGTTCTCTCTAACATTAACTTAGGCTGCGTTTTGGTTCCACCGTTTTGGTACTCTTAACATTTTTAAAAAATCATTTCGATATCGTCATAATGTAAAGTGTAGTTAAATTAGTTATTCATTTTCCTAATGTTTACATTTTTTTTTTTAACTTAGATGTAATATTCTTTGACTCCTCTCGTGCTGCTTAGCTTAAATTCTTTCATTCCCTTTTCCACATCTAAAGTTCTCCCCGTTGAGTCTACTGTTCACAAGAAATTATATCACCAGTCTCGTACTTGTTTTTCTAAAATGGCTTCAAAAAGCCGAGCACCTGCATATAACCCACATTTTGTTCTCTTTCCCATGGACTGTATTTAAATGATGGACAAAGCCACAGTGAACTCACCCACAGGTTTTGTAAGCTACAATTTTCAAGCCTCACAATTAGCATTTCTGTGTTTTTTAAAACCAGATGTGAACATATTTGGATGGTGGAGCTGGGTGGTTATCAGCTGGTGGAAACAAAATGGAGACTTCTGGCACTACTTCAGCTACTTCTGGTGTGCGCGGAGACGAATAACGGTCTAAATAGGCTGAAGCTCCACAAAGAACAGTTTATTATTTGATCAACATGATTTTTGGTGGGGTTTTTGTTTTGTCTTGTTTTTTTAAGTACCATGTGGGTCAAGTAAACCTGTTTTTCATACCAGAAGTGTTGCTGGAGCTTCAAACTCTTTAGAGCTTGGTAATCATATATTGTTCTTTAATACAGTCAAACATTCAACAAGAGAAAAAGGCATACATAAGTCTTAATACTATAGAAATGGTTTATTTGTATAAAAATTCACCCCCTCCAGAGTTATCACGATGGTGGAAGATATGGAATTAAATTGTTTGTGTAAGGTTGTAAAGGTGTTTATTTCTGCTCTAAAGTTTTGAAGTTATCTTCAACTGGTCATAACTTGAAGTGGCCAGGAAAGTTTTTGGTGGCATTTTTCAGGCCTGGAGGTTACCACTCGACCTTTTTTAAGATGGTAAAATTACTAGAATGAATCCTGTTGTTAGTTAAATATTGGTCCAAGGCATCAGGCTCGATTTCATCCAAAGACTAATCATTTTGTATTTTCTTTATGTTTGTAAAGATACCCTATAGGTTTTTAAATCCATTCAACTTAATGAAAAGTGTAGCAGTATTTCCTTTGGTCCTGTGACTCAGTGTAGATGGAATCACTGTACCTCAGTGTGCTAGGTTTCCTCTGTGTAAGTGTGGTTTCTTCCTCCTCTCTACGTCTCTCGTCCTCATCGTCTAACAAACAGCATGAAGGAGGTTATAATTGGCAGGTCCAGAGCTCTGCCAGGTGGAACCACTTGTATCTGAATACAGGCTCTCGCCCTCTCTCAAGATCTCTCTTGTATATTGAATCTGCTACTCTTTCTCTTACTTTCTACTCTGTTTTTTTCGATTAAATTTCTCCCTCTGTCTTACATATCCTGGGTTATTAAGCTTATAGCACTGTCTGCACTGTTAACAAGGTACAACAAAGCTTGAAGCCATGTTGAGTTGTTATATCTGTTAAGAGTCTGTACACCCTTTCTGTGCAGTCTCTCATCGTCTATTCACGACTCTACAACTCCAGCCCCCCACTGCTAAGCCCCCCATCCCTCAGTTCTTTAAGGAACTTGCCAAGCGTTGCCATCAAAAGTTGTTCACCTCATACACTGTCTGCCTTACTTCCTTTAGTTTCCTGTCTTGTTTTTCTGCCTTTCCACCAAGCATTCAACTTTGTTTTGGTCCTTTTTGAATGTGGTGTCGCATTAGTTTCCTCATTTGTCATTTCCCTCCATTCCCCCATATTAGTTTCAGACATGTCTTTGCCCCAGATCAACTGCACTTTCCAAAACTCAGCTGAATTTGCTAAACAATCTTGGGGGAAGCCAACACATCCTTCCCCCAAGATGATCTTGAAATATTTGAAGGGACCATTTTAAGAAAGTACTGCTAGGTAGAGGCTTTCCTTGGAGAAGGCGAGTTAGGTCTCATAACCAAATGTTGCCATACAAAAACCAGCCAAGTCGTGACTATTAAAATCAACAAGAGCCACCCTGAAGTTTTGCAAGAGGCAAAACTGGAAATATTCATCCTGGAGCATCTGTGTTGCTTGGATCCAGATACCTGCAACATTAAGTCGAACAGCTTTTTCCTTGATGGGGAGCGTGGGACTACATGGAGGACCAGAATAACCGGGGTCCCCCCATAAGTGAATTAAGGCCAATTTTACACGAACTAGCAAATGCTCTGTTCCATTCTCTATAAACACTAGAGGTGTTTGTGTGGGGAAAATCCCAGTAGATCAACAGTTTCTGAAATATTCTGACCAGCCTGTCTGGCATGTACAAAGCCAGAATAACAAGCAGGTGAACAATAAAGTGGCTATGAGTGTGCATGAAAAATATTTGAAATACGTCTACGATTCTTTTAGGTAGTGCAAAAAAACAAAAAAGACAACAATATTTCTTGCTTGTCTTAAGGTGGTGCTGAGTGTCGGCTGACTTTGCACCATAATTTAATAGGTGATCACATACAGGTGGTCTTCTGCTGTTTCTGTCACCAGCAGACTTTTCTCAGCCTCAACCTCCAACTTTAAGACTTTAATATGAGACATTTACTGGGCAGGACTGATAACATTTGCTGCCGAGGCCTTACATTAACATTACCATTTTATTATTAGTCGCAGCTGCTAGCCACTAACTTAATGATTAGTCTAGTCTGATAAAATGGGGAGTATAAGAAAGTTTGACCTTTGACCTGGGGTGGAGCAATCCTTTCAGCACAGGGAAGTTTTAGACCCTTCTTTTGTGGTACTCAAACACCCCAAAATTTTCTGACATTGTCATCTAATTTACCAGCTCATCTAGTACTAGCTTAATTTGAACCTTCTGAGCCATTGGTCCTCTGGCTTATTGCTATTTGCCAGCCAAGGCTCTTGTGTACTTTATTATTTTAGTCTGTTAAAGATTTCTGTTCCTATTCCTGTCAAAGTGGGCTTCATTATTTGTTTCCAGCACAGCTACCTTTCCAGGTGACTTCAAGTCAAAAGGCACAGCACAAAGAGTGAGAGAGTACAACAGAGAGCGAGCGAGGAGAATGAAGTCAACAAAGAGAGAAAAAGCAAATTAAAACAGGAGAGAGTGGATATGTAGTTATAAAGCCAAAGTAGCTTCTGTTTTGCCCACACATTGATGATGATTTCACATCACTAAACAGGGTTATCAAATGTGGATAGAAACCTATAAGAATCTTCTCATTCTAATTGGATTCTATTGTTGTGTTATTTTTCTCATTGAATACAATGTGTTTGTGTGTGATTGTCAGAGAAAATAAGGCGTGAGGAGGATGTAGAAAGGGAGAGAGAGCAGCATACTTTCTGTCTCTATTGTCTCTACTGCATGTGATTAGGAGACTGAAACAGTGTCTGGTCAACATAGCTGATCCTTTGCCTCTGGTTTAATAACTAAAGAGTTCACTAGTATAAAACTGGTGTATTATACTGAAATCTGTGATTATTCATCTGTACACATGACATTATGATGGGGGCCTGAGCCCCCTAAAGGTTAGATCATAGAAACGCCCCTGCCTTTCAGCAACCAAATCTGCATGAGCTACAGTGCTAGCTCCTGGCAGATTAGCAGAGAAGTACAGCTGTTTTTCATCTGCATAGCAAGGATATGAAATGTCTTTGTCAGTCAGACATGTATAGGTACATATATTGGCAACCTTCAAACATTCCAGTAAGGAGGATGATGCTTCTCTGTTGGTGCTTCTGTAGACTGACTCAATAAAACTGCTATAATAATAATAATAAAAGCCTTATCGATGTGATGTTTTATTTGATTACATTGTCCCTCTGTTCAGCACTTTGGCTGACACTTGATGTCTCTTAAATGTGCTATACAAATAAAGCTGACTTGATTGTCAAAGTATTATAGTTTCAGCTGCTTATTATAAAATTGCTTTCTGAATTAGTTATATTAAGTTAAACGTTATCAAACACATTCATTAGGAATTTTGTTTAAACATTAAATGTATATATTGAGCTATGATGCATGCTTTAGTACTTTTAATTTAGTTTTTACCTTGGTGCGTGTGACTAATTCTTTATTGGCCACCCTAAAGATTTTCCAACTTGTAAGAAAAAATGTAAAAAGGAAAATATATAAACAGACAAAGGAGGAGTTAGTGGGCTTACAAAAAGATAATGAAAGAAATCAGAAGAAGAAACATAGCAACTGTCACACTTACTGTCACATTTCATGTGTTTCTTCTCGTCTCCTGCTACTCATCTTTTTTATCCCTCACACCCGTCCATGCTTTCTTATCATTCTCTAGGTGATTGATGGAAAACTGGCTCCTTTCCTGTCCAAGGTGATCAAGTTTGCCAGCTCACATGTTTTCAGCTGCAGCTTGTGTCGAGAGAAAGGCTTCATCTGTGAACTCTGCCAAAACGGGCAGGTCATCTATCCCTTCCAGGAGAACGCCACCCGGAGGTACACATCCTTCGATAAGCTTTCTACAAGTTAAACATGACTGGTTTTACATTTTATTTCATATTATGAGCAAAAAGGTCAGATGGAAGATCAGCGCACATAACTGATAGTTTCCAGATAAATGTATTTAAATTTTTATTTTCTCAGTGGAGTCAGGAGACTTTATTGACTCAGTAATTGTTTTGAATCCAGAAATTGATTAAAAACAGTTTGCATGGGAGAAAGCCGGGTGAGCTGACACTTTGCTATCTGGAAATGAGGTGCTAACGTGTACGTGACTTTTTGAGCACCAAGACTGAGTCTGCTGTTTGTTACTAACACTGGTTGGCATGAGAGCTCTTTGTGTGTGTGTGTGTGTGTGTGTGTGTGTGTGTGTGTGTGTGTGTGTGTGTGTGTGTCTTGGGTGCAGGGATTTTCACGACAGTGTCCAGAACCTCGTCCCCATCACTGAAATTCAGAGTGACAGATATCACAGAGATAAGAGCTGATCAGGACCAATAGTTGAAAGACTGTGAGCTGTGGACGTACACACACCCTACTTGTTGAGCTGTGTTTTATGACTTGAGAAGTGTTAACTGATAACAGTCATATCTGCTGTCCTTACTGGAACAGAGCTGTAAAGATTTACTGAACTGTTGACTTAGTTACACATACTCAGAAGATGCAGGAAATGAGCAATAACTGGGCGTTAATAGCCTATCCTACTTCATGGACAGTTCCAATCTATTGCTATCAGATTACGATGTAATTTTTGTGGTTTTAACAGTTAATCCTATTACGAAATATCGCAATATGAATTTCACTTAACAGTTTGGAAATAATATATATTATAAGTTTATATTTATCAATTTATTTGGAGCTTAAAGTCATTGGGTAAACATCTAAAATGCCAAATGAAACAGGAAAGAGCTCGTTGGCCTGCAAAATGTGATGTTTCCATAATTACACTTTGGTTAACCAGACGCTCATATTTCTTGGCTCACCAGATCAGTGTAATCAGCAGGTAACTTGGGACCCATTGTCGAATCTATATACCCTTCTCAGTATCACTTGTTAATCACTAGTAGCAAAAGTGTTAGACTTCTTTGGAAGTTTGGTTGTTTCCTTTCCAGCCAAAATTTAGGTGGGAGTCCTGATGCCACTTTCACTGGTGTAACAAACACCTGCAGCTGGTTAGCTTAATTTTCCGGAAAAACTGGAAAGGGTTAAAAAGATCATTTTTAATTACAAAAATTCTGTTATAGATTTGGACACTTAGTAAACTTGGTTAAAGTTTCAAATTCAGACAGCCTTAAACACTCAATTTGAAACTTTTTTCAACTCTTAGTTCTGTATGATGTCATTGAGCACAAAAGCCACACCCACCTGCAGTTCAAACCTTCTGTTTTCAAGGGTTACCATGCACCATAAAGACCTAATCTCATAATCTCACCGCACAGTCACCATCCACTCCTTCCTCACATAATTCGCCACTCAGTCCTGCAGGGCCAAATGACGCCTCATGCATGGCAGTTGGTATGGAGTATGACTCTGACTCTCTGATAGTGTCCTTGTACAGCTGGTGAAACTTGACCGACGTGTGTCTTTGTGTTTGCAGGTGTGACAGCTGCGGCGCTGTTTTCCACGCCGAGTGTCGACAGAAAGCACAGCCGTGTCCTCGCTGCGTTCGCCGGGAACTCCACCACAAGAGGCCATCGTCCTTCTGGTCACCTGATGACGACAGCCCAGGCTGTTTCCACGTGCCCTACCAAGACACCTGAGACAAATACCTGCAGGAGCCATAACAAACAGGGCACCGCCGCCCAGCCATCACCCTGGACAACAAAGGCCTGTTTCTCTGATTTGTGTGTGTCTGCAGGATGGATCTTGTGGCAGCAGTGACCAGGGAGTGGACTTGGAGCATTTGTTGCAGCGTCAGGTTTGTGTTTTTGTGTGTGGACCTGCCAACGCACATGCCTGAGCCGAGCACCCTTTGGTTTGCTGTAAAGAGCAGGAAGAAAACCAACTGAAGAACTGCTGAGTCAGGCTCTACAGATCAAACTACTTGCATTTTGTAGTCCAGCACAAACAGATTATCCTCTGATTATCCTTATCCCATCTCCTCCTCACTCCTCATTCCTACCTTTTACATTTTTCCAACTCCAGGAGTTAGACCTGCATAATCAAAGCTGATCAACTGGAGGAATTCAAGCTTAAAAATAATGTTGTGGATTGTAGCCACCTGCTCTCAAAGTCCAGCTTAAGTTTAACAATAAAATGAGTAGTCAGTAGGCAGAAAACTAGTATACAATCTTGGCAATGGATGTGTAAAAAAAAAAACATTAAATTTGCTGCTCTCTTTTGGGTGAAATAAGCAAATTTTTCAATTCCCCCTCCTCTGAGACCATGCAATGTTTTTGTCTTTGTTTACAGACTAAAATAGAGAATAACTGAAAATGGATCTGTGTGTGATGGAAATGCGTCAACTCATGTTAAAGTGATAGAGCACTCAAAACTTCAAACCCTTTTTTCACCATTTTTCCTTTCAGAGAGAAAGAGCTGTTGTCAGCTTGTATCCATGTCAGTGATATTTATGTCAGCAGTCAAATATTAAAGGGTAAGGTATCAGTTTATTAATTTTTATAATGGTAGTCAAAAGTGAAACACATTTTATAAGCTGTATTTTTTTTCCATGTTCTTATTGACCACTGATAAGAAGAAAAAAACATTTTAACAGAAGCTATTTGGTATAAAAATCCACAGTCCTCAGTCTGCAATCAAGAAGACTGAACCTGAGATCACTTTCAGAACATGCTAGAGTGAATGAAGTATACAAACTGTGTCCTTTGTAATAGGATTTAGAAAAGTGTGTTTTAACGACGAGTACAGGACAGGAAGGCGGGATTAAAATAAGCTGTTTTTACACGAAAATAGTGCCAGGAGGAAAACTTCTCAAAACAGTCCTGCAGCACAATCAGCTGTTTTACCCACCTAAGAGCAGATTTCCTATAATATTGCTAAAATCACATCTTCTCTGAATGCACAGGTGCGCTGACGCAGAGTGGCTCATAAAAATCATAAGACCAGATTTCACAATAGTGCCACAAATTGTTGTCGAGATGCTCAAAGTCCCTGAACAGAGTTACTGTAAGTGACAGGTTATATTTTCAGCGGGACTCAAATGTTCTCAGCTTGTCTCGTAATGACTGTATTAATTTGCTAAATCAGCTAATATTTTTATTATTTATAATATTTTTACTGTAGTTTACTGTCTGGAAAAAGCCCATTGTCCTGCAACATTGTGCGATAACTCTGACAGCATTTGGAGCACGTGGATAAACCCAGGAAAGTGGATTCTGCTGCAGGGCTGTTTTAATGAGCAGTGTTTTAGTTAGTTTTTTTTAAACTGTGGCAATGTGTCGGCAATGACATTTACTGTCTCTGACTAAATCCAAACTGACCACAGCTGCTGCTGTTCTGAAAAAACAAAAAAAATAATGTGTATGAAAGTATAAAAATCCTTCCTCTCTCCTACTTATAAGTTATTTAACGTGTGGATTTTCACTCACTCATTTGATCGGTGTTTCTTTAGTGCAGACTCTGTCAGTGTGTTTGGGCACGTTTTCTTCCCTCCATCACTCTGACTGTAAAATAACAAAAGGGGCAATAATATAAACTGTAACTTAATCGTTCATTGTTGCCTTTTTCCCCTCCTGTGTCATTCTACTTCCTGTTGTGCTTTATTCATGCAGAATCTATCAAGCATGATAGCAGCTTTAGCGTTTTAGTATCTTCTATGCAACCTAGATGGCCTTTATAATCCACAGCTCTGATGTGTAAAGGTCTGGGAACATGTTCTTTACAGCGCTGAACGAGCTGTGTTTACATCAAGTTTTAAGAATATAATAATGAAAGGAAATTAATCAAATTAATTTTCTGTCTTCTTTGCTGGTTTAAGAGTAAATAATTAAATCCTGCTATTTTTTTCTGGTTTGGTGTAGAGTGAAATGTTAGATACAGTAAGCTTTTATTTTTTCTACATAAAATATGAAACTGCTCCAATCAGTGAAAGATAGTAAAGTCTGCCTGTAGTGATCGATGAAAGCTGCACTCTCTTTGTTTTTAGGCACTGTTATAAAATCAGATTTCAAATATATTGCAAACCAGGAAATATTGGATTTCTCAACATCTTAAGATTCAAGGACTGCAGCTTTAAAGTTCAATATGCCAAAATGTGTAATATGTTTTGTTTTCTGTCTTTTGTTTTTCTTCCTAACAAGCTGAAATCTCAGTGCAGATTTTTTTCCCCATCTGTCCTTTCTTAACCTCCTCTTCATCAGCTTGTTTGAGCCATAAAATTACATCAATGTTGAAATGTGACAAACTTCAGCTCTGGCTTGATTCAGGAATATGTGTTTTTGTGAGATCAGTGACAGTTCTACGTGTTTGTGAAGCACTCAGGATGCTGCGCATTGAAACTAAATAGGTGTTTGAGCTGAAATGAAATCATTTTTATTTATTTTACTTATTTATTTTTGTTTGTTTTAATGGTCATAACTGAAGTCATGTCGGGTGATATTAAAAACAGTGTTTAAGTTGTCGATTGATCGTGCCTGCTGCATAAAAAACTTTTGTTTTGTTTTGTTTATTAATGAGTTTTTTTTTATTATTATTATTATTATACTTTTTGACTGTGAACTCATGCTGTTTTTGTACTTTGGAGCCCAGCAGAGGTCAAAGATCATTTAACTGTTTATCACACAGATCAGAGTTTTGCACGGGGAATAAATCACGTGTAATCAAGTCCAAATCCAGCCCACCACACAAAGTTAGCTCATCTGTTTCCAGTTGCATAACGAGCATAATCAAACCTCATCCTGGCCCCAACAAACAGCTTCAACTCAGAGAGTCTATTCAAAATATGTCGATTTAGGGATTATATTCCTGTTACAGATTGCCAGATTGTAGAGTTTGTTTGTTTGTTTGTTTGTTTGTTTGTTTTCAGACTATGGCTATTTTTACAAGTCTACATATCACCCACAAAATCTGATTTCATGCCACTAAAACATTACACACTGCAAAAGGGAACAAGATTGAAAGCCTTTTTTTCTTTTAAATTCCACAAACCATCAACTGAATAAGCACACAAAGCACCAATGATGCATAAATTATAGAAGTGAAAAGCGTTATAGGTTTTCTGTGTGTAGAAACAGGCAGCTTACACAAAGTTATACACACAAAGTACATACTCGATATTATGATTTTTGCACAATATACAAAAAAAATGTGGGGCGTTATCCCCAAAATATTAATTTCACAAGCAAAAGTGCAGCAGAAGAAAAAGGACTCAAAGAAGAAAATGACTGAAGAAATGAGGCTACATCTAACTAACCAGTATTTGTGTGTCTGTGTCAGCCACAATTTCATACAAGTGTAATCGATTGAGCTGTGTATGGGTAAAGTGGGTTGAAAAATTAGAACCTGTGTGAAGCAAGAGACATGCATTTACTTTTGGCCGACTTACTAAGTGAATTGGCTACAATTGTTTCAAAGACAATAATAAATATATTAGTAAAAGTTGAATTCAAACAATTACCTGTAAAAACTGGATACTAATTACTGTAGTACTTTATATTACCATTGGTAACAATGTAGTAATAGTGGGGCAGTAAGAAACAAAAGCTAATAATAGCACAATTACAAGTTATTACCACCTAATTACAAAGTAATTATCTTGTATCAACGCTGATATTTATGATGTTACCGGTACTGTAATGCTATCATTAGCCTATATCTGTGAATCTGAGTGAAATATGGGTGGAATATGCATGTGTGTAGTTACTTGTTTAGACCTGATTATCAAACATTTATATGCTATGCACACTATGAACTAAGATTGCGAACATGGTAAACATTATGCATGCTAAACATTAGTTGTTGTCATCTTAAATAACTCAGAGCACAAGTATAGCCTCCGGGTGATGCTCGCTTCTCTATTTGTACAAGTGAAGTCATCTGAATAAATATATAAAACACAGCAAGAGGTGTGTAAACATCCTGAAGACATAAGCCAATATGCAAATTGACGCAAATGCAGACGAGGTCTTAAAAGACATGTTTGCATAAACAGAGTAACACTAGAATCTGTCCAAAAGTCATGCCTGTCCTCATCTGCCCCAAACAAAATGATAATAGTGACATTAATATCAATTAAGAGCCAGATGTTTTTCTGTTTGTTGTTTCTGACATAACGCAGAATTAATTCTAGTATTGTAATATGATAATAGTATTCTAAAATATAAAACATCAACCAATATTACCTTATTATGAGGTTACTACCAGTTTCTGCAAGTCAGTGTATAAAAATTTGAATGCAGATATTCCTGTTTTGTTGCTAGCAGGTTATTATTATTTTTTATCAACATATTACTATGATTAGCTTTTGGTTTTGCTTCATAGGCATATGGCCTGTTATTACCCATCTGCTTAAATGTCAGTGTAATATTACTCAGCTCTTTATAGTCGTTGATACAAGATAATTATGTGTTTTTTATCTCCTCATTTCCAACTTGTTACCTCACTATTACCATATTTTTACCAATCTATAATAGAAAGTACTACCATAACTATTTTTTAAAAGGTAAAAGGGGCATTTAGTTCTGTTGCTCCAGTCTAATGATGCATTTTTAAAGAGTAGAAACCTACTAATTTATGGAAAGAAAACCCATATAAGACAAATACCTGCTGGGCCCTACAATTTGCCGCTATGTAGCTAAAGTTACTTGATTGTGTACTTTGAGAAATGTATTAAATTACTTGCTAATTTTATGCTGTTGTTTCACTGCAACCTGGAAGTGCAGGTTTATGTTTATTTGATTTTTAAATAATACTGCAATATTGCAACCTCTGCAAATCTCTTATGTCTTTTGTCCCAGCTGCTTTTTTATTTCTTTACATGACTGCAGTGTTATCCTAGTAACCTCCAGCTCAAGCCTAAGTTGAAATTGTAAGGAAGTTTTATGACCGTGCTAGCACAAAGTTGTTTTGTTTTTTGTGTGTTTTGTTTTGTTTTTATGGTACTTGACTTGAAATGTTGCTTATGTTTCGGGCACATGTTGATCATTGCAGTATGGTCTTAGAGAATAATATATTGTACAGTATTTAAGCACAGTAGCTGGACTGAAAATCTTTTGCACTTTTAAGTTTTTTTTATTATCCTTGTTTATCCTTGTTTTCACATCCAAATTCTGATGCAAATACGGGGAGTTGAACTTTTTTTTCTGTCTTATTTAATCAGCCCTTCCTGCTGTTGGATTTTGTTCAGATTTGTCTGCTAGCCACTGATGCCAATAAAGACAAACTTCTCAACACTGAAAGTGTTTTGAGTGCATGTTGAGAAATTGTTTGGGTTTCACTGCATTAAGGAATGCTAACATTTTGTGTACAGTACAGTGTAAAAACGTAAGAGTGTACTAAGATACATCCAAGAATAAGAGGTGTATTTTCTAATTGTAAAACTGGATAATTATGAGTCTGAGCTGAGGGTGGAAGAAGTACTCTAAGCTTAAATTGAACTTATTGGTATTACCATGTAGTAGAAATACTCTTGCTACAGATATGTAGTTCAAAATTTTGCATTAAAATATAGTCATGATACAAAAAGTAAAAATTGTGGAGAACTTTGGGGTTCTTCGGAGAACTAGAGTTACAGAGAGTGATTCAAAAAAGAGGAAATAATCAGTGATCAGCAGTTCTCTGGGTGAAAAATGCCTTGTGGATACCTGAGGTCAGAGGGGTAACAGCCCTGCTGATAGGAAGTAACTCCTGCAACCTCTCATTACAACCAAGGTGTGCAGAAGAGCATTTCTAAACCTTCAAGACCACATCAGCAGTGTTGGGGAGTAACGGAATACATGTACCGCCGTTACGTATTTAGAATACAAAATATGAGTAACTGTATTCCGTTACAGTTACCGTTTAAAAAGGTGGTATTCAGAATACAGTTACTTTGTTGAAATAAATGGATTACACGGCGGTATTTTCCTGTTTCATATTGTCGCGGGTCAGGACTGTTTGGGTTTGTTTGACAGCTACGTTCTCTTGTTCCAGGCGGCAGCGTTACGGTTGCCATGGTTACAGGGTGACGCTCTCTCTCTCTGCGTGTTTCCTGGGTGAGAGAGCGCTTTTTTGTTGTTGTTGTTGTTGTGCTAAGCTAAAAGGCAGAATGCTACAGGCATGGCCCTAAAGAATGTAGCCTCATGGGCAGTGTAGTCCGTGCTGCAGGGAGAATGGACTGCCATACCCGTTATGTGTCTGTGAGCGAGGGAGGGAGAGAAAGGAAAAGTCCGAGCTGTCACGGAGCAAAAACGGGAGCTGGAAGCATGTAAATATAATAATAACCACTGCAGCCAAGAAGTGTGCCTGACGAGCCCATTTGTAAGTAAGCTATTAAGACTCAACTGTACACTGTGTTCGTGTTTTCCTCCGGAAAAAATAAGTTCCGTTGGAGCAGCCTTTCAACGCCTCTCTCTGTCTCTCGCTAGCAAAGTTGACCCAGACAACAAAGTAAAGCTATTTTTCGGCTACCAGCCCAACACGGAACCCACCGTATTAGCCAGATGTCCCTTTACTACGGTTCGGAGCCGCGGACCTTCAGTAACAGTAATAAATCACAGCAATAGTACATTCACGTAGTTGTAAACAGCATGATAATATATTAAGCAATCCAAAGTATTCAGAATACGTTACTCTCATTGAGTAACGTAACGGAATACGTTACAGAATACATTTTGGGGCATGTATTCGGTATTCTGTAATGGAATACATTTTAAAAGTAACTTTCCCAACACGGCACATCAGGTACCATTCCTGTCAGCTAAGAATGGGAAACTGAGGTTGCAAAACTGGAAATCAGAACACTGGAAAAAACTGTTGTCTGACGAGTCTTGATTTCTGTCGCAGCATTCAGACGGTAGAGTCAGAATTTGGCATAAACAGCATGATCGCGTGGATCAATCCTGCTTTGTATCAACAGTTCAGACCGATGCTGCTGACGCTGTTGGTGTAGGGGATATTTTATTGGGGCACTTTGGCCACCTCATTATCAACTGAGAACAATTTAAATGTCACAGCCTACATGATGTTGCTCATGTCCATCTCTTTATGACCACATTGTACCCTCATATGATAACATGCCACATCAGAAAGCTCAGATCATATAAACTGGATTCTTGAACACGACAATGAGTTCACTGCACTCAAATGGCCTCCGCACTCTCCAGATTTCAATCCAATAAGAGAACCTTTGGGATGGTCTGGAACAGAAGATTCGCATCATGAATGTGCAGCTGACAAATCTGCAGCAGCTGTGTGATGCTGTCATGTCAACATATCTGTCCTGTCAGATGCATGCGTACTGCAACTGATTCAACTGAAAGATCTGTGTATATGCAGCACTAGACTTGATTTTTTACTTGGTAATTTATTAATCAGTCATCTCATTGCAAGAAGGCAAAGTTTTGATTTACTGACATCCGTGATGGGATAGAGATTGGAAACCAGTACTTTGTGGAAAAGAGATCTTGTGGGGCAGAACATTTAAACTGGAAACACTGAGCTGACTTATTGTACTCCATACAAGGTAGAAAACAATGCAACCTAAAAATGGGATTATTTAATTTGTTGAACTTTAACTTAAACCAGATGTTAGATGCCTGTATTCTTACACTGCGCGCTGCATTGGCACTTGAGTTTAGTACCACATTTGAGTACTTCGTCCAAAGTCTCAGGAGATAAAACTCCTTTTACAGAGCAATAGTTTAATAAGAGCACAAGATTCACCGATTGTGACACATGGATCATCTCCATGTGCCGAAAAGCGCTGTGTGACGTGAACAAAGGTTTCGCTGAATGGGCCTTGCGCTGAGAAGCTGATTCCAAGGTCAAAAATGAATTTCCAAATGAATTCACAGTTTGCTGAGGTGAAAAACGATAACGTGTCAGTTTGCAGCCGATGATCAGATTATGAGCTCAGCCTCAAGCTGAGCTGAGAGAAAACAAGATCCATGTGAATAAAGGTGCATGTAAACCTGCTAGAGTGAACATGGATATTGTGTGAGAGAGCGGGGAGCTCAGAGGCTGACTCATTTGCCTCTGATGTATGTCGAGCAGCGGGCAAATTGAAGCTGAGTGTCGACCGTGCTTAATTGTCATCGCCAATTAGTGCATTGTAGGACGCCCACAATGGATCAACTGTAGCGAGTAGAACGAAGTCCTTTGTGCTTCTCCAGTGGCCTGCGAGCCAGTCAAGACTCATTTAGTGGACTGAACAACGACGGAGCAGAAATGCCAACGAAAATGAAAACAAAAGACAGTTTAAGGAGGAAAAGAGGACGAGGAAAGAAAAAGAGAGGAGGAGGAGGAGGGGGAATGTGGACAACGGTCACAGAGGAGGGAAGGACCGGGCCTCTGCTCTCCCAACATGAGTGGAGAGTGCATGGCTTTGACACGCACACATACACAGTACCCCCACCTCGACATTTATCGAGCCGCTACACAAAAGCTGGCAGGGCCCCAGTGTTCCCAGTGACCTGGTTGTTCAGACGCTCGTTTGGCCACATCGACGCTTTCAGCAGGCCTCAGCCCTGCTGATTGTCAGTGTGCTTTTACCAAGGTTAAAGGGTAGATCCACTGTTTTCTACTTAAATCCTTAATGAGATGTTTTTTTGTTGGTTTTTTTTTAATTGAGCGCAATTAAGCACAAAACAACCTTCTAAACAGAGATTCACAGAAGCCTTCAACAAACCAGTGACAAGCCAGGCGGAAGAGGTTTCATGAGCTGCCAAACTGTTGGGGAATTGGTTTTGAAAGACAATTCCAGCTGATTGCAACTTATTCTATCCGGTCTGTTATGTGGATTATTCGCTAGCTTTGCAATTTCCAACTAATTCTAAAGATTTGGGGAAACAAGGAGTTGGATAAAATAGCTTGAAAATTGTGTATATGAGGTATGAAGTGCAAGCTCCTTGCAGATTTTACAGAACAATAGACTTTCTTTCTTTAAAGATAATAAACCAAATGTAAACCAAATTAACGGTCGACATATTAAAGATTATGTCAAAAATGCATCTGCGTCTTGTGTAACAGAGACATAACAGAAGTTAGCTTGCTAACTAGCTCGCCATGAATCTGGTGATTGTGTTATTTTGTTCTTGCTGCTGTTCATACAAAAACATTGGACTGATTGTTGGTTATATTCATGGACAGACAGACAGGCAATTAATCATTAAATGCACAATGGCTACAGTCCTTGGCAAGTGACATTTGTAGACAAGAATTAGCAAAAAAACGGGCTAGCTATCATAGGTTTTTAGCTTAAAGGCCTTTACACGCCAACTGTGTTGCGAAAAAATGTCACAAAATTCCATATTTTTCTGATGGAAACTTGTCATATAGCATATATATATATATATATATATATGTATATATATATATATATATATATATATATATATATATATATATATAAAGCATTGCATTTATGCAACAAAAAACGATAGTTTTCAGAAAAATCACATTGAGAAAAATAAAGTTGACATCAAGCAACGATCAGCTGATCCTGTTGTTGCTAAACAAAAGAAAATGAAGAAAGTGAGAACGTGTGTAAAGGCTTTAACACATTTTATACTTCCTTGAACACTTCACCTCGCATCCACTAACCCACCCACTGTCATTACACATTTCCTGGGACCTGAGGCTCGGTCCCTGCACCAAGTATAGATCATACAGTTGGGAAATCATCATTTGATCCCCTGCTGAAGTTTGTACACTTAGAAAGAAATGAACACCCTGTTTTTATGCTTGTTTCATTTTAATGGAGAGCGACAGAACATCAACCAAACATCCATAAAGAACTCATTACATAAAAAATATAAATTGATTTACACGTTACTGAGTGAAAGCATTTGATTCCCAAGCAAAACATGACTTAGTAGTTGATGGTGCCATTAATGATAGTGTTACCGGTGGTGTTCTTGGTGACTGTGGTACCACCACCTTTCTCATGATCATCCTCACCCCATGCGCCCAGATCTCGCATTGATGGTCATTTTACATTTCTTCCATATCCGATTAATCCCACTGACAGTTGTCACTTTCTCATCGAGCTTCTTGCTGATGGTCTCGTAGCTCATTCCAGCCTTGTACAGGTCTACGATTTGTCCCCGACATCCTTTGACAGCTCTCTGATCTTGCCAATGGTGGTGGAGAGATTCTTCAGTGGAAGAAGTTGACTCTGTGGACAGGTGTGTTTTATACACAAAAGAATTTTGATCTGGAGTATCTGCAATTGATCAACTGACTGACTGATTGTAATCTGTGTGCCACATGTGCACATAGCCAATCAAATACTTATTATTAGAGGATTGTTAGAGAATTTCTTTATAAGGGAGCAAACTTTAAGTAGATGATCAAAGAATCGTTTCCCTCACTTTAACTGTTCATCATACAGAACTGCCCATACAGCTCAGCTATTGGATAAGTTTTTGGAAAACACAGGTTACTTTGAAAACTGTGTGCTTAAGGAATACAAAGCCAAGCTAAGCAACAGATGAAGTACTGCTTTGGATCCATGGCATCGAACAGCCACCTTAGAGATCCTTATTGCAGTCACTTAAATAGACATTAATTTTGTCTTGTGGACAGATTTTCTTCAGCAGGCTGTGGGAAGCACACCTCAATCACAGATATATCCTCTCTGCTGGTTATTTTCCCAAATCTCAACAGCTGAGGTATAAGTTCAAAGTTACTCATAGAGCTACAATAGCTTCATGACTGCTAAATACACCAGGCCAAACTGAACCAAAACGATGTCTTAAGGCAAGATACTGTAATGTGTAATTCATTATGTCACTGAGAGTCCTCGCAGGTGAAACAACTAGAGATGTGCGTTGCGTGTGTGTTGTGGTTACCTGAACATCTAGTGATGCAGGTCACGTCTCCGTGTGTTCTCCCTTAAATCTTAGGCAAGCACAACTGGCACAAGTAATCACATGCATATGTTTGTGTGTCTGTGTGTGTGCTTTGGTATACATGACAGATTGATGGCTTCCCAGCTTTACATATGAACTCCTCATTGTTTGCTTTAATCTATCAGTGTGAGCCGAGGAGGGGTAAATCAGAAAGACTCGTCTCAGCTGATATGCTGAGCACACACACACACACACAAACACACATAAAAACACACACAAACACACCTTTGGAAACCTTTGTCCCCCAGCCAGAGCTGTGACCTTTGTACAGTGTGGCTACAGAGAGAGAGCAGCGTTAGGAGATCTGCTATCGAGCACAACCGATTTTTTTTTACCACTTTATTTAGATATCAGTGCGTTCACTGCGAGCATTTCTCAGACCTTAGCTGGCAACCTACACTCCCTTACACACCCACACGCATGTTGCTCTGAGAACCAATGAAACCTATCCATAACTCCAGGTTTCAAAAAAACTGTCCAGTACTCCACGATGAAGTCGGATCCCAGTTTAGATTCACTATTTTGCTTAATCACGCGCACAGAGTGTTCCCCTTTTAAAGTAGAACTTACATTGTTGCTATCAGCTTCAGTAAAACTGCTCTGCTTTGTTTTAACTTTCAAATATGAGGAACAGATTTTACTTTGCGGCACCGATTACACAAACATTCTGGCAATAGGTTCACTAAAAAATTATTATTATTTTTTATGTTACTATTGTGACCTTGAGGTGATAATGTGGATACACTGCATCATGTGTGAAACTGATGGCAATTAAAAAAAGGATATTTAATTTAATAAAGCAAATATAGATTAAATTGTTATTTATATTAAAAGACTGAAAAAGATCCAAACATCAGTTTCTCTGTAACAACTCTGTAACAATATAACAACTTTAAAAAAAAAAAAAAAACTTTAATAATGTTTATTTTTTCTTCCTTCCAAACAGTGTCCTTTATACTTGCACCATTTACATCATTCTTCATGTGTCTGCTCTGATCAGTGCATTGTGGATGCAAGGTTCATGCAAATCTCCGTCAACATGATTTCTGAGATCTAATCAAGGCCCAGTGCTGCCATGTGAGGAGACCTGAACATCAGTCGGCGTTGGAGTTTAAACAGGTCAGTGATTCAATTTGGTCTATTTGACAAGAAAAGGCTTCTAATTTCATTAACTCCAAATGAAGCAGACATTGTTTAACTCACACGGGAGAGGACACCTCCACTCTCCTAACCTTCTTTAGCTTTGTATGGAGGCAATTAAAGCATCCATCCCTAGATACACCTTGAAAACTGTCTCATATATTGATTTTTGTTCTTTGATTAATGGAAAGAAATGAAGAAATACTGAAACACACTGCTACACTAAACACTGTTGCCGGGTATTGTAAGCTGTGCAGACTGAAAAGTCCTTTTAGGGTAAATTTCACCTTGGTATGGCGGCAGGGAGGAAGGTAAATATGGATCCATTGTAACATGGTAAAACAAATAAATAATAATAATGATCAGTAAATTCTTGTTGTTCTTGTTTCGGTGCATCATTTACAGTTAATGGCATGTTCAGCATAAGTAGACCAAGCAAGGAGTGAACAACAGGCCGTAAACAAAAGACCTGTTATTACACCTGAACAACAAAAAATAATTATATGTAACAAAGGACAAGACAAAAAATTAAAATAAAAAAAATGGCATGCTCAACTCCAAAGAATAACAGTTAAATGTGTAAACAGTTTAATGGATGCTAAACCATCAAAAAGCCAAACTATTAATGAGAATTTCAGCACATATCATTTATTTAATATAACCTGGTGTCTGTTTTGTTTTTCGTATTGCCATATGATATTAAATACATTATATGTGTAACTGTGAGTTCTGATAAATGGAAACAGAATGACTAAACAGAAGTGACTGACAGCAACAATAAATATAAAGTTTACTTGCTGGAAGAAAAAAGATATCAAGAATTACAGTTTTGTCAGGAAAAAACAAGCAATGAATGACAACAAAGTCAGCAAAACGGAGGCGCATTCAATAATAATAATAATATAGTATAATAAAGCATGAACCTCGTGGATTATAATGCACGTGTCTACTTCACTGAAAATGAATGGAGAAGTCCGTTTAGTGTGTGTGTGTGTGGTCCTGTGGTGGAGGTGTGAGTGGGTGGAGAGACCTTATCCATCATCTGATACCTTCAAGCTCTCCCGGTAAACTCCAGCCCCTAATGCAGGAAGTCATAAATATGACTCACTGATGCGTTCACGTGCTGCTCGATACTGGGGACAATCCCAAACATGCGCTCTAACCGCACAGGGGCTTTGTTGAGCTGCGCTTCAAAAGGAAACACAAATAAAGGAGTTCACATTTTACTAATAAATAAATACGTAAATAAAGTCAACGTGTGCGTTTTCTTTATATAAAGAAAGTTTTCATTTGTAAAAGAAAAACTGAGTGCGTTTAGGGTTTTACTGGAGACCAAACAAAGCACTGAAATACAGGTTTTTGCCTCATTGTAAAAACCTGGCCAAGAAGTACGTTTTTAAACTGCATAATAATAGACAGGCGACAAAAAACCCTTAAAAATAGTCCATTCAGTATCGAGAATCAGTGTGTAGCAGCTACTTCACAAAAATTGTAACCTTATCTTATTTTTCTTCTTTCATTTTGTATTTGTTTTTATTAAATTGAGTACTGTATACACATAAAAAGGTATAAAAATTGAAAACACATTTCTTTTATAAAAAAAAAAAATGGGACACCGTACTGACTTTGCTTGGCAGAAATACCCGATTTTGTTTCATTTCAAGTAAGAAGAAACTCTAAAGGTGTGTTCACGGAGGAATTGTGACATTTCCGACAGCCTCGAATGCAGCAGACCCTCGGAGCGGTGAGGAGGTGCTGCAGTTTCAAACGGACTTTATTCCGTCCTCGGGCTCAGTGCGCGAGGCTGACACGCGCTGCTGCACTAATAAGTTTTTACCCTGAAGAACACTTGCGGATTATTCTCGTGTTTTATTTCGTTTTCCCTCCTAGAGAAGTGCAACAGGTGCAGCAGAGGGGACACTTTTAAAAGTTTGAAAATAATGCTGCTGACGGAATAAACCAGCCCGAGAGGACACGACAAGTGGATTTTACGCACCGAGCTTCGTGCGCTGGACGCTGGAGACAGCCACACGTTTGTCGTACACCGGAGAGCCGCTCTTTGCTCTGTGTTTGTTCACGTTGTCACGGACATTTTCTACCACATGATGCCACTTTTTCTGGCGTCTGTGAATTATCGGGAGGAAACGGTGTAAAAAAACAAAACAACGACAACAACAACAAAATGTTAGAGGGTCGTTAAATTTAGTGGAACGTGACAGCCGGAGATGAACTTTCTCCGTAATGATTGCAGGAGCTCTGGTGAATGATTGACAGCTGCTCGCAGGATCAACTGGATTTACCGTCAAGACTTCAGCTTATGCTTTAACCATTAAGAGGCTGAAAGGAGCCTGTTTATGTCCTGATTTATCCACCAGAAGAAGAAAGTTTTCAGTCAGGTGTCTGAGATGACCATGCAGTAAAAGGACTCTTGTATTAGATTTCTTCGTTAAATGACTCCAAATGAATCGTTGTGAATTTTAATATTTATTTATGGCATCTGCAGTGAGACACATGCCGTGGCCCCTCATAATGCTGCTGCTGCTGCTGCTCCTCCACTCCCCTGGCTTCACATTAGGTGCTTCTAAGGATCTGGTGTGTGAGCCCATAACTGTGCCCATGTGTCGGGGCATTGGTTACAACCTGACCCACATGCCCAATCAGTTTAACCACGACACCCAGGAAGAGGTGGGCCTGGAGGTCCACCAGTTCTGGCCCCTGGTCCGGATCCGCTGCTCTCCAGACTTACTCTTCTTCCTGTGCAGCATGTACACACCGATTTGCCTGCCAGACTACCGCAAGCCGCTCCCACCCTGCCGCTCGGTGTGTGAACGAGCCAAACGGGGCTGCTCGCCTCTCATGAGTCAGTATGGCTTTGAGTGGCCCGAGAGGATGAGCTGTGAGCAGCTGCCACAGCTAGGGGACGAGACCCTGTGCATGGACCAGAACAGCAGCGAGACCACCACCCTGGCTCCCCCGTTCCCCAAGCCCACCCCTAAGGGCAGGACTAGACCACCGAGCCCCCCGCAGTGCGACAGGGAGTGCCGCTGCAGAGAGCCGCTGATCCCCATCATGAGGGAGTCTCACAGCCTGTATGGCCGGGTCCAGACTGGCCCGCAGCTCAACTGCGCCCAGCCCTGCCACCTGCCTTTCTTCTCGCCAGATGAGCACGCCTTTACTAGCTTCTGGGTGGGACTGTGGTCGGTGCTGTGCTTCATCTCCACCTTGACAACCGTTGCCACCTTTCTCATTGACATGGAACGCTTCAAGTACCCAGAGAGGCCCATCATCTTCCTGGCTGCCTGCTACCTCTTTGTCTCCTTGGGTTACATCATCCGTCTGGTGGCAGGTCACGAGCGAGTGGCGTGTGGCTCCAGCGGTGACCACCTGCACATCCTCTACGACACCAACGGCCCCGCTCTCTGCACGCTCGTCTTCTTGCTGGTGTACTTCTTCGGCATGGCCAGCTCCATCTGGTGGGTGGTGCTGTCCTTCACCTGGTTTCTGGCCGCAGGGATGAAGTGGGGCAGCGAGGCCATCGCGGGATACTCACAGTATTTCCACCTCGCCGCTTGGCTCATCCCCAGCGTCAAGACCATCGTGGTGCTGGCTCTCAGCTCTGTGGATGGGGACCCTGTGGCTGGAATCTGCTATGTGGGGAACCAGAGTCTGGAGAATCTGAGGGGATTTGTGCTCGCACCTCTTGTGGTTTACCTCTTCACCGGATCGCTTTTCTTACTCGCCGGCTTCGTTTCTCTGTTCCGCATCAGGAGCATCATTAAGCAAGGTGGCACCAAGACGGACAAACTGGAGCGGCTGATGATTCGCATCGGGCTCTTTACGGTGCTGTACACTGTCCCCGCCACTATTGTGGTGGCCTGCCTGGTTTATGAGCAGCACTACCGGCCCGGCTGGGAGCGAGCTTTGGCCTGCCTCTGCCCGTCCGAACGCCAGCGCTTGGGACTAGGCCCGGACTACGCCGTCTTCATGCTCAAATATTTCATGTGCTTAGTGGTGGGCATCACCTCAGGAGTCTGGATTTGGTCAGGAAAAACTTTAGAGTCCTGGAGGAGGTTTGTGGCTCGATGCTGTCCCTGTTGGCCACAGAAAGCCACCGCTCCACCCTCCATGTACAGCGAGGCCAGTACTGCTTTAACTGGACATACTGGAACTGGGCTGACACCAGGGATCTACCATAAAGCTGTTCCGCCTCATATATGAGCTTTTAAGAGGACTCGTGTACAGCCACATCTCCCAGTATCCAAACACAGTCTGGGATTGTGGACATATATCAGAACTGTGAGCTAGAACTGCTTTCCTTGGATGTAGAGCTCAAACCTTTGACTGAACTTGACCATCACTGAGGAACTAACCTTTGAGTTAAATGGATCCATAATGGAGGCCCACATGCTTCTCCTCATCCTGAGCACTGACAGAGAGAGAAAAAAAACACATATTTATTTATGTATATATTGTACAAATATTTGGTGTTTAAAAAAACAAAAGATAACGTGCCATATATTTAGTTTCTAACCAGCTGATGCCACTGCCACAATCATAAGTGTAAGATGCCAGAAAAACAAATCAGATTTGAGCTGTATAAACTCGTGTATAAATGTGCTGTAGTATGTCAGTGTCTGAATGCATTGTTTGGTATGGTTACAAACTGAAAGTGGACTGGGAAAAGGTCCTTATTATGTTGCTTTTTCCCAAAACTAGAGATGAAATTCTTTGAAAGACTTTTTCTCATTTTAACTGTCTCATTAAATCACTAAAGTTTCTGTGGGGGGGAATCTAGTTTTGTTCATGTGTTGTGAACTAATGCACAATGTTTATGTTAAAGATACAGGATGAAACTTCAGCCCCATCTGCTGGTTCAAAGGGGACCTGCTCACCCCCCACCCCACCCCCAACAGATGAACATTAGACCACAGACCCATCTGAATTTTGTACTTAGCTGTTGAAAAACATTAATAGTATAAATGACCAATTAATGATTATTCTATGGTGGCGAATCTGCTGTTGACTCCCTGACTTCAGCTCAGTGACCTCTAGAGGTCCTTGGACCTCACTTTGAGAACCACAAAGTGATTTTTATAGCAGTATTTTGCCAGAACAAACAGATGTTAGGGTTAGACTAGGTACAGTAAAGGTCACCTTAGACTCTGGAAAACTGAACTAGCCACGTTTAACAAATAACCAAGACATAGTTTAATCCATAGTTTAAATTTATAGAAAATTTGCAAGCAAGTAAAAAATAACCATTTAAATTTCCCCAGGTTGTTATTTATCTTGTTCTGTTTGGGATTTGGACTGCTGGATGAAGAAAACAAGCACTTTGAAAAATCTTCTTTTTGAACAATGTCACAATTTAAAAGCTCTTTTGCTTAATAGTTAATTAACTGAGGAACTTAGAATGTACCTGTATTTTGAGTTTTTGTCATGTAAGTAAGAACCAAACCCTCCTATGTCGTTTGCATGGATCCGTGGTCTAATGTAAGTTATCTGTTTGACAACTTGACAAAAACTGACTTTCAGAAGTCAGACTCACTGCACGGTGTACAGTTTACCCAGAAAAGTGTGCGTGTGTGGAGGGTGGGGATGGGAGAGAGAAACAGAGAGTGCTAAAGACAAAAAAATGAATGACGGTGGACGAGTACAACATGAAATCCGTCTCAGTGCAGAGTGCTACAGCGCTAATGCAGAACCGACTGAACCTGTGACGTTCTGTAATATTTCCATTCATTGTTGATGGTCCTTTGTGCTGTTTAGATTACCGTGTGTCCCACATGCTAGATAGCTCTAATTTATTAGTCTGATGTGTGTGAAGGAAATGATTGTACGAGTGATGATGAATGCCAAAAAAAAGAAATGCTCCTAAAACTGATGTGTAGATTAAAGAGTACATGTTGGGTTTTTTTCAGTTTTTACATTGACAGACCTCCTCAAAGGACGTTGATAAAATACTGTAGATTTTGATTCATGTTGTGGAATAAAAAGTGTTGGATCTTGAATGTTGTGCACTGCTTTTTGACTGTTTATGAAGCCCTAAAACATTAACTGACTGCTGAAGAGTGCGCACAAGAGCACAAAGTTCAAGTAGGAAGAAATTAGTTGTTCAGTAACTTGATTTGGAAGTTCTTGCATTCACTAATAATGGCAGTATAGTGGATGTGTAACCATTTGCTGCCCTGTTTATGACAAATTTGTGGAAATACACAACTATTCTACGAAGTCTCACCTACTTCTTGCAAGAGGGTTTCCATGAATAGATTGCTGATCTCTTGGAATGTGTTGTCACATTGTAGCACCACCCTACATCGTTAAACGTCACAACAAGACACCTATTCATTCTTCAATCATTCCTTCAGCCAGACATATATGTAAATATCAAGTGTATGCGAGTAATTGTTACTGATAGTAAGCTGAAAATGCAGCATTTGACCTAAGGGACATTAGAATTTAACAGAAAAATAATAAAGTCCAATGTGTTGGAAGTAAACCATGTGTGGTTTGATGTGGCTTAGATACAGTGCTACAACAGTATTAACGTATAATCAGGTACATTTTGGGGGGTGAAAATAACTTTAGAAACGATACAGTTGACGGGAATGTCTGTCTTTAAATACTCCAGGAAGCTATCAGCTGATCAAAAGCAAGATACTGTACTAATGCAGTATAAATTTTATCTGTTCACTTTCAATATGCACACAGTCCTCTTACACACACTGAAAGCATTTAGGCATGTAGACATGGTCAAGACCACCTACTGAAGTTCAAACTGAGCATCACAATGGGGGAGAAAGTTTCTAAATTACTTTGAATGATTTGATTCTGAGGTCAGAGAGGGACATCCTGACAGTTTAAAGCAACAGTAACTTCCATAACTGCTCATTACAACCAAGGTGTGCAGAAGAGCAGCTTTCAACCTTGTAGGAGATGGGCTACAGTGGCAGAAGACCACACCAGGTATCACTGCTGTCAGCTAAGAACAGGAAACTGAGGTTATGATTTATATGGATTACCAAAATTGGACAATTGCAAAATTAGGATAGTAGGGTCAGAACATAAACATGAAAGCATGGATCAGTCCTGCCTTGTATAAGAGGTTCAGGTTGCTGGTGGTGTAATAGTGTGAGAAATTTATTTTCTTGGCACACTTTGGATCCTTTACTGCCAACTGAGCATTGTTTAAATGCTGCAGCCTATCTGAGTATTGCTGATGAGCAAATCCATCTCCATTTGACCACAGGGTATCCCACACCAGATCACAAAACTCAAATCTCAGAACTGGTTTGTTGAACATCACATCACGGTAATCAAATGGCCTCCACAGTCACTGGATGTCAGTCCAACAGAGCACCTTTGGGATGCGGTGGTACAGGAGATTCACATCATGGATGTTCAGCTGACAAATCTGCAGCAACCCTGTGATGCTGTCATGTCAACATGGACCAAAATTTCTGAAGAATGTTTCCAGCACCTTGTTGAATCTTTGCTATGTAGAATTCAGACAGTTCTAAAGACAAAGGGGGTCCAACCTGGTAGTAAGTGTACTTTAGTGTCAAGTGAGTGTATATTGTTATGCCACTGAAAGCAACAAAGGATAGATTCAAAAGATGTATTTAACTAACTTTTGTCTATACTGGCAGTACAGTTAACAGAAATTTGCAGAAAACAAGTGCTTTCATATAAGCTTTAGACATTTATGCAATCAGAATGATTTATCTAACTCAACTAAGAAAGACTTGTTTCAATTTCACCACTGACAAAAAGAACCTCATATACATCTGTCTAAAATTTGAACTGCTTCCTTAAAAAAAAGAAAGAAAAAAAAAGTAGATAACAAACCGCTTAAACTGGTTTACAATTCAACCATGTAGCCACACCTGTTTCTCAGTGTACTCCTAGTGCGAAGTATCAGCTCTACTTTGGACTGCTTGCGTTCTGTGTAACGGTTAAAATCAAATCAAAATGTATTTATATAGCACATATTAAAAACAACAAAGTTGACCATAGTGCTTCACAGTCAGTAAAAGCATGAAACAATTAAAACAAAACAATAAGAAAACAGGGCAGGAAACGATAGGTGACAGCAGAACAAGCCAGATAACAGCCAACTAGTTAGAATCAAAAACCAAAGTACAAAGATATGTTTTAAGACATGATTTAAAAGACTGGATAGACTCAGTGGTACGAATATGAACAGGGAGGTTATTCCAGAGTCTAGTTGCTACCGTTGCAAAGGCCCGGCCACACCTAGGTTGTGCTAGGAGCATCTGATTGGAAGATCTTAGTGCTCTATTGGGATTGTACAAATGGAGGAGTTCGGAAAGATAGCTGGGCGCCAAATTATTTATAATTTTAAAAGTGAACAAAATAATTTTTTAAATCTATACGATATTTAACAAGGAGCCAATGTAAGTTGGCTAAAATTGGAGTGATGTGTTCATAGGTTCTAGTACCTGTTAAGAGACGCGCAGCTGCATGTCTGTAAAAACCAAGGAATTACAATATGAGCGATTCTCTGGTTCCCTCACAACTGTGGGCTGTTTTTGATTTAGATATCATAATGCCAGCTAATAAGGTTAATGAATGGCGCATGTTGTGTTTTTCTAATATTCAGCTATAACACAGTGTTAAACTGAACTCTGGGAAGTCAGGCTCAATATTCTCAACAATGTTTAGAACTGAGCTGATCGTAAAGACACAACATAAAAGACAATAAACCACAACACATATGTTACATGATTAGTGTTTATTTAAAATACTCCATCTGCAAATGTTTTTTTTTTCTCAATTAAAAACAAGACAAATTCACAGCTAGAAGCCTACATAGTAAGCAAAAGAGAAGGGGAGCATCCATCAGTTTGTTTTCCCCCTCAGTATCTGTGTAGTGTGTTCCAAACCTTAGCCTGGATGGGTCCTTGGACAAGAACAACACTGGTGATCTGATGGGGGGGTGGGGGTGGGAATGAGGTTGGGATGGTAGGATCTAAGGAACTTAATACTGAGGCTGACCTGCATATACCTAACTTCCATATGGAGCCATTAATTTGCAAATACTGATCCAGAGTCAGTAAACAGCCTTGTTTGATCACCCGTGGTATACACAACTTAACATCACATTGCAAATGGCACTCCTGATTTTCCTGTCACAAAACAGCTGACTGAGAAGACGTCAGCCAGCTCCCACACAGTGATAACAGCTCAGTGTCTTGTAATATGAGACATGGTTGATGTTCAATCCTGATGGACAGAAAAATGTACTCGAAACATATCGACAGTAAACAGGTCTGAGTTACAGTCTCCACAGTAACTTCTGGTATTAAATCTAATTTACAACAAAGGTCATTTTGCATTTTTTTTGTGGCTATTTAAAAACAAAAAAAAAGAAGGAAAAAAAGGATACATTTGATGAAAGTTTATATTTATATACTGTTAAGGAATCCCAGGAAATGACCAACCAACATTAACTTCACTATGCTATAGCACTCAAGCATGATTTCAATCTTCATTAAAAAAACAAACAAACAAACAAAAAAAAAAAACAATTAGCCACATCTGAACAATCTAACATTTGCTGGTTTTGGTCTTTCGTGGAATACGGTGACAGTAACAACAAATATAACACACCACTCTCTTCATCCTTTAAGGCTGCATGAAGTAATTCAAACACTTTTGTAGAAAAAAAAAAAAAATAGAAACTAAAGTGTATTTCAGACAGATGATGAACTCAATCATTCATGTTCAATGTGTTCTCTCAGAAGTGATAGACATATAACAAATAAATAAAGGACTTGTAAAAACAACAGTCAAATGATAATGCTTCAGATAAGGTAAACACCTTTAATTTAACAATCACGCACGTCTACAGCTGTAATGTAAATTACCGTGTGGACAGGTCATACAGTGGCGTTTTTGTCCTTGCCTGATAACTCTGTGGGTAATGCTTTCTGGGGCTGGCTGTGGGTTAGCTGAACTTTGGAGGTCAGAGGGCAGCAGTCTATGAGAGCACAGCATTGGAGCGTCGTATACCTATCAGGTTGTCTGCGCTGAGAGATCGCCTCATTGCGGCTCGACTGAGGTCCTTGTACTTGTCTTCACATAGTCTTGAAATGGCCTGGAGGAGCATTATCAAAGCACAATTACTCAAAAGTCACACACAGATGGACTAGATCATTTTGATTTAACCAGGTGGTTTGAATTAAAGGTATCTAATGATTAGTAAATGATAAAACAGCCTTTGTTGCACTTTAAAATCCAGGTCATGAGCAAAAAAGCTACACAAGAAATTTCTCAGACTGTTTTCAGAGGGTGGTTCTTCCTACTGTACTAATCACTAACACTTTTATTAGTTCAATTAAATCCTGCTTGTAAATCATGCCATAGAAAGAGTTGCCAAAATAAACAGCCTTTAACTTGAGAATACAGAGTATCCACCAGCAACTCCTAATCTGAGGTCTGAGGCAGTGGGCGTTGCTTCAGAGCGTTAGATGAGCATTACAGACGGATGTTCTGTAGTCTCTGGAAGGAAGCTTACCTCTAGTTTCTGGGCACGCTGGTTGTTGAGGGGTTCCAGAGGGAAACTGAGGTTGTTGTCATCGGCCAGCTGTCGCAGGTCAAAGTAGTACTTGGCGTAGACGCTGGCCGGCACATTGATGTTAAATTGCAGAAGTTCCAGGAAGTGGCGCTCCATCTCATTCCTAGAGATCAGGAAGACACCTTAGGGTTATTCCCAACAGTCAAAACCTGGGACGTAATTTGGACTGTCAGGTATGAGTGTGTGTAAAAAATAGAGCCCATTTTTTCCCTAGGAAAGATCAGCCTAGTCAACCAGTCTCAAAGTTAAAAAAAATAATTGCATTTTACATAATTTGTGACACGGTAGGAGACATTTGAAAAGATTTATCAGAATCACACTTGTTTTTGCAACCTGCTTTTTGAAACTTCAAGCGGCTGGTTATGGATAGAGGTGGGCGTACCGATTCAAATATTAATAGTACTGTTGCTATTGCTGGTGGTACTGGTATTGAATAGTTACTTTGTGTTGCTTAAGTTCAGTATGTATCCACTGAATTGAGTTAATTTTTTTAAAAATTTGTAATATAATAATGAAAAACAAAATCACAACTCATTAACCATGACAAATGTCTATGTTTTGTGTTGACTATCATGTTTATGTTATTTGTAGTCTATAGCACATCTAAACAGCAGAAGCTGACAGAAGTGCTTTAAAGACAGACACATTTAAAATTCATGAAAAACTTCAGTGTGTTGTTGTTTTGTTTTTTTTAATTATTGTGAAAACTGAAAATCAGTTATTTAGTGATCATTACAATTATGTTGAGAATTCAAAAAAAAGATGATTCATCCCAGAACTCATGACACGCTCTCTTCATTACATAAGCTGCCTTTATTGTTTGAAAATATTGGCACTGGCCCTGGGCAGCACGGTAGCACGGTGGTTAACACTGTTGCTGCACAGCAAGAAGGTCCTGAGTTCAATTCCACCATCATGCTGGGGTCTTTCTGTGTGGAGTTTGCATGTTCTCCCCGTGTTTGCGTGGGTTCTCTCCGGGTACTCCGGCTTCCTCCCACCGTCCAAAGACATCCAGCTTATGGGGATAGGTTAATTGATTAATCCAAATTGCCCATAGGTGTGAATGCGCGAGTGAATGTGAGTGCGAATGGTTGTCTGTGGCCGTTTCTCAATTCTCAAGTACGCGAGTACGTACTCGCGTTCTCGGCGAGTACGTACTGGCCGAGAACGCACGGGAGTACGGACTCGCCGAGAACGCGAGCACGGACTCGCGATTTGTACATTTGGAACACCAGCGTACGTGATGATGTCACAGGTCCGGAGTTTCTACTGCCATCCCCTCTTAATTTAACTGTGAGTAACATGTTATGAAGCTTAACTTTAATCACAGCCAAACCGGTTTACTCAGGGACAAATAAAACACTGAAATAAACCAAACATTAACATTTAGAAGTGATCTAAGTGACTTGTATATCATTTTTAACCTCAGTAGTGAAACCTCTATTAATAAAAATAGTGTACATGTACATACGTGTACATACCTTAATAAAAACAAGCAGGTGAGATGTTAGAACGCTTTTATTTTTATTTTAGTGGACACTCAATACTATAGACAGCTGCTGGGGTTTCTTTAACCTGAGTAGTGAGAAGACCGCGAGCGGGGGGGGGTTGAAAACGATGTGCCAGGAGTCCGCTGTTCTGGACGAAATGCATTCTGGGATATTTAGCTGTACCAAGTCCACACAAGTCACCACCGATGCATGCTCGATAAAACGGGCGGAGCGAGAACACATCCGGGACTTTTTCGCGTTCTCGGCTTGATGCGTACTTCGAATTGGAACCGTACTTGGTCTCCGACTGATGACGTATCACGAGTACACGAGAACGCAAGTACGCACAAGTACGCATATTGAGAAAGGCCCAGAGTCTCTATGTGTTAGCCCTGCGATAGACTGGCAGCCTGTCCCCGCCTCTCGCCCTATGACAGCTGGGATAGGCTCCCGCAACCCTGAAAAGGATAAGCGGATGGATGGATGGATGGCCCTGTATTTAGATGGTATCGGATCAATATTAAAATTTGCAGTATCACACAGCACTAGTTGTTGCGACAGCCTTGATTAGTAGCAGGTGGATGAGTAATATTTTGAAGTAAATAGTCAACTACAGTTGCGCATTAAGGAAATATTAATATTTAGCTTAGACAATTTCTCCTGCAAGCACAACATCTGAAAGTTCCTAGTATACAATATCTTTTTAGTGAAAAGCCACTGTAAACTAATCCCCAAAACAACCACTGCAAAAGTTCCTTTTTGTACTTGTTCACAGAAAAGGGGGCCAGGGTCCAACTGACAGGTAAGAAACAACTTCTCAATAAGACATTTTGATGAGTTCTACAAAGAAAATCATTGTTGACTTTGCTCGTTTAGCAAGCAGCAGAGAAGACGACGTGATTTGAAGAAACAAAAGCAGACAGGACAAACCTCTCTCTACACAAACTTTTATATTCAGTCACTTTCAGCTTTAAAACTCATCTCTCTGAAGATGGAATCTGATATATCTTTATAAAGGTCTCACACTCACACGTGGGTAATCAGACATCCAGGCACTTAGCTGGAGTATCACAGCTCATCCTTTTCCAGACTACAACCTCCATCATCCTTCCTCATCATCACAGTCACGAGTAAAATCTAAGGGAGGTGGTCACCAAGGAGACAGCATCCAGGATGCTTTGTTGGTCAGCAAAGGTGGTGAGAGCGAGTGTGTGAGTGTGTGTGTGATGTCTGGTCTCCCGGGGCAACTAATGGAGCGGGCGAGAGCCAGGACCATTATGTAGAAGCAGTGAGAGCACTTGAGACCCTCCTCTCCGTTTCTCTCCGTCTCTGTTTCTCTCTCTCCCTCTACTCTTCTTCCCATCCCTCCATCCAGACCGGACCGGGATCACAAAGACACTTCAGTGGAAGCAATGAAAACAGGGCACAGACAGGGTAGGTCAGACGTATGAGAGGGATGGGGGCTCGCAGAGAGAGTGCACACGCATCTTTCCAAATCATGAAAAAACAAGGAGGCACTTTCGACCTCTTTCACAAACACACGCATATGAGCGCGTGCACACACGAAAAGCAATTGTAGGAAATAAAGCCTGGGTCTTCCAAGTGCAGCCTCTCGACTCTTATAGCCTGACAGACAGCAGAGATTGCTGTGGCTTCTCTCCATCCCCGTATTTCATCTGTCTGCTTTAAGTGCATCCTAGTTGATGTATTCCTTTTATTTATTTATTGGTGATGATGGTAGTGGGGCGGACTGAGCATTATTAACAAACAATTTTCTTAGCTGGACAGCAAAAAACAAATAAATAAATAATTAAATCAACACATTTCTTCATTTTCTCATTGCATGTGCGTTTCCTGGAGCTTTCCCCACCTGAACATGCCAACAACCCACATTTTGGCACCCCAGAGTTCACCAAGAACAAACCCAAATAACCCTGCCAATAAAAATTTAGGGTACTTGTATGTTCTCTCAACCTCTCAAACAGACCCGAGGATATTTGGAACAATGTTGATTCAGTGACAGCGGGATCTTTCCAAACCCAAAGGGGGAAATCAGCTTTGTACACAGGCTGAGTGCCACAGCTTTAGGAGGTGCTAAATGGGGACGGTGCTCTTCTTCCTAGCTGGATTTATCAAACACTTTCTTTCAAATTTAAGTGAAATGTTACAATTATGTTTCAGAAGCGACGTTCTGAAATTGTGCATCATATTCAAGCTTCTACCCACATCTTTTCTGGCTTTTCATTCCACTTACAAGTGCTTGAAACAGCTATTACCACATTTCATTTCTAACATGTCTGCTAGCAAACTAGTTTTGACTGAATGCACTCTGATCGTGGTGCTTCACACGGGCCAGCAAGATACCAGTACAGCAGAATGAAAAGACTCTGTTTGGTTCCACAGTCGGTATGCTGTTTGATCAGTCAGTACCAGCAAAACAAGGATTTCCTTGATAAGGCTAAATTCACTCCTTCATTTGAATTGTTATTATTCTAAACCCTTGAGGAAGATTTGCCTTGATATGTGTACTTAAAGCACTAAATCTGCTTTACATTCTTGGTAATATTTGACATTACTATTTTAACATGTATTTTCTGAACAAGTTGATTGATCTTCTCTACAGAAATTAGAGTTCACCAAGGATGTGACTATATTAACAGGAAACAGGTTACTAAATCCAGTGGTTCTTTTACAGTCACCATGGTCTCATTTTTCAGATCACTTGTACAACTTACATGTCCTCCACAGTGATGTCTTTTAGGATCTGGCAGTAGTCGACATTCCACACAGCTTGGTCATCCCAGACTTTAGAAGCCAGTAAGATGGCTCCCAGGACAATGCGCTTCCAGTTGGCGGGGCAGATATCCAGCTCAGCGTAGGTCAGCAGGCGCTCCAGGTACACCTTGAGGACGAAGAACGTTTAAAGTTTCAGAGGTTTTAATAATTCCTTTGCTAGTTCACTACAATTAGTCAGGAACGATAGTCTGGTTGTGTGTATCTGTACTGAGCAAGATCCCTATATGCACCTTCCAAACTACTTAGACTACTTTTACAGTATGTAGTCACACTGTATTTCTGTTCTAATAACAATGATTATGAGACAAGCCAACAGCCACAACAGCACCACTGCAAAACTACAAAGATGTGTTGGGGGTTTTTTTTGCCATTTTGAAAACAGAATACTGAGTTTTCATTTTTGCAACAGCTGAAAATAATAAATAAATAAGCAAAACACTTTCCAAAATACCCAGCCTGTAGGATGACATAAACTGAAAGTAAATATAGGGATTGAGCTAGAAAAATTCGAGAATCCTACTCTGACAGCTCTGACTTAAAAGTGAGTGTCTTTTGTCTTCATACTGACATTTGACTTCAACTGTCATTTGTGCTATTTGGGAAAACAGCATAAATGCAGGCGTTCACTGCCATCTGGTGGCCATTTAATACAACATCAAAGTACTCAACAACAACAACCTTCTCCACAGCTGTGTTCATGTCACTCAGGTTATCTTCAGTACAGACAAACACGATGCTGAGCACAACTTGAGTTAATATCCACTTGGTGATCTTTGTGTGTTTGATTAAATTCTGATCGATACTGTAGAAGTACACCATGGCATGAGCTCCATCCAAAAAAACAAAAAAAAACCCCAGACAGAAATCAAAAACAATATAAAAAAAGGAAAAAGAATTAAAACAATATAAACACACTGGGTGAAATCAAATATGCAGTGTGCAATGCAATTACTGTTGTAAATGTGATAAATAAATCAAGACACCACTTACAAGAGTGACGATGGCACATTCTGCAGTCAGCTGTGCAGCACTGAAGAGCGTCCTGACGAAGCGGTAGATCAGTTTGTGTTCTGGGTCTACAAATGCGTAGTCTTCAGGCACTGGCTCTCTCTGCATGAGGTGAAAAATACACACTTATCTGACAGAAGCAACAAAGGTCTAACAACAATCAGGTCACATTTGTTTGTTTGGGGTTATTTTTTTGTAGCTCAGTAATTCATCTGAAAGTCTGGAGCCAAAAGCTGTGTGGAAACACACCACAAAAAGCTGGATGTGTCAGGCATGATGCAATGATTACATTCTTAAGTATAGAAAATTGATTGGTGAAAAAGAAGCTGTGCCATTTAACTGCTGAAATCCATTATTAATGGAAACTGTAGAACAAGTTTAACAGTGAAATTTCTTTATTTTCCACTACTATAACTTCAGCTCTGCCAAAAGCACGCTGTAAGGCAGTGAAAAGAAACCACTTCTGCATCTTTATCACAAATCTACAACTGAACGGAAGTCATTAATGCAGACCGCAAGAGAGGATGTTTTTCTTCCTCATTATGGGTTCTTTTTAAAACAGTGATTCACATCCCTTTTGTGATGCATCACTCACAACTCTTAATAACTTGTGAAGTTTCTAGAAAAACGTGGCCCAGAGAAGACCAGTGGGCAGAGTGCCTACACATGTAAATGTGATGGGTCTTCATACTGACTCACATCAACATGAAGGATGTGAGTCTACCACCATTATTGAGCTGGAGAGCTGGTTAATTTCATTAACATGCTCACCGACAAGGGGTGCAACTTCTCATCAAAGATGTCCAGTGACCTGTCCGAGTCCCTACAGCACAAGCAATACATCAGTCAATATACTTCGCAGGCACACTAGTTTTAATAAAATAATGTGCCAAAAGTTACACGATAGTAATCAAATCCAACATTTACACATACCTGTTTTTGATGTGGTAGTATATTGCTAAAGTGACACTGAAAGAGAAAGAAAAAAAAAACCTGATTAGTTTAATAGCTACAACCTCAATGGGACATTAGCATCGTGTGTGCATGTGTATTAGAGCTTATGGTGTGACAAAATATTTGACACATTCAGCAAGAAGGCTTCATTTAATCACACTCAGATAATCCTGATATAATGATCCACATTCACTGGACTAATGTCATTACAGATTACTGTCCTAAACGAGGGGAAACAACATGAGCTTTAGTCACGCATCTGTTTTCTAACACTCCAGGATTACTATGCTCTGATGTAACAGGACTTTTTTTTTTTGAGGGAGGGACCTTTGGACAACACAGCCCTGTGTGTTTGTGTTTCTGAGAGACATTCTTACCATTTGATTGTGCTTTTGAGGTTTGGCTGGCTGACGGTGCTGTCGTCTATGAAGATGGTTGAACAGGAGCTGTATTTCTTTGAGAGTGGACCAGGGGACACCTTCACACATTTAAAAAAACAAAAACAAAAAAAAAAACCCACAACACACAATTAACTGGTGCTCAGGGGACAGACGGTCACGTATGCTTCCTACATTTCCAATTTTTTGAAAGCTCTGTGTTATAATTGGTTTTTTTTTTAAACAATATTTGTGGATCATCTTTGTTTAAATGTTTTCCACGCTGAAAGTGATTCATTCACTGGCAATAAACGCAAATGAAGCCCTCTACAATATGAAATGTACAAGCTAATAGCCCATAAATTAAGTTCATAAGTTACATTTAATTAGTTATATTAAAGTCACCATTAGGATGTTAAAAACCAAGAAGCTTAGTGTGATTGATTATTTTTTTTTAATATTACAAGCACAAATTTAATGTAAATTTTCAAAACACTTACATGACTGACATGGTTTATGTGGTTGCTTTTCCTCTTGTCTCGTACTGCAAAAGAATTAAAATGTTCAACAAAGACTAAAAGCAGCATCAATCACAGAAGACTAATTGTAATACCACATTAAACAGCATTTAACAGCCTTTTCACACTCAAGAATCATGTAAAATAAATTATAGTTAGATGAGTTTATTTACATTTGTTTAGATATTTTTCTGTAAATATAATACCATATATACTTATTCAACTATGTCTTGGACACATAACTAATAATGTATAGGTTAGCAAACCATTAAAAGTGATTTATTTTGTATTTTCCTTATAAGATAAATGCTTAACTTTTCAAGACTTGCAGGTATCCTGCAATCTTGATACTGAACTTACCATTAGAGTCCAATCTTTTCTTTACTTTACTAATTTTAGACAACAGAATTCTAAAAATCTTCTGAGACCCGTTTAAGTAATCGCCAACTTGGTTTTTTTAAATGATACATCTTAGTCTTAAACTCTACAGTGAAGAAAGTGATGAATTTATAAATTACACTTATGTATCTGTAGAGCAGCAGCTATAACAATAGGACCTATAACCAAGGTCTCAGCCAGGATAGAGTGTGCAGGATGAAGGGCACTGAGGAACACTTGTTTGCTGTAATTTCACCCAACAGTTACCGGTGCTGTTCTCTGAGGGTGTAGCCGAACATCTCACAACTAGGGAAGCTGGCAGGTTAAAGACCACTGAATTTCAAACATTTGCTCAAGTGAAAAGATGTGTGCATGTTTTCTGTTAACTGGGATTTAGATGAAGACAGTTTGTGTGAATCACTGCTGTGTGAGTGTCATGTTATGATTGCTCACCGTCTGTCTGGGACTTGCTAAGGAAGATGGTGCTTGCTCGGGCGTGGTCCGATGGATTAGACTCCAAGGCCAGCTCTGATACAACAAAAACAAGAAAAGCATTTAAATGTTCATTACTAGTGGCTGATTTCGAGCATTTAGCTCCTGTTTCTGCATTAATAAATCCAAAGAAAAAGCACAACGTTGTGAGCTAACAAAACCATCAAACACTTATAAGATCATACAGTGTATTTATGTAAACCATCATCATCATAAATAGTGGAGAATAATGTAACAGAGACAGTCTTTTAATCTTTTAAAGACAAACAAGACGTGAAGCTCAGAACAGATTAGAGAGACTGGGAACCTGTTTGTGCTTATGTGTTGGAGGTTTAAAGCCTCCAACACATCTGACTTAGAAGAACTAAATGTAATCTTGTTGCCTGACAGGTGGATTGTGTGCAAAATTTCAATTAAAGCATTACAATTACAATGACCTTTACTCCTTAAATCCAATTTGCCCGAGTACTATTAGCAAATGCAACTGCATTACTGTCCAATTACTTTTTCAATTTACTGTGCAAATACGGAGACTATCAAGGACACAAGCACTATGTTAAAACTTTTCACTACATTTAAAACAAAACCTCTGGTTTTAAAACAACTTAGACATTAAACATAGCACAAGTGTCATTAGTTTGATTTGCCGGCACTGGTTCATAGATGTCCACAACTTAGAAATCCGTTTTCTCCAAATTCATGCAGACGGCACATTACATAAAATACAAGGGATTAGGTGATAGAAGCATTTGTTAAGGGAGTACCATAAGGAATGCACGACAGATTGCTGGCCTGATCCTCCCTCCCACTCCCACTTTCACCCTGCCAACAGCTGGTCTCACAAACTGCACTCACAACTGTCCATAACCTCATAAATGAAATAAACTCTGTGCAAGCTGGGGAATCAATAAAGAGTGGCGACATAAGGACTGAGCTTGGGTCTACATCACACAGAAATATCTGAGATACTTTCCTGATCGGGGTCTGTACCACAGCATGAAATTACAGTGTGGGCATCAAAACTAAGATGGGTACAACACTTAATACGTACTTTTTATTCTGTAACATTGTGTTCAACCACTACCTGCTTAAAGACACATTAAGATGAAGTTTATTTCCTAAGGAATATGTAAATAAACGTTAATTTCATGCATGAACATAAAAATCTCATGCAAAAAAAGAAAATACTAAACACAGTTGCCATTTGGGTATTTGTGTGTGTATGTGTGTGTGTGTGTCTCAGTTTCTTTATTTTTACTTTTTCAAGTTTCCCCACACAGTAGATTGCAGAAATTGATTCCAAGTAACCAAGATAACAAAAAGCTTGTTTTCACGTTTTAATGTCTAACTTTTGTATGTAATGCCAATATAATCAATATAATGCAGTGGATAAATAGTGCCAAGAATGTCCTAATTAAAAAGGCCAGTTTTGCCACTGGCATGGTAATAAATACAGATGTGTAACTAGGCAATAACCAACGTGGGTGTGGTGTGTGCATGTTGTCCCTACAGTTGTGAAACACTATTATTACTTAGTTGTTGGATGATCCTTCGCTTTCGATTCATCCCGTGGGTCAATATTAGCAGAATTGTGTGCATACATGATGTGGCCTGTATACAGTCATCTAAGTTTGCGTGTGTGTTTGGGAGTCACACAAAGATCATTCTGCACTGTGCCAGTGGGTGGATTAGGATGAGCCTCCCTGTAAACAAACAAATATGGGTGTAGTGTTTCACAGGCCCAGATACTGAAAAGTAAAACGGGAGTTAAAGCTATAAAGGAATCGTTAAGTGCTGGATGTCTGGCAGGCTCTTACCATCAGGGACCTCTCTGTCGCTTATGTGCTGCAGGTAGGGCACAGTGTCGTCGCTCACTTCGGTGCTGGTCTGGAACTCCTCCAGCCGCTCTGCCGGCAGTCTCGATGGCAGTTTGGGGCTCGACTCCGGAGACACGCAGCATGACACCGTATTCCCCATTCCAAGCTGAGCGGAAGCTTCACACGATAGCAGCCAAATCCAAGTAGTGCAAATATATGTAGCTAGCTGAGGTTAGCCTCCCTCGGCCTCATAAACATTACCAGGCTGCACTCAGTACAAGCACATTATCTTTGCGTGCTAAAACGCCGCTCTCCACCAACTCCCAGGAACTGCATTCCTGTCCATTTGTGGCTAAGTAGAGCAGCAGCCGAAGACCAAACAGCCAAAAGGTTTGCCTTTTAGTGGAAAGTCAGACTGGGCGTATGTAACAGTCGATATGTTCTTGCCCTAACAAAAACCGCTCTTAGTTTAAAGCAGCTGGTCCATTCATTCATTCAACATGCCAGAGTTTCGGTGCTAAGTAGCCAACTAGCATTATAGCATGTTAGCTAACTAGTTAGCTCGGTTCGTTAACTTTTCTCTGCTCCTCATCAATTCAACTTTGTGGTACCACGAAATAAAACAGTCTCTTCAAAATGACCGTGTTACGTCTTCAAAATGTCACATTCCAGCAGACATATTTTACGAGACTTTCCGAGCAATCCCAGAGATGTCCTCTTGCAACTGAGCCCAGTGTGTCGACAAATCCAGTTCGAGGCTTTTGCGGCCTTCTTTGGAAAACAAAGAAAAAAAAGATAAAATTCTAAAAGACTAGCCAAGAAATTATCAATGGAGTTGCACTGACAAAGTCTTCTTCCGGTCCCTCGTTAGACAACCAACTCTATTCACAATTCCGGACACCCCCATTTGAGTCTCCTCCCTGTCAGATTTGTGCCGTAGGTAGACGCCACTGCCACCATCTGTTGCCGGAGCTCCCAAACGGACAAGCCTTGGCACTGAACGTGGTAAGCCCGCCCACCTCGGAATTCCATGCATTACTATTGGCTAATAAATCAATGCGCGAGCATTTAAACCCTGCTAATTGGTTGTGAAGGCTGTCTATCAAAGAAGATTTAAACTCATGAAATGTAATTACAACGCTCCTATTTTTGTATCGTCACTGATCCACACCCTTTTTTGACAGTGAAAACCGAAGCCCATCCTCTATTGCACTACCTGTCACTCAGTGCATCTTTTGTTATTCAAACAACGCAATAAATTTGGATAGGCAAGCAGGGACTGTAAGTCAGGTGGTATATTTTTTTTAACATGCTACATTTGTTAAATCTTAATTTATTAAACAAATAAGAATGGCTGTTTAATTAAAGCCGAAGAGTGAGAGGAAGATTTAGGGATAAAAAAAAAACAAAGCCCTGACAAATATTTAAAGATGAATTCGTGAGCTGATGATAGATTTCCTTACAGGCCGCTAAAAACCAGTGTCAGACAGTTTGTATTAAAATGTGGCAGCTCAGAAAGGACTTAAATTCACATTCTCTGGTTTCAAAAACAGGATTCCTAACTCCTCTTCCTTCTCACTCTTGGCTGTACGTGATGAAACAGGGAAACCACAGATTGTATTTAAATTTTGCTCAATGATTAAATAAGAAAAAATGACATAAATCATATACTAGTGTCAGTCTGCCAGCAGCTGTTGAATATTTTAATGTGTACACATGAAATTCTAAGTACAAACAAAGAAAGCCATGTCAGTCATCCAACCCTATTTTTGCAAGTTCATGCTGGAGACTAAAAAAACATACTTCAGCAGACTTCATCAAATACTTTTTAAGTGAATACCCAATATACTTGAATTTACTTATAAATGGTAAATGGACTGGTACCTATATAGCACCTTTCTACTCAGTTTTAAGTGCTCAAAACCCTTTCATTCTCATTCACCCAATTACACACAGTCATACAGTATGTTTTTTTTCCAAATCTATACTTAAGCACTTATATCTAACATTCACACACATACTCACACTCCTTAAAAATATGTCACAGGCAACTCAGGGTGAACACATGGACAGGAAGAGCCAGTATGGTGACCCAGAGAGGTCAAACACACTGCACACTGTCTTCCTCCCCTCACCCCAACCTGAACCCGGCAGATGACTGCCGGGTTCTGCTAGAGGTTTCTTCCTGTTAAAAGGGTGTCTTTACCTTACAAAATAAAGCGCCTTGAGGCAATTATATAAATAAAATCATAATGAACATCAAGAAAGCACATGCAAATAGAAAATACTGCAAAAGCACATGAAAAACAATGGAAGTGTTTTGCTGTGACGATAACGTGATGGAACAGCTGCAGAAGTGACAGATACCAAAACATGCAAAGGACTGAGACATGCTGAAAAGAAGCGTAGGATCATTGGTGTTGTGAGGGAGAAAAATATGCAGGTAATGTGCGTTCTGATCACATGACTATAGATAATTGGCTACTATTAGTTGTTTACTGCAGCTGTTTCATCAGATGATTTTCTCCCCTAACCACTTCCATTGTTTGTTTTTTCCCCTGCTTAAGTTACAATGTGTTTGATACGGTAAGCCAGGAGATCAAGCCACTGACATTCCAATTGGTAGACAACCTGCTCCACCACCTGAGCCACGGTTACCCCAAATCCATCAGCTTAAATTTATAGCAAACAACCTTTTTTTTTTTCTTGCTTAGTGTTTAAGCTGGCTTACACATACCTAGTGTTCATGGTCACGTAATATGGGTTTAAATGCATGTTAGAATAGATTTGAGACTTCTACCCACCCCACCCCTACATTTTCTGTTGCTTTGAATACTTGATCCCAGGCATTTCAACTCATTCACCTTTACTTCTTTTGCTTCTTACATTGCCATTTTCATCTCTTATTCACACACGTATTCCGGCTTGTTTCTACTGACTTTTGTTCCTCTTCTCTCCAGTGCATACCTCCACCTTCATCTCTCCAGGCTCTCTTTGAACTCCTCCCACACTCACTATAGATCACAGTATTGTCTGCAAACATCATATTGCTCCCTGACCTCATCTGTCAACCCGTCCAACACCACTGCAAACAAGGCTCAGAGCTGATCACTGATGTAACCCCACCGCCACACTGAAACGCTCACACCTCACCCCTTTCTCGATGTCCTCGTACATGTTGCAACTTGGATAATCATGATTATTAAGCTGACATGCTAACATTTTATTAGAAATAGAACACTAAATACAACGCAGTCAAGCAGATTGAAAATAAACACAATACAATTAATACAATTAACAATAGGATATATAATCTTCAGTATCAGTTTATTGTGACATAGCAAGTGTTTACAAAAGAGTGACATAATGCCAGAGTAACAGCACTTTGAAATAATGAGCTGGTATAGTTTTATAATTTGACAATGTTTAAACAAACAGTATTGAACGCTTCATCTGGCAACCCCGTCTATACAAGGTACCGTATGATACATGGCATTTTCAATTGATAACTTGCAAAAGTGGCAATATACAAACTCATCACATTAAAAGTTAGAAAAAATGTCATTATTACTGTTCTAGAAATCCTGTTTATATATACACTTTTACACACATGGATATCGTTCTGTTACATGCACAAATGAGGCCTGTCGTTACAAATTATTCTGGCACACAAACAAAAATCGAAACAATTATCGTTTAAAAGATATTGTGTAATCACATCACAAAGTTGAGCTCACCATATCAAATCAACAGAAAAGAAAGTTATTACTAGATTTTTTTAATATAAGCACCACTGGATGTTTGAATTACAAAGGGGTTGACTTTCTTGCATTTCCTCTCTGTCACATCGTAATGGCACTGGTATCTAAACATTGTCACTGCTACCAATCCCTGCACACACTGTTAAAGCCCTGGCACTGACCATGCATTTATTACTAAATACAGATTTTTAGCCCATTTATGGTTTTCTCGATCATCAGACTTTATCATCATCGTCCCCTGGAGTGCAGTACAAGAACATTATTTATGACTTTACGAATACTACAAATTGCTTTAAACCACACTACGGGTAGCAAAACTGGGTCAAAGGGACCTCAAGTGCCTTGACACCTCATACATTTCTCCTCAGCTCATGACTGAGGTTTTGAAACTAATTTGTGAAAACACAGTTAAAATACTGTTAACTTAAGATGCATTTAGGACCTTCAGAAGATTTCAGACAACCTGGAGATCGTGACTCTGTTGTGCAATGGCAAATGAACTAATTTCATGTGTAGATGAAGAGTGGGAAGCATTTGAAAGCTCTGAACAAAGCTAATAAGTGCACCAAACTACTTCTTGATGAGTATAAAGATCACAACCGTGAACCGTGAAGGACATTTTTTAAATTTCCCTTTCTACTTTTTGAAGTTTTCATGTCAGCATCTTTCCCACTAAAAATGCCTCAGACTTTTCATTAGACAGGATTGCAGTAATGTTCTGGTTGAAATGAATGAATGACTGAATTGACATAAGAAAAAATAAAAACTGTGCTTTAATTTCTTAACTTAGACAGAAAACCTTTACCTGCTGGAGGTTCTGCTCATTCAGAATGATTTTCATAACAAATTTATGTCACAATATAACATTTCTTTTAACAGAAAGAGTTGATATAAATATCGTACCACTGCTAAAAACCCCACTATGTTCTGTTAAAACAAATATAGCTTTCTTATGAAATACATTTTATTTTGAAAGTCATCCTAAACAATGGGAATGATATTCTCAAATTCCATGAGCACAGACAAAAGATATGTTTAGGAAACCTAATAAAGTTTTCCAATGACAAAATTGTGAAGCTGATATATCTTGTGGACCCCAAATGCTTTCAACAGACTTGCTTTTGTCTACAAACACTACTGATCCTAAAGAACACTCCAAAATATAACATCTCCATTAAAGGCCTTTTCTCATACACTAGCTGCCATGACTGTGGTAGGCCCGGTGGATAACATGAATACACACATACATGTCTTTCAATTATACACTGATATATGTTACAAATATGCAAAGTTGATTTTCATACAAGCCATAAGAACATTTTTTTCCATATCAAACAAACAGAAATACATGAGTTCTACACATGCTGTAGAGTCTATGTACAGTAATATAAAAAAATAAACACACAAATACATACACATATCTGTTCAAAAACCACACACAGTCCCACAAAGTGATCTCCTCTCGACGGAGTGTACATCTTCACGGGTTATTAGAGTTAAACTCATGTTACTGTAGCCTTTATCTTCTGTAGATTTCACCAAGGATCCAATCTGCTACATATCCAGAAATGACCCGCAATCTTATGGTGTCACAATTCATATTTTACCACCATTTAACACACATTGCAAAATGGAAATAAGATTGAAAAACAAAACAAAACAAAAGTTAATTATTACTTTTGATAGTGTCGCTTGTGTTACTTGGGTTTGTTTCCTTCTTCTTTTAATCCTCTAAAATTTTGTTGTGAGAGCATTTTACGCACCAAATTAAGAGCGTGCATTGGCAAATGCAACAACGCTTTATTTAAACCGTGAATATACCTAATGTCTAAAATTGAAATTTTTCCTTAAGCTAATGAGTAAAATGTTCCCAAAATTACTAGGAATCTTTACCAAAACTATAAAGACTTAGTCTAGATTGTAACAAAAATAATCTACCTTTAAAACAGTACTGCTAATGATCTTTCGGTAGTAGCGACAATCATCATGTTGAGAAAAAAAAGCAGTGAATAGAAAATTGTAATATTACCATTTCAATATATAACACATACGACTGCGGCAATCAAATTTCTGCTTGCACCTACGTAGCTCCACTTTCTTCCTTTTTGGCAGTTGGTAGCATCATTACAAATATTTAGAAAACAAAAAAGGATTGTTTGTGCCTAATTAACTGTAGAGTCCCCTTTACAATGCGGTTCACATAAAGGAGTGGATCAAGTAGAAATTCATGTTTCATTCAAAGCCTTTAACTGGAACTGACTGGGTTTGCCTGGTACAGCAACATATTGGCTATTTTCCAGAAAAAAAATGTACAGCCGGAAAAATATCAATTGACATGACAATTTTATATATATATAAATAAAAAAACAAAGGCAACCAATGCCCCCGCCCCCCAAAAAAAAAAAAATCTTTTTAAAACAAGCTTTGTGTTCCTGTCAAAATTTTGGCCAGTAAACATTTTCCAAACTGACTACCTTCAATGTGATGTTGTGCCAGTGCAACATAACCTTTTTTGGCAAGTTTCCATTGAATCACATATTAGGACACAGTAAAAATAGTTCTTGCCTTACAGTTTGACTACTGTATTAAACCAAAACCACTGGGCAAATTAAACAGCAAGCGACAGCTACAACAGTGACACTCCAAGGCCAACTTAAAGATGGCATTATTGCTTACATAGTAAATACAGGACTCTACGGGAGTCCAGTGAGGCCAAAAAATAAACTGTTTTTCAACAACTGAACCTTGATTCAAGTAAAAAAAAACTTGGAAGAGAGATAGTAAAAGTTAGTACCTCAGTAAACCATTATGAATGATTTTCATCTTCAAGTTGGCCTGGAAGTTGAACCATTTGTCTTACTCAAAGATAAAACAAACAAAGAAAAAAACAAAACAAAACAAGCAGATATCAGGATTTCTTCTTATTGTCTTTTTCCTGTGAAGCAACATTAGACTAAATGATATGGGCATCAGCCAAAACTATGACAATAAAACCCAGGCTCGTACACAAAGAAACATGTTAACCACTGTCATATGTTTGTCATTGCGATCTGTATTGTAATTGCCTATGAAGTATCAGTTAGCACTTTTGCAATTTTTCTCATTAGACCTTGATAACAGTACACAACTTTCGTTTTTTTAAATTTATTGTTATAACAGTCTTCTAGATCGAGCAATTTTGTGGGGGTGGGGATAAAGACCAGGCAAGGGCAAACCGGAAGGCCAGGTAGACAGAAACAGTCAAAGCATTTGAAAGGTATTGAAATGCTACTTGGCCCAGTATGGTGTTCAGGAGTGCAACTACTCTGATTTATGGCAGTAAAGGTCTTTAAGGGCTTTAAGTTCTTCAATTAGTGTCTTGTTTTGGTTCTCCAGAACGGCCACTCGGTTCTCCAGACATTTAACATACTCCTTCTTCTTCCTGCGACATTCACGGGCCGCCTCTCTGTAGAAGGATAAGACACAATTTGGGTTTTTGTTTCCTTCTGAATGTTGGATTTGGTGTGTACTTATTGGCCTCCTTTCTAATACCTGCAATGTGAACACTTCTCAAATGTACCAAACTCTGGGCCGAAACATACTCACTACAGGGATTGTATGAATCACTATTAACTTGCTATGAATACCCTGCGATTCCTGGTGCTTGCAGCTGTAGAAATGTATTTGAAGAAACTGCAGAGACATTACAAAACAAACAAACACAAAAACACACAGTCCTCCTTTTTTATACCTGTTCTTCATGAGGCGGACCTCGCGTTTTCTGGTGACCTCCTCAGTGGCACCCTGGGTCGGAAGAGCAGGGGACGAGGCCATGACTACCCCGGGAGCAATGGTGCTGGCAGGGGCTGCTCGGATCTGATAGGCCTGAACGTCACCTGAGGCAGCTAACAGGAAAATTTGACAGAAAGCAGATGTTTAATCTGGCCTCTTAATGAACCTAGTTTATTGTTTAACTATATTGTTTACTAACGATGAACATCCAAATGTTTTTGTCTTTGTTGCCAAAGACAAAAGAATGGCTTGAAGAATGGCTGTGCTCATGGATAATAGACTGCCACTCTTACCTTGGACCACCACCTGGTTGCTGGGAACCAGTATCTGCTGGCCGTCACTGGTCTGTGCATACTGCAGTATCGTGGCGCCAGGCTGGGCTGCTGCTGCATTAGTCATAGTCAGAGTCTGAAGGCCCTGTACTCCATCTGTACCATTATTGGCCAACTGAATGGCTCCACCCTGTGTGATTGCAACTATTTGTTCAGAGAGAGGGACAAATGACAGGGGAGAAAAATAAAAGGACAGAAAATACATTATAAATTTGTTTCGTTCTTATTAAGGTATTGCCATTTTAAAATGTGGGCTTGGGTTAGGAAGCCATAAGAAAAAGTAGCTATGGTGACCTAAGGTAGCTCCTCAGTCTTCTCATAAAGAAAACATTGTGATGAATGTGCTGTCAAGTTGTTATTGTTCCTTTTAGAGTCTTGCGCTTAATCAAACATGACGCATCAAACTGTATTTCTGTGATGAACTTGCACAAACTGCCCCACAAACAAAAAAATGAGCTTAACAGGCCAGACTTATTGTCTTCCTCTATGTGATGAATATGTGTAATATTAACTGCCCTTTACTTTCTTAACCCAGTTTAAGTCATTTAAAAAAGCTTTAAACTGCACTGAAAACATATATTTTAATACTAGTGTGATCTCCCTAAATATGTTTACATTTATATTAAGTAACTTGAGCAGTAGTGCCAAGTTTTTTGGATTACTGGGGAGATAATTTAAGGCTTCACACGAAGTAATGAGGTTGATGGGTAAATTGTTTTATTTATTATAAATATTTTAAATTTTAATTCCTAATTATATTCTTTTAATTACTAAAATAACTTAACATAATTTAATTACTGAACCAAATGTCACTTACTGTATTGGCCGCTGCTGGTCTGGTAGATGGGTGTCGGGACAGTAACAGTGGTGATTGCAGGTGTGGCAGCAGCAGCAGATGAGTCTTCTTCGGCCTTTTCTTCCTCGATACGAGGGACAGCAGGTGCGTCAGACGAAAGGTCGTTCAGAATTTTCCTGTTAGGACACGCAGAAGTGGATTTACTGTCAATCCTAGTTATCCATATAAAATAATGTATCAGCCTTAGCATGAGCGTTCAGTCAGGGCAAGCGAGACAGCCAGTGCCCTGTGAAATCTAAAAATAGACATCAGCTACCAAAGTGAAAGCAAACTCTCTTTAAACGTCAAACAGTGTCATTTCTGTTCCATAAAGCATCTTTCATTGCCTATTTGTATCCTTCCTGTAAATACTAATGCAGTAATATTACATTATTACAATTGCTCCCATGAAAATGTAATTTGGTGTACTACTACTACTTATTGCATTACATTTGCATTTAACTTATTTGTCTCATAATAAACCTTTAACAATATAAATCTGAGGCTACAGGGCCACACACCAACACAAATCCTAATGTGGACGCACATATGATCTTTCGCTTAGAATTTAGGTATGAAAACAAAGCTATCAGCACAAAGCAAAGGTGAAAATCAGCACAAAGAGACTTAAAAGCGTCACAGTGAGTCTACTTTAGAAACAAATAGAAAATGAGGCTTCAACCTGATTGCTCATCACTACCTTTGTTAGCTCTTGAAGTTCAGGATCTGGCTGCTGGGCTGGGGTCTGCATTCATTCAGTTTTAACATCACTCTGGGTTCTAGGCTAGGTTAACGTTAGCACACTGACTCTGCAGATGCTCGCAAGGAGCTTGGTTTAGCACCGTAATGCAGTTGTTTCTGTCCTGGATGCAGTTTACACTTTGCACTCGTTTTTTGGGGGGAATACAAATAAAAGAAATGCCCATATCCACGCTGTAGGCACACCACTATTTTCCTCCTCCCCCACACAAACTAAAATCAGCCGGTTGTACTCCATGCGGAACCAATATGCAGAATTGATAAGCAAGCAAGAAGAAATTTAACTTCTGGGAACTACTTCTCGATTCCCAAAATTTACAGAGCCAAATTAAAATGGTTTAGTGGCCATCTGACAGTTTTCCCCGAAAGCTTTAGACTCACCTGTGGCATAACACCACTGTCTTGAATGTCTTAATTACCTGTATGAGGGGCGCCGTGATAGAATCTCTCTGCGCTTCTGAGAGTCGGTCACACTGTCTACAGACTCCTGCGAATCCTCGCTTTCTGCTATGGTGGAGATCTGGAGCATCAATCAAAAGAACAAGACATTAATCAACACTTCATGGTTAATGATCTTGTGCTAAGGCTGAATAAAAACACAGTAAAAACACTGTACTGCTCAAGCTTCACCTGTACGGCTTGGACCTGTGGGGACTGGATTACAGATGGCTGCGCAGCCTGGATCACACCGTGGACCTGAACCGTCTGTCCGTTGGGCAGCTGTACCAGTGTTACTGTGGGACCTGTTGCTGAAGCATGTCCTGCTGTCATGGACACCTAAAATTCAGAGGTGATATGACTGAGCTATCACATGCATTTTAACACACTTCAAGATGGGCACTGAATGCACTGAAAGTAGGGGAAATTGTGTCAACATCATCTTCATCACGTGACTGATACCTGCGCCAAAGTAGCAATCTGTGCCGGGGTGATCTGCTGGTTCTCCGTCTCAGTCATAGCAGTCTCTGCCCCCTGCTGAACCTCTGCTGCTGACTCCATCTTCATTGGCTAACCTGAGGGTACAGATTTGAATGAAGCTGTTAAAACAAAACTTTTGGGGAGCTGCAGCAAACGACTCGCCAGGAAGACGACATTTACTGAATTATGCTCCCTAACATCAGGAAAATAAAAAGGTGTCAGGTAACTACAGCTTAGAAGCATAGAATGTTTGAATTTAAACTTCCACTTAAATAAAAACACAAAACTAGATGACTCAGAATGAGTCACCAAGGAGTCAATAACAGTAAACATAACAACAGTTGACAACCACTGGCAATCTGAGTAAAGAGGTTTAAGATACTATCATTCTCTTAAAAAATATGGCTTTTATGATGCTAATCATCAATAATAAAATCTCCTGGAAGCTTCTTCTATACCTGTATAAGCCCGCTCTGCTTTACAATAAGCTGAAGGCATTTGTCGTCTTCATGTCTGAATGTAAACCCTGGTCACTTTTCTGTAAAGGCAGAACTGCAATTACTTACTAGGTCAGACCTTAAAATAATTCTGCATGTATTTAAACACAGCATACCTCTGAGAGAATGGCGTCACATAGCTACTACTCTTCTGCTTCTCTACGAGTTTGTCAGCTCAGCAAAAGACGACTGTTTTGGGTAACAGCAGCAATAACAGAAAAGGCCAACAGGGTTTTCAGCTCTCATGCTTTCAGTGTAGGGTCTGCTTTCAGTCGGTTTCATGGTCTCACATTTCCCGAGCTAATCTAAAAAAGAAAAATAAAAAAAGACTTTTCTCCCTAAAATTTAAGCACAATACATTTTAAGTGGTTCCCCTGCAGGTTTCTGTCATTCAACTTATTCACATTACTACAAATGTAAATATTGTGAAATATAACTTTACAGTAAAATGTTAAAAAGGTTTTTGAGTTAGTTGTTGCAGCTGTTTATAACATACGTGAAGCATCAGAATAATTCTGTTTCTAAAGTGAGACAACTGTGCGCATTTATAAAGGAGACACGCCAAGAGCAGTAACTTCACTGTTCATATATGAGAAATTCAGCCCCACAGGATTGATCAGGATCTAACAGCAAAAAAATCCGACCGTGTCCTCACGTCCAGGAAGGTGAGTTTGGAGCTGAGCAGTTAGTTGAAGATGAATCAAAACTGACATTCAGAACCGCTAATCAGGGTTTTTATTATTTTAATTCCATTAATACTTTTATGTACCATCCCCTTTCAAACATACTACTGAGTGTGTTGTCACGTAACTTTGCCCACTCAGTCGGCTGAGTGTTTGACTGGAGGAAAAGTCAAACACTCAGCCGACTGCACAACTCAATCAGTTTGTGCCAAATAACAATGCTGTGTCTGTTATTTGCTCACATTTTTGGCTTTAGTAAAAACAACATCAGAATAAAACTGAAAACTGCAGGAAAAATAGTTTCAGTGACTAAAAGTAACACCGCATATCTGCTACAACACTTGGCACACATTCAAATAACAAAAATTAACTGGATGCATTGGGAAATAACTGAATATTCATCCCCCTGGAAGGGTTGTTTTTACCATGTCATTACTCTGAAAAAACCCACAGACAACACTGCTTCACAACAAGGCCTTGCTCTCCTGACGCAGGCACGACACTTTTTATCTCTGCTCTGTTCACAGAGTGAGCAGTGAGGTTTCAGTGTGACAGAGAGCAGAGCACCCTGTCAGATGAAAACTTGTGATCACTTCACTTATGTAAATGCAGCTGAAATCACAGCACAGCCAGGATTGTTGACATACGTCAAACGGTAAGGTATTCACAATAGCCTTATGAATCTCAATGAATAAAACCGTGAGGAGCAATAAGATAAAAGAGGCTGAAAATCATCTCTACACTCCTGTATTCTCTTTTATTCCACGGTTATCTCATCTGCTCTTCTGTTTGGGAACAGTTTTTCGGTTTCCGTTTGAATGCATCCACAGACTGACGTGCCCTATCCAATTATGACACGCGTATCAACGTATTTTGCCTGTGTGTGAAATTGAAAAATAACTAGCAAAGAAAGACAAAAACTCCTTTTAAGGACATATTGCCGCTTGATTTTCTTCATGGTAGCTTCCATCATATCCAACAAAATCTGCAAAGAATGTGACTTTTTGCTGACGTGTGACTTTCCCTGATGAGTATGACATTGGACAGGCCAACGTCCTCCTTCCAACTGTAATTTAAAAAAGCCATTCCTTCATATACACAGAGTAAAAATCAGCCTTTAGAAAATGTGGGACACTGTCTCAAGACGTGGGACGATTGATAAGGAATAAAAACAGAGAAACATCTGGTCACCCTAGTGACATATTCTGTGACAGGGGCTTAAAAAAAATAACCAAATCACAGGTTAGGTTGTTCTTAGAGATTATCAACAATTTCATTTAATTTGTGTAATTCAGACCACGTTATTAGAGCTTGATCAACATCTTAATTTTGCTGCTGATGCCATTTTCAGGGAGTTAACAATATTAACCAATTGTGCGGGGAAGACAAAAAATGAAGTTAAACATAAACAAGTCTAACTGCACATTTTATATATCAAATATAAGTAAAAGCAGTGTACTTTCAACAGTTTTTCTACAAGACAGAGAAATACTGCTGTAGTAACTGAAAGAAGTGTGTCAGCACAACTGCTTTGGCTTAAACTATAAAAAATTAATGTGAAAAATTGCAGAAAAAGTTCCAGGGGCTCACTACCAAGACTGTCCTGAAATAAAACAAAAACAAAAAAGGAATTTCCCGTTTTTTCACATTACTGTTATTTAAATTAATAATTATTAAGTACTAAGACAGTATGAATGGGTGAACTGGCAGAGCTTTAACAGTTGTTGCAGCTGTTTATAACATATGTGAAGCATCAGAATAATTCTGTTTCTAAAGTGAGACAACTGTGCACATTTATAAAGGAGACACACCAAGAGCAGTAACTTCATTGTTCATATATGAGAAATTCAGCCCCAAATAAAGACAAGATTGATCAGGATCTAACAGCAAAAAAAATCCGACCGTGTCCTCACGTCCAGGAAGGTGAGTTTGGAGCTGAGCAGTTAGTTGAAGAGGAATCAAAACTGACATTCAGAACCTCTAATCAGGGTTTTTATTATTTTAATTCCATAAATCCTTTGACATTTAAAATTAAATCATTGCTTTTCTTCGCATTTTCCAAAGCTGTTAAGGGGGCCGGGTTGGAGTTTTTGCCGTGCTAATTCGAGCACCTGGGCCTTATGTTTGACATCCCTGTACTAGACACTAGATTGTGCATCTGAATTGTGTTTTCACCATTGTCTGCATGGGCAGGTTTTGATAAAGTTACAAATGTTTATGAAAGAAAAAAATGTCCCAAACAATGGGATAGAAATTATTTTGTGAAGATGCAATCTACTCATTAACACATACAAAGTTGAACCCTTCCAGGGTAATTCCAAGGGGACACATGGGCGTGCCCCACGTCATCTTCAATAACAAACACACACAAACTGCTTTTATTTTGGAAAGGAAAATTATTGAACTTCTTTTTTCTTTAATAAAAAAAAATGGTTAATGATCATGAATGGCATCTTGGGCTTCACTAACAAAATCCTGATCAATTATCAGGAGGTCACACTTCAAACTCAACTTAGCTGCTCCTAACCAAAAGCCCCCACATTAACTATGATTCTTATAAAGGAGCTTTGGAGAGGTGATCCCCGCCTGACTTCAGGCGATGCAGCGAGTGTTGATCTGGGACGTGTTGTTCTTTGAGCTCCGTGATCTCACACAGTGCGTAGCTTCTCTCCGCTGCATGATTGGCTTTACACATTTCTCCCTCTGCTTTTCAAAAATCACTCGGATGCTCCGTGTGTGACAGCAGCGCCACATGGCCGGGTAACGCCCCCTCAACGCACACCGATCACATCCCAGGAGATGTGCCGCAATTTTTTAAAAAAAGTAATGAGACCGCAGACACACGATGTGCGTTAAATCCACAGGCCCGTGGGTTATGTTTTTAACGGGCGACCAAACGCTGAGGCCTGCGATGTCACATTTCTGTGTGCACATCGACGCAAACTCGGAGCAAAATCACTAACGACGAAAGAGCGTCGATACAAATGGGTATGCAATCATACATGTAAATGTACATATATACATATAAAAGAATAACAATTTAGTCTTTCAAGTAACGGAGAAAAACGCAAATATCGTAGCTAGTGTTTTCAGTGCGCCTTTAACGGGAGGAAAACAGCGCAAATCTTTGCGCAGAAAGCTCAGTCAGCTACAGCATCATTTACATGTGAGCGTATTAACAAAGCTAAAGTCCGACCGCCGTTTGTGGTGCCTTAACACTCTGCCCATCCTGGTTCACTAGCAAAGCCACACATTTGCTCCGTTTCTCCCAAACAGCCGCAGACTCCCCTCCCTCCATCCTGCTACAAACACACCGCGGCGCCATGATCTCTTTGTTTGCTTCGGGCCGAACCCGACCAGACCGACACTTTCTACGGCAGTGTCCCGTCCCTGTGAGCCCCGGACACCGCTTCGTCCTTACCGGTACAGTCTCCCTTCGTCACTCCCAGGCCTCCGGAGCTCCACTTTTATTCTGGCCGACACGTAAGAGCCCGCGTCAGGCTACACCTCCGCCGCGTCACCGGGAACAACAACACGGAGATTGGAGAAGGACGAGAAAGCAGATGGCGACGCTGACCGGAAATGAACGAAGTGCAGACGGAAAATGCCGGAAAATCCCGAGAATGAACGGATAGCAACGACACCCTCGTGCCCCATGAAACGTCTGGCAAAATAACTAAAAAAAAACAATACGCGGTTTATTTGCAATTCAGTAATTACATAACAAAAACAATAAAAATCTGTCAGCTAAAGCTGGTAGTCATAAAAGCGTGTTGTAAACGTGAGGGTCGCTGCGTTCATCTAAAGCCGTATTAGACATATGACAAAGCAGGAAACAGAAATTCTGTAAAATATTAGTGGCCACGCTGCTTATGGTAAGACAAGCTACTTTTTATTTTTTCTATGTTTTTTTTTAAATATATATTTTTTCAACGGTATTAATACAAACACAGTCCAGTTAACTAATTAATTTGAAAGCCCCGTGGTTTTATCTGAAGCTTATACATCATTGGGCGCTCCTCAGCCTTGATTGCCTCTCCCAGTGGCCCCCAGTTAGTTGTATTGATTTGTTAGTTTAGTGGAGCTGCGGTTTTTTTTAAAAAAATATTTATTAATTTTTATCAAGTACTGCGATTATAGATCACAACTTGTATTATTAGAAATGTATTATAACAAGGTTAAATATCTAACTTCACGGGGGATTTTTTTTTTGTTTTTCTTTTTGTTGCAGCTCCCGTCATATTTTTGATTTACTCATATAAACTAATGAAACCTCTGCTCGACTGTAACAGGTCTGTGCTTTTACTACCACATGGTAATATAATTATGTGTTACTGAATATTTCCTGGGGCACAATAAGTCTTGTTTCTTCAAGTTATCTGGTTACTGCCTCCAGTTACAACTTTGTAACATCTCATTGTGATAGTCTGTTTGTCTTAAAGAGCCTGTCTGATGTACTGAACTACGCCTATACACTCGTTCATTCGTTGGGGATCTACAAATTAGGAAAAACATTTAAAATGAAAATATGCAGTTTTAACTTAAACCCCTTAAAATTCTATCTATATATCTATCTTCCATTTTCTTCTACTTTTAGCATGAGGATTACACTTAGATCCATTAGTTGTTCTTGCAGTAAGTTACAGGCAGGTCCCAGAGGGAAACTCTTCATGAATAGATTTATTCAAAAGATGAATGCTGCTTCTTGCACACAGCTGGAATTAAAGTCAGTGTCAGTACAATTCTTGCAAAAACTTTACAGGAGAAATAATAAATAAATAAATAAATAAATACTGCAGTATTAAGCTTATCCTTACTGACACCAAAGCACAGTCTGACTCACAGTGATGGTGAAGATGCCCTGCATTTTATCACCTTTCACTTTCTTTGTAACCACACTACAAGAGGTACTGTGTACATCATTTTCACATTAATCAGAAATAAGTACATTGTAATGGTTTACTGAGAGCCTCTGATGAAATGAAGAAAAAGTTCAAGCTTTTAGCACACATATTGATTTTCAAATTATGACAACCCAACTTTTTGCTGTGAAAAAGACAAACTTGCTGTAGCCATTCAGAATCTAACCACAAGAGGGGAGCATAAGACCAGCTGAGCATGTGCACGAATAGATTTTGCAGGCATTCAATCTGCTAGAAAACGTAAGCCATCTCAAGTGAGAAGTTTTCAAGAGATCAGCCAAAGGCAAACAAAAGAGAGAGAGACAGAGAGAGAGAGAACTTTGCAAACTTAATGTGAAGTACTTGCAGATTTTCTCTCAGGCGTTTATATGCTAATGAGGAGACTGAACTCCAGCCTGGGACTCAAGAGGACACAGATCCAGTTTTACTACCTAATCACTGGGTTAGAATTTTAAGCAGCGTGTCTCAGGGTATGATACATAATTAAATCCTGCTAAAAAATATTCAGTATCACACATCCAAGAATGAGCAAAAATATATCACCTAGATTTTTAAATCTTGCAACAAAAAACATTCTATATGTAGAAATGAACAAATATGGCCATATCAGACATTACATAGTCAGATGTAACAGATTACTGTGATGTTCAATGTAGAAGAAATAAAGTGGATATGATCAGTTTCCAAGCTGTCATAATTAAAAGGCTCATGACAGTCAGAAATAATCAAATTTTAAACGTACTTTGTGCATATTGTCAAATTCTTTGGTGAAGTTGCGACATGGAAAATACTCTCATAAAGAGAGGTGTAGATTTGTGAACTGACACCAGGTGGCAGTGTGATGAACAGATGTACTGAGTTTTAATTATTATTTAATAATCCATCCATCTTCTTCTGTTTATTCAATTCAGAAGCTTATCCCAGCTGTCAGGTACACTTAGACAGGTCGCCAGTCTATCGCAGGGCCAACACAGGCAATCCGTGTTACAATCTGTCATGCTCACATTCACACCTAAGGCCAGTTTAGAATCACCAATTAACGTAATATGGATGTCTTTGGCCAGGGTGTCCAGACATGTGGAGAACTTGCACACTGCACATAGAAGGATCTGAAGCTGGGATTTGAACGCAGGATCTTCTTGACAGCGCTGTACCACCCTCAACCTTCCCCTATTTAACCATTGCTAGATTTTAGTTATCGATATATAGATATTGTCTAATTTGAATCTGTACAGATGCATTCAGTGAGTTGTTGTCGTCAATTTTTGTTGAGACCTCATTTTGGAAAAAACAGGGGGGAACCTAGAACTTTGTTTTACCAGCAAAGTTCTAGGTTCAAACCTCCTCGTCAGCCGGGGCCCTTTGTTATGGACTTTGCATTTTCTACCAGTGCCTGCTCCATTTTCTTCCCAGCACAGGAGACTGTTAGGGAAATGAATGAATTCAAGTTGGCTCGTGGTGTGGATGTGAGCAGCTGCCTCCCTGTATTAGCCTTGCAATGAACTGGTGATTTGTTCAAGGTTTAACCCCCCACTTTCCTAATAATAGCAGTGATAAGCTCCAGCTCTCTTCCCACCCCGATGTGGATATGAGGCTCAGAAATCTGATGGATGGATGTTTAGAGTAGACGATGAATGGTGCAAAGATTCAGAGGAAGTGAGGGATTAAAAATGCCACACAAATTATGACAATGCCAATCTTTGAGAAAAATGCAAAGAAAGAAGAAGTGGTACAAGAAAAAGAATAATTTACACACTTCACTGCTCAAACCCTCTCCAACCACACGAATATAGATGGATATGAATAATAATCTCTGCTCTCATGAGCTTTGTTCTCATGCACAGCTCTGCTGGGCAATGCCTGGAGAACTTCAGGGCTGCTGTGCATTTGTGAAAATGGCTATGCAGTCCAAGGTTCTTTCTTTTTACCTTCATTCTTTTTCCTCCTCCCCGGAACCAAAAAATGGTATTTCGACCTTACCACATGGTGGCGCTGTAAAGCTGCGAAAATTCTGAGACCATGTGCTCCTCGGTCTCTGGCTCGTCCTACCCAGGACTGGAGAGACGAGAGCTGCTGGTGTGTCACCGCGCAGATATGCAGAGTTTATCAAGGCAATTCTTTTTATAATCCTCCTGATGCTCGTTGCCGGTGTTTTATCTGTTTAATAGCATTTTACTGCTACACGCCGTAAAAAACACCCTTTTTATTGTGGCACCAAACACATTGTTTGGGGATTTGACCCTGCCTGGGTAATGAACAGCAGTGAATTTGCAGCCAGTTATATATATTAAAATAAAGAGGTGGAAAAAAAAACAAGAGGTGAGGAGGTGCTGAGGTGGGGGTGGGGGTTAACCCAAAGAGGAGAGGAGGAATATTTTACAGCCTGTTCTCAACGTCTCATTAGAGGTTTCAGCTCTGCTGATTTTTAACCGTTTTTGCTGGATCGTCGTGGCAAAAAAAAAATCAACACTGACTTTGTCAAACAGACCTTGTCAAACAGAAAAAAATTAGGTACAAAACAGCCTTTTAATTAAAAGATAAATGTTGTTTTTGAGACTTGAAACATATATTTGTTAAATCCTGGCATTGAATGTTGGGATACCGCAGCTCTACAAAGGAGGAAAACCTGGAAACTAACAGGGATCAGATTTAAATGAGTGGAAACGTACAAGCAGTCCAACACCCTCCATCACCATCACGGCTTCTAATACAGAACTGTGTTTTGAAACATGCATCTAGAGTTGCGTGTAGGTGATGTTATTATCCTAGATATTTAACATGCATAGAGAATGTCTCCTAAGTAGCACTGAAGCAGTGTCTTACTCATATCTACATGTAGCCGTTATCCACTGGTTTCCATTTACCACTGGGTTCCCTGAAACTAAATTAGAGTTGCAGTCTTTTTGAAGAAATGACAACACGTCGATCACACCTATAGGGCTTTTCTGTGTGATATCTAGTCCCTATTGGTGCTCATTTCTTTACCTTCCTCGAGATTTCACTCTTGACTTCACACTTCTTCCTCCTTTACTCCAGAAGGTCAAGAGTCACCACTACAAGACTAAACATTTTCTTACATAACCAATGCTGAGAAAACTTAGTCCCATAGTTAAAGGTTTGCATTTGTGTAGGAAAAACAGTTTCACTAAAATCTCTCTAGTCAGTAGCCAGAAGCCAAGAGGTGGCTCAGCAGAATTACCCCTCACCAATGAAGATGACACAGGGATGCAAAGCCAAGCCAAACACAGCAGAAAAATTATCAAACAGATGAAACAAGATTGTAGTAAAATGAGGACTGACAATGTGCACAGCAGAACACTCACACACAAAATTACAAACTATATTTACTTTTCACTAACAACTGTCAAGCTGCAAATACATCACAACAATGCTTTCAGGTAGCAGCAGGGAGCTAATACAAGAGCAATCATGTGAGCCTTCCATTACCGATCTAATACTGGTAAAACGTCCATGTCTGACATTTTCCTTCAGCACTTTGTCTGTGTTTTTAAGCAGGCACATTTAATCATGTTTCATGTGAATTCAAACCCCATCTGGTTCACAGCACCTGGAGTTTCAGCGACACTTCGTGCCTTCACTTTCACCTCTCGGGCAAGATCTTTTCTTTTCTTTGCGGTCTTGGTTCTTGCATTTTATTTTTGGCCACGCCGTTTTAGATCCCTGCGTGTCAAAATGTAATGATCATGAGGAGCGGGTGATGTATTAATACGGAGAAGTCATATGTTTGTTTCTTCTTTTTTGTCTAAGTAGAGAGGAATAGATATTTTAAAGAAGGAGAATGGAGCGAGACATAAAACTGATTTTACATGCAACCACAGAGGGAGAGAGACAGACAGAGAAAGAGAAAGAATCAATAGAGGCATTTGGTCTATTATCATAAACACACAGTGTGCGTGTGTATTTGTGTCTCTGCGAGTGTGTGTGTGTGTATGGGAAGAATGTTTTTATCTCCAGATGGTTGACTGAGATTTGGCTGGTTGGTACACAGAGTCAGAGAGAAAAAAGCAGGCAGAAGGCGTCTTTTCTACTTGAGCTCGACTAAATGCATTTGTGTGTGTGTGTATTTTGGTGTGTACCGTGTCTGCCAACCGCCTGCCTGTGTGTGTGTATATGAGTCTGTTTTGTGTGTACATGAGTGTGTATGCATGCGTGTGGCTGACCTTGAAGAAGGAGGATCAGTTGGAGGAGAGAGGGATGAGGAGCCCCCCACCCCCCATCCCCCGCCGCGCCTCCCCCCTGGGTAAAGAACGACTGGCTTCTCATCCTCCTCCTGTCCTCTCTTTTTCTTCTTCTCTCTTCTCGGAGTCGTTTCTTTTCCACCTCCTTCACTTTCTCCTCCTTTTTTTGCTTTCTCTTCTTTCTCCTTCTCGCCTCCCTTTTTCCTCTCTTACATTTACCTCCCCCTTTTTTTCCTTTTTACCCACTCACCTTGTTTTTTATGTTCTCCCTTTTTCATTTCCACACCATGTGTCCTCGTGTCTCCTCTTGTCTTTTATGCTGTCTCCTTCCCTATCCTTATTTCCTCTTCTCCCCTCGTTTAACCTTAATTCCTTCTCTCTCTCCTTGTCTCTTCTACCACACTTTTTCTTCTTTTCTTTTACCCTTGATCGTCTCTTCTTCTTCTCTTTTATGTACACTCATCCCTTTGTCACCCTTCCTTGCTCATCCTCCCCTCTTCTGTCCTCTTTGAATTTCCTCTCCCCTCCTTTTTTCCCCCTCTCTTTTCATCTTCTTTCCTGTCCACTTTAATCTTCTCTCTGTTTCATTTCTCAGTCTCTCCTGTTCTCTCCCTGTCTCTTTACATCCTTGTTTCCTTTCCTTTTTTCCTTTAAATCTTCTCTCCTATCCTCTCACTTTATGTCATGTGCCTTCACATCGAATAACCGTGGAGCTCTCCAATGCTCCCTTTCAGCGGCCAAGGTGCTCTGCATGAAAGAAATGAAGAAGAAGAAAGACGTGTCTAAAGTGAAGGAGAGCAGGGGGATCGAATGCCAATCTAAAACCTATTTCAAAGGCTTTGGAGACAGCAGGATGCCCAGAGGGTAATTAAAAAAAAAAAAAAATGAGAGAGAGGAAAAAAAACATGTCACAAGAAATGGTCCAAGAGACGGTGTCACGATGTGTCTGCGACATGTTTCATATTCACAAAAGTCCGAGTCTCCACACATTTACCATGTACTGTTGTCAGTGTACTTTCTCTCACTTGATTTAGTTTTGTGCCATATGTTGATCGCTCACAGCGTCTTTGTTTGCTGCTTTTCTGCTTATTCACCAGTGGCGGAGATCTTAACTCGCATTCTTATCTTTCTTAAAAATTATACAACATATGATATGATACGAGTTTGAAAATCTTCTCTTCTAGCCTTTTGCCTGCTACCATGTTGGTATTTTTGGACTGTATTTGGACAAGGGGGTGAAGTACTATGCTGTAAGCTAACTTTAGCAGGTTTGGCTAGCAAAGTGCATCTGTAATTATCTGCACAGCGGGACATTGTACTTACAAGACTGATGGGACAGGATTTTTAAAAAAACTAAACAGCACTAACAGCACAACGTTTAAGAGGTGTATATCCCTGTAATGCAGGCCTAGCAGACATACGCTGACTACAACCACATGTGGCAGCATTCGGTTGTCAGTCAAAGCGGCCAAGCCCTCAATAATGCAAACTGTAAGCCTTATTTAAATGAGCGACTTATGTAAAACCCCTGATGCAGTTCTCAGAAAGAGTTAAATTAGCTAAACATGGTGACGTCTGCTGCTCGTGAATGTCTCAACAATGGGATACTTACAGAAGTGCAGTTTATGCCATGTGATCCTCTACAACACGTGCATATGGATATCTATAAGTCAACTCTTTCTACACTGATATGAATCTGTTTGTATTGCCTTGTTAGACCTTGGAGCAAAAAGTGGGAATTTGTCTAACAGGTACATTTAGAAAACTCATATCCTTGAGGATGACTACATCTGTATTTTCAGGGCTTTGAACTGCTGATTGAATTGAGGGGGTGGGGGTAAAAACAGAGAAACAGCAGCACAGATGGTACACACACACATCAGTCTGCATTCATTTCATGTTCAGTGTAGAGCTATGTTATTTAAATTTCAGGTATACAGAGTTTATATCAACAACAAGCTCTCCTTATTAAAAAATTTAACTGTATAAAAGCACAAAAGGCCGTGTCTTGTACTCTGGTGTTGTGACCTTGCTCTACTGCATGCCTTGTTGGTTTATAAAAAAAAAAACCCCAATAACCCAAACATGCTGTTGATTGAAAATAGAGTAAAGCAGGGACTCATGCTGGACAGATAATTAGAAAGCAAATGGTCTGAGAAGTAATATGGAAGCAATTTTGCTGTTGGCAGCGTGATTAAGGTGCCTTTTTAAAATTCATCAGTCTCACACTCCCTCGGTGACAAAAAACGATATTTTTTTAAATCGACTGTCGCCAAATGAGGACGCCGCTGTGGAAAACTCAGCACGCAGAGGCTGTGAAGACATGGCGCCATAAACACACTGAGCTACTTAGGATAATACTAAATGCGGAGCATTCAGATGACAATGTGAATACATCAGCTACGTGTTAGATTTTAATGGCTACAACTTTCATTTTTTGAAGTGACAGAAGTGAAAGCTAGCGTTGCAGAGTCTGCGGCTGATGATTTTTTCCCGGCAGACACAAATATGACAAGTGCTGTCTGTATCTGTGATATTCCCCAGTGGTGTCGTGCCTTATAATGAACGTTATTAAAAATGGTGGAAAAATATACATATGGGGAAATTTAAAGAGTGATTCCTGGAAAACTGCATCAAACACAGATCAAGACAGTGGAGGCTGTGACAAAAGCACTACTCAGCAATACCTCACACGCCACATGTAATCAAAAAGCATGACAGACTCGACGTGTTTTCAAAACGCTGTCACCTTGAGAGGTGAAATGTGGGACTGTGCCTCCTCCATGTCTAGCACACCTCTCTCTGCTCTTTGAACTGAATCACAGGTTCAGACAGTGGCAGACTGTCAGAGGTTTTACTGTTTGTGCTCCTCTGTCTGTGCGACGCACAAACAGGCTTATGTAGACTCGGTCCAACATCCCTGAATCACAGCCTGACATTCGCTCGTTTGAAATGCTCTGTGGTGAGTTTGTGTCGAGGGGAAACCTGTGTGGGACGAGCATCGGTGTAACAAAGTCCTCTTTCACATGTTCAAAACGTTCAAATGGGATTTTTTTGTAGTCTACTGTGTGACCTTTTGAAGGCGCGGAGGAGAAGACGAGAAAAGTAGCACAAAGAGACCTTAGTCAATGGAGGGTATCCATGCATTCAATTTCCACTTTGTCTCCTGTCAAATTTGCTGTTAATGTTTACTAACCGGACTGCTGTTCCCTTCTGCGTGGAAGCCTTTGTGCCCCTTTCACAGTATAAGTGTCTCATCATTTATTATATAAAAGCTTATTTAAGTCCAGTGATGTGTAAAAAAAATACGAAAAATCCATGGGAGAGAACAGAATGAATGAAAAGCATTCCCCATTGTCACCCTCAGTTACTGTTGCCATAACTTTCTCGCTTTGTAGTACAGCATGTAAGCTTTCTACAGCAATAACAGGATTCAACATACATCCACAGTAACTCAGGAGGCTTCAAAAGGCAGCTTATTGTTCCTCTTCACCATTGGGTTTGTTCAAATGACATCTAAGCTTTTCTAACTATCCATTTAATGGAACTTGATAACATCTTAGCTTACATAAATTATTTAGTACATAGGAATGCAAAAGAAAAGGGGGAAAATGCACACATTGGTTTTGTATTACAGGGCATCCAGTTGTTTCTGTGATAACAGTGTGACAAGACCCCCCCGAATTCAAGTCAATTTATTTATATAACGCCAACAACAACAGTAACCTCGAGGTACTTTACGCTGTAAGGTAAAGAGCCTTCAATAATAAATAGAACATCCCAACAATCAAATGACTGACCTCTGAGCAAGCACTTGGTGACAGTGGGAAGGAAAAACTCCCTTTTAACAGGATGAAACCACTGGCAGTACCAGGCTCAGGGAGGGGCGGTCTTATTGTCAGGAACAGCTTATAGTAAATAAAAATACTGGTGGCTGCCACTGCTAACCCTCAGCCTCCTAGTAGACACATCTATGGTATTGATTTCAAAATCCTACATTGTCTTATTCTCGAGTTATTGCATTTACAAACTTGCATGTCCGCAAGGCCTGAATGTGGTCAGGTGACATCAATACCCCAGCAGCCTTTTACGGCTGGGGGTGGGGAATAACTTTTGAGGCTGTAGTCTTAGGCTACGTCCACACTAGCCCGGATAGATTTGAAAACGGCATTTTCATCTGAAAACGCTCCGCGTTCACACTACCGTTTTCAGTCATTTTCACAGAGTTGCACATCCACATTGAAACGGCTGAAAACACTTACGTTCCAGTCCTGCGCATGCGTGAAACGCAAGAAGATTCGGCCTGCCTCATTTCTGTCTGCTGCTTATTTACTTTCTGGCTTTTTGAAACGTTGAGGCAAAATGTCGAGGAAAAGCACCGAGTTTTTTAAACGGACTAACATCGAGGTGGAGTTGTTGCTGCGAGTAACACAAAAGTACAAAGTTGCAAAAGCGAGTGAGAATTAAAGAATTTAATCTTTAATAGGGCTGTCAAAATTCAGAGCAAACAAAACAACTGCTGTATAATGCCCTCCTATCTTAGTTTAATTGGTCACATGACTGCATCATATGACTAACATGTGTCATCGTTTTAGAAATTCTCAGTTTTCGCTGTCCACACTGCGATGCGAAAGCACCGTTTTCAAATGTATGCGTTTTCGAGAGTGTTTTCAAAATGCTGCGTTTTCCATGAGCGAAAAACGCGTCTCAGTGTGGACGGGAGGCCAAAACGGAGAGAAAACAATGCCTTAACGTAGCCTTAAACTGCTTGGCCAACCCGTTCTCACTCCCAAATCGTAACATTTTACGCTAGGTGACAAATCGTCAACATATTACGTTTTCGGGCACCCAAGGCGTTCCTACGTCACGACATCGGAAAACTGCGGACACATGAGAACCGTTTGGACTCAATCTACACATCTTCGCCTTTTCCCTTAAAATTGCTTTAGAAAACACTATTTCACCTCATTAAAGTGCTGGTTAAGGTTAGGAATAAGGTTATGGTTAGGTTTAGCGATAAGGTTAGGTTTAGGCTTAGGTATACGGTTATGGTTAGGTTTAGGCATAAGGTTATGGTTAGGTTTAGGGATAAGGTTAGGTTTAGGCGTAGGGATACGGTTATGGTTAAGGTTAGGAATAAGGTTATGGTTAGGCATAAGGTTATGGTTAAGGTTAGGCATAAGGTTATGGTTAGGCTTAGTGATAAGGTTAAGTTTAGGGCTGCAGTACAGGGCTGGAAACCGCCGCGTACCATAACAACGTGGAAGGTCACCTTTCGCGTTCCTCAGGAACGCCGCAGGACGTGACAAAACGTCGGGATGTTACGCCTCGGGAGTGAGAACGGGCTCGCTTGGCAGAGAAAAAGGGAAAAATACATGAAAAATGTCAGGCTAGAACAGGGGTGGATCTAGAAGGGTGGCATGGGGTGGCAAGTGCCACCCTAAAATGATCCCTTGCCACCCCAAGTGCCACCCCAGTTTTGCATATGACAGTGTTGTTTATTAAAATAAGATAGCATTAACAGTTTGAGCGTAGTTACAGTCAACAGTGAATATAAATGCTTAAACTGAATATATTGCATAGTGTTCCCCCCCTCCACCGTTAACAAATGGTTCAGCCCATAGCAGGACCGGCTTTCTTCTTGTTTTCAGTAGCAAGTCATGTTTATGATTGTGCCAGAGCACATTTTGAACAACACCATGGGAATTTCAGATTTTACACAGGTGGTCGGATGTTACACTCTGGAAATGGAAGGAAGGTGAGTGTTATTAACCCTCTGTGGTCCACGGACACGCTGCACCTCCAAATCACATGACTGATGTAAGCTGACATAGCAACAAGCTGCAGCCACGCTGAGTCTCTATTTCAGCCCACATTGAAAGCTCTGACTTCAAAGTTTTTTAATTTTAATTACAGGCCAGTAAATCCAGAGTTATGATAATATATATAAGCCACGCTTTTTTCTAAATACTGTCGTCACGTTTTTGTGTGTGTGTTTTTTAAGCGTTTTCTAAGGACAGCGCGAAAACAGTAAAGAAAGGAAAAAAAGCCACCTCTTTCCTGTCGGTGGAAAAATGTACCATGTCGACCAATTTTTTAAAAAAAGTCAACATGTGGGATTTGGTTGTTTAGGGAGAGGGGAGAGTTTTGGGAGTGACGGTAACGGCAGCGAGACAGAGCGAGCGAGTGAGAGAGAGTTTTTAGATGTGGGAGATTTGTGACGTTTAGTGTGGAGTGTATACTTAGTGTGTTGTGTTGTCTTGTGTAGTTCTGTTGTGTAGTTGTTTTGTTTTGTGTGTCAGTGAGGGCACTAATGAATGTCACAAAGGCACATTTGTAAACACTGTCACTAAGTAGAAAACCAGCGGAGTGATACACCTCCTGTTGTCAGGCCTGCAGGTTTATCCCTGTGCTGTTCTCCTCTGTCTTTTGGTGGACAAACTCTTTTTTTTTTTACTGGCACACACCATTTGTGGGGCATCTTATTGTGAAACCTGATTGTTCTCTCATTTTAGTTTTAGTAATATTTTTAAATGGTTGTACAAAATGAAAAAAACGGCAGGTGTATTGGCTGCATTTTTAGATAAATAGTTGTATATGTTTACAAAATGTACAATTTATATTTGCATTTCAAGTCATAAAAATTTACTCAGCATGTCTGTTTTTTTTTTACAGTAAAAAAATACTACTAGGATTTTAAGTTCTTTATGTGATTTCAGATCAGTAATACTAATGCAGTATGTCAGTGAAAAAACAACTAAATTCATGTGAGTTGAAAAGAATGACACCAAACAAGGCAAGGGGAAAAATAAACTGAAACAATCTGAGGGTGAAATACAAACGTAAACTCAAAAGGAGTCAAAAATGGCCGGTTGTATTTCAGACCTCAGAGGGTTAATCCAACAAATCATAAAAAATTAGGTTTACATTTTTGTTCATGACAGTGCAGATTTCTGACATTTTGTGTAATTTAAGCTGTAACAATGTGACTGTTTTCTAACAAAAAACAGTGAAACTTAAGTTAGACTTGTGTTTGTAAATGAACTTTCTGCTTTCTGGATTTTATACTTATTGGGCTACATATTTATTTATTGTACAGACTATACAGTACATAGAATCAAAACTCACATGTTTTATGTAACTAAAGTGTTTAATTATGTGGGCTACAGACAATAATTAAGTTATAGACTATATTTATATGAAAAACGTGTATACTTACTGCATTTGAATCATTTTAACCATATGTAGCCACCTGCATATGTGTTTGAAAAAACAGGCTTTGATTTTGCCACCCCATTTGATTTCTTTGCCACCCTCATGCCACCCTAAGACAATTTCTCTAGATCCGCCCCTGGGCTAGAAATCCTGTTAATGAGATTTAGTTAAAAACTACAATTAAAAAACAGAAAAAAACCCCCAAGAAAAAACAAATTGCCAAAATGAAAGTACCCAATTTTGCCAGCAAACCTAAAACAAATTCAAAGATGGTTGTAATCTGAACGTTGTTCCTAAAACAGAGAGTTTCAGTTAGTGAGCACCAAAACAACAAATGACATAAACAAGCTACCGAGCCTTACAGCAGCTCTATTCAGTATGATCAAACCAACAAAGGAAGTCATATGACATCATAACAGAACGGCAACATCCCTATAGAAAGGAGCTCGGCGTCATTTATGGTCATTCATCCTTTTAAACAATAACCATGACTATTCCCTAACTTCAGTACAATGTTTATTAATTAATTAACCCAAACCCCTAAACATAAATTGACCATAATCATAGTGTTATCATATCATAAAACAGATATGACTTAGTGAGTTTAGAAGGTGCTGACAAATAATATCTTGCTTATAAATCAGGAAGGATGTTTAAGTGTTGCTTAGAGCCCATTGGCTGATGATCAAATGATCAAATTTCTTGGATTGATGTGACTTTAATGTGGGGGATTTTAATGTAACCCGTAACCCAATGATGATGCAGTTAGCTAATGAAAAGCTCTTTGCAATGGACATAATGAGCCTTATATTAGAGCAGAGAAGCACAAAGCTTATACTACACCCTTGTTATTTGGAGGTTTAATTAGGAAAAAGCTATATAAGAAAGACCCAGACCTCCAAACTCCAAACTAAAGATTTCTATATAAGCCACACATGCACCGCTTTAGGATATGAAGTCCGCAACTTGGGCAAGTCTACTGTGCCTGTTAGAGTTTCTGACCTATAAGCAGACAGTACTGGGTTGGGGGGAGGGTTTAAGTTAAGTCTGCGTGTCAAGTTTCTTTTTTAACATCCTGTTTTCTTCAGTGGTAATTCACAGGCTATTTTTGTTAGCTACTCAGTGAAACATGCTAGTTTGGTTTGCTCCAAACCTCTCTATGTTCATAAAGATCACTTCAATCCACTTACAAGTCTAACATTATTTACCGTAAGGAAAAAGCAGACATACTTAATTTACCAAACAAAAATCTATAAAGTGAATTTACAGCAGTTTTTCACATCTTACCTCCCCGATGATGCACTGACAAGTAAACTTATTACTGCTTTGCATCCACAGAGAAGGAGCGGACATCTAATTTTTTTTTCCTTTCGGTGCATCCCACTTTGTACATTTAATGCCTGGCAGAGGAGCTCCTCATTTCCCCTGAGCTGAGAGTGAGTGCACACGGAGGAGAAAGGGGGAGACGTGGAACATAGGGCTATTTTTATGAGCAACATAATAAAGATATGGAGATTAAGCATCTATATGCTACCTGAGGACCTTCTCTCTGCTCGCAGTCTGGCCCAACAACCTCTTCTTTTGTTTCTGCTCTCTGGCTCCCGTGGAGGATAGAGAGAACAGGCTGAGATGAATGAGCGTAATAACCCTACTGTCAGGAGAGAGAGAGACAGAGCAGTGGGGAGGGCCATGATGGTGTAAACACCAGAGCGAAAGCTTGCAGGTTTATGGATCTATTTTTACTATGGCACAGGGGAAGAGGAGGAGGAGAAAAAAGGGGATGAGGGGAGGGAAGAGGAAGTGGTATGAAAATGGGAGTTCTGCATTATTCATGGACCCAACGGAGGAGTGTGGATGGTGGCTAGTGATGGTGGTTGTTTCACAGTCTTCACGTGCATGTTTATACTTATGCACGTATGAGTACACTGATTAAATAATTATAATACCATCTATTTTCATTTCTTTGTTACATATTAAAGAGCCACTAACCGTACAGTAAGAATAATCCAAGCCTTCTGCAAGCCACGACGAACCTACAGACCACACAAAACTTTTTTTTGTCCTGTGTAGTTGATCTGTTACAGCCCAGGATATAATCTCAACACAGCATAGTTAGCTGCGGAAGAAATCAGAGCTGGAGTCTATAAGGATGGGATTAATAAATTTAGATTCATCATGTGCACACACAGACCCACACACACTACTTAACCAAGTTCTTGGTTATTGCAGTTAGTTAATGTTAACTGTTGGAGTAAACATCTGAAAGCAGTCTGTGGAAAGTCCTGCTGTCCACCCCATACTGTAGCTTTACAGATAATTACTGTGTTCAGTGCACAGAAAGCCATGGTTCAAAAAAGAGAAAAGTTTATCAACCATTGGCTTGTTATCGTCTCCAAAACACTTTCTTTCCTTTAGTTCTCCTACAAATCATCTAAAACAGTATATTTAAAGCCAAAAAGTTTGTCCTGTTGTGTAGTTTCACTTGTCCATTTTGTGCAGAGAGACACACAGTTGTGTCCTTCTTCTTTTGCACAAAAGTAGGATATATTAATGGAGAGTGAATAGTACAAGTAATAAACAAGTATCAAATAATTAAAATAAAAGTAATATAAAAGTAAAAAAATATATACAAGTAATCAAATAATAATCATATCAATATATTATAAAATATATTAAACAAATAGCATGTTTGCTTTGTTAACTAAAATGCTAAGGTAACATTAAAAAAAGGTTGCACTGACTGACTCGCTCTTGTATCTTGTAGTAATAAGTAGCATAACAATAAAGTATAAATAAAGTAACAGTAAAGTAACACACTGGCCTTAGTTCAGCTTTTGTTGACATCGTTGGCAGGAATTATAAATGTTTTGTTTCTTAACATGCTTTAGTCTGTTTTGGATATTTCTGAAAGGTTTTTAAGTTAAAAAAAGAAGGATAATAATAATAATAATAATAATAATAATAGAAAATAAAAATGTAATTTACGATAAGTACCTTTAAAAAAATAATAATAAAAAAATAATTTCTCAGTATTGTCCACCTTCATTTATTCCTTACATGAATATTACAATATACAAAAGAAATAGCACAAAGCCGTCACATCTAGACTGTTTTTTGTTGTTTTTATGTTTTGAATATTGCGATAAATAAAAAGATCGTGCCTAGTGTGATAAAATCTCAGTCCTGTGTAGTAAGTTTGGCATAACCATAAAAGGAAAACAGGGCATTTGTTGAAAATCTGGAGTAATCACTGATTTCACTCCAGTCTTTAGTATTAGTCATCCAGTGGGCTGCATTGGACCCTTTGGTGGGCTGTGTTTGGGCCCTGGGCCACGTGTTTGACACCACTGATTTCAAAGCCGTTTTAGCGTCTCACAACACGTGTTCACCTGAGACTTTGAGAAAAGTGAAAGCTAAACTTTCAAACCTCATTATCTTTATCACACAGATATTAGCTGTTTCCTGACAGTTTTCTCAATCTTTAATGAGTAGCTGATGCCATTAATGAAAATCCCTAAAATCACTAAACCTGTCAAAAAATCAATATTCTAGTTGCAAAAAATGTAGATTTTTTTTAAACGTTTAATCGCTACTTCAAAATACCGAACACACTTTTCTTTACTACACCTGCTATTAGTTGTGTGGCACAAGTTTTATTAGCTCTTAAATTTGGTAATAGTATTATATAGCAGCAATAACAATAAAACTATGAAATATAGCTGTTAACCACATATTTCAGTGTAATATAGATTTTAATATAGTATAAAAGATTTGAGTGTAGCCACCAAAAAACCTTGTAACGGATGTGTGTGTGTGCATGCGTTCATGTGTGCTGCTCCTATCTCTTCCCTCCACAGTACATCAGCGGGAGCTGTCAGATCAGCATCAGGCCTTGCCAGTCAGATTAAGGATGTTACTGCAGCAGCACCCTGTCCGTCTGCAGATAGATTACACTCTCTCTCTCTGTTTATCTCCACCCTGTCTCTTCCTCAGTCTCCGCCTCTCTGTCTTCCGTGTCTCTGCAGGACGCTGCTGCTCCGTCAGCGCAGGTCCCAGGGTCGAAGGGAGGGGAGCTGAGGTGAGTGGAGGAGGTGAAGGGACAGGTGGCCCAGCATAGCGTCCCCACAGCTGCAAATGAATCTACGTTAATGAAAAGTTCTATTATGATCTAAAATAAATTCATAACTCCGCGGCAGCTGCAGCTCGAGTGGAAGAATAGCAGAAATAGCTGGGGAGGAATTTGACAACAGGCAAACTTTCAGAAGCGTATTTTATTTGTTAATCATCAACCGTAAAAAAAAAAGAGAGAAAAAAAAGCATTTAGTTAAGATTAATTGCCATCTGCCAGATGCACTAGTGACTCTATCAGTAATGCACAATAATTTAAAACCCACATGAGTTTCTAAATGTGCAAGATATGCGGGGTGGAATACTAAGGAAATGTTTCCTGTTACTGATTTTACAGATGTGACACTGCAGATATTTCCAAACACAGAAACTTGTTGTAAATTTTAGTAAATTTTACTGTGAGCTTAAATGTACTGTGTAGTAAATGTAGTAAAATGTACTCGAGCTTAGAGGTACTGTATATGATAGATTTCAGTTATTACTGAAATTATTAGTTATTACTTCCAGCTGTCACATACACACTGGCTTCCGCAAAGGATATCACAGTGAGTGTAAGTTTATTAACAACGTAACTCTCTATGTGGACTGGTGAGTGGGAGGTCACATCTGGAGTACAATGCCGGTGATGTAAACACTGAAAATGTGAAAACTGCATGGTGATAGTCGTTGATGGCATTTGCAGTTCACACTGAAAAATCAAGGAAAAACCTATAGTGAATATCAATATGTTTAAATTCATGTATTATGCTAGGAAACTGTTTATGTTAATATTTATTGGTGTTGGTATTATGACTTGGACAAATCTGTCAAAGATAACACAGTTCAAAAGGCATAAAATTGTATTTTCACATCAACAGAGTGATTCCCAAAGTGCTATTAGCTGAAAACTTGGCTTATCTTAGCACAGTGTGCAGTGTGTCCTTAAAAAAATTAAGGAAACTGGACAAACAGAGGGCAAAAGAAGTGGTAGGGCTAGAAACTATCTACAGCAGACCAACAGTAGTTGAAGGTCAAGTCAAATCCAGCAAAGACCTGACACACAACCTGAGAGATGCATCTGACCATTCAACTGATCCATCTACTGTTCACTGAAGCCTCATCAGAAATGGTCTTAATGGAAGGGAATGCTGGAAAGGAGACGGAGAGAACTGGACTGAAACCCTGAAAAATAGGTCAAATGATGTGATGATTCCAAATGTAAAATTTTGCTTCAAATTTTTGTTTGCTAGTATGTACAGAGAAGGTCAGAAAAGAGGTACAACAGGTATCGAAAGCAGCTGGTTTAGAACTGCATTTAAGCCAGTGGTGTTCGGGATCTTGTCAAGACCAGTTGAGTTCTGAATGCAGAAAACTAACTCAGATTTTGATCTGCAAGGCAATACCATCTTCAAGAAGTTCTTCAAGAAGCCTGGAGAGCTATTCCAGAGGACTACTTAAATAAGTTGGTTGGCTAAGACGGTTCAGGTTGTGTTGAAGAATAAAGATGATGATACAAAATACTGAATTTCAGACTCGTTAGAATCATACAAACTGCACATGCTTCAATAAATTGCTGCAGCTATTTTCTAATTTCCTATCAAATATAAAGAAATGAGAGGCTGGCTCAAGACTTTTGTGCATTGCTGAACCGCTTGAGCAAAGAGACCCAAAACCTAAATTCCACAAATAACTGAAAACAATTACTGCTTTCTCTTCTTTGATAAGTTTACATGTCAGTTTTATTCTGTCTTCTCACATTATAGTTGGATACTACCAACAGTTTCCAAACTGTTACCAAAGCAAGTCATTCACATGCTTAGCCTTGCATGAAGAGTGAAAAAAGGAAGAAAGGCAACAAAATCACCATACTTGTGAATCCAAAGCTCACTAATTAACAATGCAGCTCTTCAGTTGTTATATAAAAGCATTTTGTAAAACAATTCAGCCTCATTAATGGGTTTATTGGGTTTTACATGATAGTTTATCAGTCAGTTAATTTCCTCAATGAATTTCCTATAAAACACACCAATTCTCTGCCTCTGTTTATTTTTTAAGGCATCCTGGTGTAAATAGGATATCTTCACATCAAATAAACCAGCAGATCCTATTATAGCTCTACTGGCCCGTTCCTGAACCTCAGTGTCTTTGTAAGACTTGTGTGTAAGATAAAACTGCTGTTACGCTTGAAGCTCCATTGTGAGGAAACACAGCCTTCATGCCAGTCTGAAAGAGGGAGAGGAGGGCTGAAAACTGTGCACAGCAACAGCACAGAGGGGTTTTACTGTGTGCGACATGACCCTGTGAAGGTCACTCATCCATTTTAATAATAGGCTTGTATGACCAAACACAGTGTCTGCAAGTCAGTGATGCAAAGACACGAGGATATGATGTGAGTGCAGATAAGAACAGAGATAAACCCATGTATATGAGATATATGAAGCATAAATAAGCCAAGAGAAACATCTAAAAATCAAATAAATATATAAATGGAGAGCTCTCTCTCTGTCTCTCTCTCTCACACACACGCAATTTCCAGGAATCCTCCAATCTCTCCGGCTCTCCACAAATCAGATATGTTTGCTTTCCCCGGATCAAAGGGAGGTCATCTTAATGACTATTCCCAGTGTGCCCTTCTTGGTAAATTACTGACAGGGGAAGAGGTTTTTTGGCGATCCTCACATGGCAAATTTTATAGAAGTACTAAGAAAAATGCTTTACTTATTACATCTGGAGATCAAGCTTTCCTGTTTACTCCCACTTTGGGAATGCACTGCATTGCTCAAAGGCACTTTTACCTCTACAACCATTGAGGTACCACTGGGAGAAATACAGTGTGACACGTGACAACAGTTTGATGTCAAGGTGACACATGTTGTTGGGTATCAGGCACCTGTGCTGCACCTGCTCGGTGTCATTGTTACTGAGCTGGAAAAATGCAATGGAGTGATCATCAAAAAGGCATGTATTGAGGTATTCCTTCATTTTTTTTTCTCCATCATCTTTTGCCAGGCCACTTTTCCTCTGCCGCTGTATGAAGGTGACAAGCTGATGAGACTTGTTTTCGTCTCCCTAGTTTCATATAAAACTGGATAAAATACACTTTCCTCATCTACATTATACTATTTATTTTCTGTGATAAATTACCAGCTGGTTTTGGTTGGTTGTCATAGTAACAAAAAATGCAACTTGAGAAACTATTTGTATCATTTTTCAACATTCTACATTCTCTGTGCACAAAATTCAGCCCACAAAGTATCTTTCCCAGTCTGGCGTAAAGACAACCAAACTGGCTTGCACAGGCTTGACCCCCAGTGCCTTTGGGATGAGCTTGAGCTTTGAGCCAAGCCTTATTGCCCAACATCGGTGTAGGAGCTCAGTAATTTTTTTGTAGCCAGTGAGAGCAAATCTGTACAACCAGTTTCACAAACCTGGTGGAAAGCTTGAAACAAAAGTAGTGGAACCTATTAAAGCAGCATGCCCAAACCAATATATGTGTGTGTATATATATTTCAAACTGATCTGTACACAGTGTTGGGGAGTAACGGAATACATGTACCGCCGTTACGTATTTAAAATACAAAATATGAGTAACTGTATTCCGTTACAGTTACCATTTAAAAAGGTGGTATTCAGAATACAGTTACTTTGTTGAAATAAATGGATTACACGGCGGTATTTTCCTGTTTCATATTGTCGCGGGTCAGGACTGTTTGGGTTTTGTTTGACAGCTATGTTCTGTTGTTCCAGGCGGCAGCGTTACGGTTGCCATGGTTACAGGAGGACGCGCGTTCTCTCTGCGACTGTGTGTTTCCTGGGTGAGAGAGCGCCTTTTTGTTGTTGTTGTTGTGCTAAGCTAATAGGCAGAATGCTACAGGCATAGCTCTAAAGAATGTAGCCTCATGGGCAGTGTAGTCCGTGCTGCAGGGAGAATGGACTGCCATACCCGTTATGTGTCTGTGAGCAAGAGGAGGGAGAGAAAGGAAAGTGGAAAAGTACGAGTTGTCACCGAGTAGAAACGGGAGCTGGAAGCATGTAAATATAAATGTAAATATAATAATAACCACTGCAGCCAAGAAGTGTGCCTGACGAGCCCAGTTGTAAGTAAGCTATTAAGACTCGACTGCACACTGTGTTCGTGTTTTCCTCCGAAACAATAAGTTCCATTGGAGCAGCCTTTCAACGCCTCTCTCTGTCTCTCGCTAGCAAAGTTGGCCCAGACAACAAAGTAAAGCTGTTTTTCGGCTACGAGCCCAACACGGAACCCGACGTATTAGCCAGAGGTCCCTTTATTATGGTTCGGAGCCGCGGACCTTAAGTAATAGTAATAAATCACTTTCATGTAGTTGTAAACAGCATGATAATATATTAAGTAATCCAAAGTATTCAGAATACGTTACTCTCATTGAGTAACTTAACGGAATACGTTACAGAATACATTTTGGGGCATGTATTCTGTAATCTGTAGTGGAATACATTTTAAAAGTAACCTTCCCAACACTGTCTGTACATGATGTGAAGTTATGTCTTTTCAGTATTTTGCTAAACAAACAAATATGCAAACTTTGTTTTTGTGTATTTAAAGGTCAAATGAAAAAGTACTGGGCAGTTTTCTGTGGGCTAAACAGGTTAGTTTGCAGTACTGTGGCGAGCAGGGGCGATTCTAGGATCAGAGCTTTGGGGGTGCTGAGCACCCAGAGAGCTGCCCAGCCAGGCAAAATAAACTTTACACGTCACGATGAGACTTCTTCCCTGTCTCTGTCAGTCCCTGCATCCTTAAATGTCTCCAGTTGTCCCAAGTTCTCTATGACTGTCTCCTTGGTGCATTTAAACCCCTGTTCCTCCCTGTCCTCGTCGTCTGTTGTCTTTGTCTCCGTTATCAGTCATCATAATTTTACCATCTCTGTGCAAGTCTGCAAATTTCTTTATTATATCATAAGATTCTTAAATTCATCAAGTCTCTCTGTGCCTGGATCCTCGTCACAAAACATGACATCACCATTTTTGTCACTGTACATTTTAACACAATTTAATCCCCAAATTTTGAAAAGTCTGTAACAAAACCATCAAATCTGATAAAGTTTATTTAAATGCTGCAAAAGAAGAATGGATTGGAATAATAAAAAAAAATACATATCCTAACCTTAATTACTGCAGGAGAATAATGAATGATGCTCATAGTGAGTAAAAAGTAAACTGAGTGCATTTTTTGGACAGAGATTCACTTTTAATGAGTATGTATAATACAGATACAGATACATAAAAAATACTCCCAAAACAGAATAGGTTATTACAAATAAATTATTACAAAATATTAATTAAAAAATATAAAAATGGAGGTAACTTTGCCTGTGGTAGAATGTATGCAATGTATGAAAAAATCTTTACTGCAGATACTAATTTGACCAATTTAATAATACTAACTTTGTGTTGTAAGATTTATGAGTTTCATGCTTTCATAGTGGTACTTAGGAGAGCTTGACATTTTCTCAGGTGGTGCACACTGTAAAAAGTATGAGAAACACTGATAAGTGTATGAGTGCTTTTGGAAAACATTTAAAGCTGCAGTACAGAATCTTTGAAACAAGCCAGCTTAAAACATTTTCAGAATATAAACAGAGCACTCTGCTTCTCTTTACAGCTCCTCACTCCACCAGGGCTCTGTTTGGCACTTTCTGATAGTGCGCAATTGTGATGTACGTACTGCGGCAGTCATACAGACAACTGGGCGGTCCAAAAGTTGTCCTACCTATTACTGGCTGAGGTTTTAGTAGAGTTGTGGCTGAACCACATAAAAATATATCATGAATTTTAATCTCCCCAATCAATGATAATGTTATGTTGGAATGTTGTTAAAGAGGGTCAAAAATGTTTCAACCCAGTTTGTTTTGCAGATTCTGTATAGCAGCTTTAATATAGGGAGAACGCAACTTCCTGATTGTATGAGTAAAATCAGGTTTTTTCTCTTTGTCAGTTTAATAGTTTCTGTTTTGCCTGTCACTGTTCCCTGTCTGTTTTCTTACCTGGTTCTTCCTGACCTTGTACTTTCTCCTCACGTTCCCCTCTTTCCTCCTCTCTCCCTCTTTGGACTGACAATCATACACAAATAGATTGTATTCAATTAGATGAAAAAATTACATTAATATGAAAAAATACTATTAAGATCACTAATGAAAAGTCCTCTCTCAGTCTGCTTTCAACCAAAAGGCAAATAACCAAACCACATGAACATCTAATAAAAGATATAAATATTGAAACACTGATCCAACATTATCCTTTATTGACGGATCATTTGATCTTACACTTTTACCTGAATGTGGCTCCTGTTTTTGAAAAACAAAAAAACAAAAAAAAAAACTTCCTTATATCCATTATGAACCTGGCTGTCTCTCTGTACACACACGCGCACACACACACACATACAACAGGAGTTATAAGGTTAATGGGCATTCAGTCAGTTAGCTAGTTAGTATCCATTTCAAACAGGACAGTGGTAACAACAGCAGGCTACGGACAATTTTAAGTTTTAGATTTTAAATAGGCTATATACATTTCAAAGGGAGCAACAGGACGGTCAAATGTCACTGATTTTACTACAGAGCAGGACGGATTGTAGGGTAGCAAACATCGTCGGAAAACAAGTTTTCAACACTGCAGGTTACCTGGGTGTAATGTTTTTCGGCTAAAAAGAAACATGGTCTGACTCCTACCTAACTATATAAAGAGTAACTGCAGGTTAAATGTAGCTAATATGTCCTGTTTCAGCCAGGCACTCACACCTCCGCTCCGCTGCGTCTCAGAGTAGGGGAGAGGCGAGCTGGAACAAACCATTTTGGGAGGGGGGGGGGGGGGGATATCTATACTTTTGTTGTTGAAAGGTTACGTCTCAACCAAGTACTGTATGCTTTTTATATTTTTAGTAGTGTGTCACAAAAACAGCAAATATTGTCAAAAAAGTAAGAAATCTTTGGGGGTGCTTTGATTCATTTTGGGGGTGCTTCAGCACCCCCAAAAATGGGCTAAAATCGCCCCTGGTGGCGAGTTTACACTGATGCACTATGTTGTACTGGCGCAGAGTGGCTGTGGTGTTCATGGTCAGTGTTAGCTTACATGAAGGGTATCAGACATCAGTCTGAATATAAAGTGATGATACTGATTAGATTTGCCTTTGTTTTTGTCTTGTGTTCTACATCATTTTGGATTTCTCAGTTTCAAAAATTTATAGTATATTTTCTTCATTTAAACGATTGGATTCTCTTTGTTATTCACATATGTGTTTGTTGAAGGTATGTCCATAATAAAAAAAATCTTAAGGAGACATACATTTTGCCCAATCATCTCTGATCCCCCTTTTTATCCCCACTGCATTAAAGTATGTTCAACTTCACTCTAACCTGGTGCATTTAAATTCACTGATTTACATAAACTTTATCAATCCCATTAAATTCCATCTTTATTCACACTTCCACAGTCCTTTAACCAAGTTTCATTATATTGTGCCAAAAACAGCATAAACAGCATTAATGGTTAATTAGTCCACTGCATAAATTAGAATAAGGCCACAGTCTGAGGATAACATGTAAGAAAATTAATTGCATAGTGATAATGTTACGTAAAGCAAAGACACACACACACAATTATCCATAATCAGTACTGACAATTCCACAGCCCTCTGATTCTTGTTCAGTCCTGTGTGTGTGTGTGTGAGTCTGTGTAAGTGTGACTGGAATAGCAGGTGACTTGTTTTGGTGCTGAGCCCCATATGTGCCACGTAGAAAGGACTACATATGCGTGTGTGTCTCCGTGTGTGTGTTTGTCTAGCTAATCATGTGTGGCTGAGTGCACTCAACAACAACAACACCCCATCACCAGACAGACAGGCTGGCCGGCAGGGACCCCTGTCCACCATCTGTGTGTGTATGTGTGTGTAAATGACACACACATACACACACACAATCACACACAGACTGGTGGTAGAGATGGTCTGGTCTCCACCTGTCCCCCCTGTCATTACCCAGGAGGTGATAGAGGGGAACAGAGTGAGAGAGAGAGAGAGATATGAGGAGGGAGGAGGAAGAAGGGGGAGGGAAGGTGGAATGGGGGAAAAATGGAGGAGGTGGAAGAAGGAAGAAAGAGGAGAGATAAACAGAAAAAGAAAAGAGACAGAAAGAGCAGAGAACTCAATGTGACAGAGTCGCAGGTGAAAAAAAGCAGATAGAGACGTTGAGAGACTGCAGAGCTGAGCTGATGTGGCAGAGACAGAGAGACGTGATGAGGATGGACAGACTGAGATGTGGATTGTGAGGGAAAGGATAGATCAGAAAGGAATGGTGAGCAGAGAAGGACTCAAATATGTAAAGAGGCCCAACAGTCTGTTTAAGTGAAAAATATAAACCAGAGCAATAAAATCACCAGTGTTCAAATGAGAACAAAGGATGTGAAACTAAGATAAGCTACAAATGAGTATGATAGGAAGAAAATAAATGGATATTCTGCATTTTGTTCCTCTTAATTCAAATATTGCTCAGGGTACTTCTATTAGTGATTAAGTCACTGATTAAGTGCGTTAATTTACGGTGGCCCTGAGAGGTCAAATGCAAATTGAAAAAAAAGCTGCAAAAGCACAGAAAACACAAAGGAGGTTGAATGAAACAGAGTCTAGGTAGAAAAACCAGAAACTCACAGGACACAGGAATCTTTGGGAGCATTCTAATGTTTTCTAGCTAAACAGATAGCAAATGTTTTTGGGGACACAATAATGTGACGGAACATCAGCGAAACCAAAACATGCAGCACACTAAAAACACTGTTGCATCACATTATTGTCTCCCCCAAAACATTTGTGTTGTGTTTTCTGAGTTGAATCTGCAAGATGATTCATTCAAACTGAAAGTATCCCTGAATGGAGCCTGCTAACAAAGTTAGTGAATCTAATTTCACTGTTTACTTTTCATCTGACTCTAAAATAAACATTTTAACATGATTTATGTAAAAATCACATTTTTACCTTCACTACGACGGTTCTGTGATTGATTTGGTTTGTTTGTCTGGCTGCTAGCAGGATTACTCAAAAAAGTTAAGACATGAAAAATGTGCCTGAGGTGGAGCTTAATCCCACATAGAAGTGATTAAACTTTGGAGTCATTCTTTATCCGGATCTGGATCCAAGAATTTTTGGAAGCATTCTTTACAATTTCAAAATCTAACATTTGCTCTTTAAACAGATTCAAAGCAAATGGAAATAAATAAATAATGAAAAACAAAAACTAGGGGCTGTTTTCTCACAAACTAGTCCAGATCCACACACCCATTTGCATCTTGGGACTTCATTTGTGCACTATGTGGAGGGAATTTTCAACCTTGTGATGCAGTATGATGCAGCCAGTGGCTTGTTACCCAAACATATACATTGTTTTTCTTTTTGTTTCTCCAGGTCTCTGCTATACAGTAGCCCAATTAATGGGACCTAGACCAGATTAAAATAAACTAGAAATCTCCGTTGTCTACGAGGCTGACCATGGTTGGTTAATGCGCTCTAATAAGATGATGTGACACTAATCTAGATTTAATAGTGTTTTCTCTGGATGTTACTGTTGTTAAACTCTAAAACATCTTTGGTAAAAGAAACACATTGCAGTAGTGAATATGGTTCCTGCATACTGGTGTGATGAAGCAGTTCATTGTCCATCTGTCTTCTGTTTAACTCGCTCCATCTGGTACAGCTAAGCAGCTACAGAGCAGCTGATTCATTGTTTCCTGTTATTCAGTGTTTCTTCACTGTTGGATATTTTTATTTTCATTTTTTTACCAAAAAATGGAAAAAGACATTTTTAAACTGATGTAACACCAAAACTGTTTACCAATCACTGTTCAGACTTTGATCACGGAGCTTTGTGGGTAAGAACATGATCCTGGTCACTGCAGGTGTTACACTTTGTGCCTTTAGAAACAATCGCAACATGATCCATCACTTTGGGGAAGATAAAAGGCATCTCTGTGCGCTATCATCTTGGCACTTATTATAATCATCACTAAGGGCGTTAAGCAGGTGGATCAAAATCAGTGTTTGCACACAAATGAGCACTTTTGCTGCTTTTATGTGCTCTGCTTTGGGTAACCTTTAGGTTTACATAACAGCTTATGAAAGTGAGAATTAACCTTGAACTCATCCAGCAATAAGCCATACACGCAGTCGCACACACACACACACACACACACACACACACACACACACACACACACACACACACACATATGCACACAAATTTCCAGGAATCCTCCCATCCCTCCAGCTCACCCCAACTCAGATGTCATATGTGTGTTCTCCCCGGATCAAAGGGTGGTCATGTTAATTAGCGAATTTCACACTTCTTTGCCAGCACGCACGCACACAAACACACACATAGACACACACACACACACACACACACACACACACACACACACACACACACACACACACACACACACACACACACACACACACGCATGCTCCACTGTCACACAGACATGTTAATTAAAGACTTTAGAGCACAGCAGTGAGCGCTAATCATTTCCCATAGTCCAGAGTAACACGTCTGTTGTACGATGAGTTGTATACGATGAAGTCAAGTCTGACTGTTGATCAGGTGTGACTTAACCTGACATTTCCCTCAGCTGATTCTTCTTTCCCTAGTTAGCAACAATCATCTGTGTCGGCATTCACAGGTATTTTTTTCCTTGTTGTTTCTTATAGAACAATAGAGAAGTGGAGAAACAAAGATTACATATATGAAGTCCTGCAGCGCTGTCATAAAGCTTTTGCCTAGTTATTAAAAGGCAAATTATGTGTGCTGGTGTTATCCTTGCGCTTGATCGGGTGTGCCAAAAATGAGGTCACAACTTTGGGCACGTGGTGCGCTTTAGTGTTGTTTCGCCTTGTTGGCAACGTCCTGATTTCTGTAACCTGGGGTTAAGGTCTCTGTAGGCACCCATGACCAATCAGGGAAGGAGGACAGAGATGGACAGATGGAAGAGGAAAAAACTTTCTGCAAATAAACCCTTTACAAACCCCTCTGTGATCGCTTTGTTTCCAGTTTTCACTTCTTCTGCTCCACCTGTGAAGTTTTTTCTTTTTTCTGGGCAGCAACATCTGTGGTTAGAAGTCCGCAGAGAGGCAGAGCCCAGGTGTGAGTGTAAATGGTTACTGGCACTGTGAAGACATGACTTTGTGCAAGGAATGGCCAATGTGACCATAACCTCGGAATAAATGTTTGTTTGTTTTTAATATTTGACTGAAAGTTAAATTGAGGTATTTGTATAATACCCTGATAATCGTGGGTGTTCAGTTTAAACCTGGTTATGTCTATGGCCTGTCAGGTTCAGTGTATTGTAGAGGCATTTATTGAAAACATCATCCTAATGGAAATATATTTTACTGATATTCACTGAATGCCAAAGAAGTTATTGATATACATAAAAAATATGCAGAAATATATCTGCATAGGGCTAACAACTGCTACAGAAAACTGCAACATCATGAAGTTAAAACCACCAGATCTGACAAATCAATTTTCCAAATTCCCTCCCAAACAAAAGAGTTTGAAACCAATATGTGTTTTCAGAAACGGATTCAGATTAAAAACGAGAGTTTTGGAAACCTTCCCTCAGAACATTGAACTGTTGTTTTTACATAAACTTCTTTTGTCATCTAAAACTTTTTCAATTAAGGCAGATTTTTTAAAAAGTATGAAAAATAATAAAAATATGGCAGACAGTTCGCATGCCTGCTGCATGATGCTGTTTACACATGTGCATATGAAAGACTCTGGAGACTCTGGCCATCTGTGCATTTGTTGTGTCTCTGCAGGATCCACACCTGGTAAACACTAAACCCCTCTCTCTCTCTTACACACATTCACCTGCATGCATAAGGAAACAAAGACATGTCGAACATAGATATGTGCGCTCACTGAAATCGGGATTTTCTCTGTTTTATGTTACATTTCCAATATTTCATGTGAGATTTTGCTCGCACGCAAACTCTCACATCACCTACACGGTCCAGTTCTCTGAAAGCGTGAGTGGAATCAAGTCAAACAAGGCCGAGCTGCATTTAGTGAACTTGATATGCCTAAAAAAAATATTTACCCTTTCACCATTACTAAAGTGTGCCCTCATTTCTACAGTATACTGAATTGTGGTTTTATTTCTCTAGGTTTATCAAAACTCCAGAAAAGTATCTGCTTTTCCTTCTGAACACATTTCTTAGTAGCTGTTTAAAATTTGAACATCTCAAGGCAAGGCAGAGAGATATTTAAAGAACACTTGGCCACTGATGAGGTGTGTGACGTCGCCAATATAAACTAAGGCCTCAGGCGTATATACTTGAGAGAGGGGTTTCAAGTGGGCCTCTGTAGGACTGTGAGATAAATCCAAACGGTTCGTGAATTGCATAAAAAAGCAGAGACAAAAGAAAAATGGTTCTGCACTCCAATTACTTTCTTTCTTAAAATATGTTTGTCTTCTGATTCATTTTATGATTAAATAAATTATTTAACCATTTGAAAAATGAAGAGTCATCTTTGGTTGAACTGCTTACAGCTTATAGATAAATGTGACCTACAATCAGGCGATATAATTACACTTTACTATCTATGTATCGACACATGACACAACAAACCAGTGTCTTCTCCCATAATACTAATATTGCTACGAAGAAAAAAATTAAACCCCACATAAGTAATGACTCTTAATGTTGCAGCTATACTCTGAGCTCTAAATCTGTAGCATGTTAGCTTGCTGACATTAGAATTTATCTGAAAGCATCACCTTGGCAAAATACAGGCAAACATAGAGCTAGCAAATCTAGAAAAAGAACTACACTTTAAATGAGTCTTATTACCTAACATATGGTGCTTTACATGCGGTGCGGATTTTGTGCTATGAGCATACTTGTTGGTAAATGCAGTGGTCTGATTGCTCAGATCTAATTATTCAAATGCGAAAAATCTGACAAAATGAGCTTGATTCGAAAAATAAATGCTGCAAATTTATCTTGCAAAATTACTTGGTCGGTGTGAATGGATGCATTAAGAACAGGTCAGTCCCCAAAATATTTTTAATACACATAATATTTGCACGGATTTTACTCATTTGGTGTGTAAAGGCCTTTACAATTAAATGCTTCAGTTTTGCTCACATTTCTGCAAACCCTCCATTTTTTGTCTTGCATTAAAACTGCATCAGTAAGCTCGGCCTTCAGTCCTGATTATCTGTGGTATCACAAGAATCTACAGTCTGTGTGAGAAGCACAGTCAAAATGAATTTTTCACCAAAGCTAATATATTTTAACTCGTGCAAATGTGGATTCCCCTCTATTTGTGTTGTGTGGTGCAAATTCTTGTCAAATCACCTCAATGCATAGACTCTGTATGTAAGTGTGCCCTGCAAAACGTCCCTTTGCATTATGTAAAAACACAGAAAACAAATTAAAGTTGAACCTTTTATGTCCTTTCATCTTCTGTTTGTCTGTGCAAAGTTTAGAACTTAGAAAATTTTCCCTCAATATTCATATAAATATTGGCTTAAGCTGTCTGTCAGACACATGGCTTTGTTTAACAATGAAATAAAGCACTAAACAATATTTATCAGTACTGAAAGCTTCATCACCAAATACAAAATTGTTATGTGACTATAAAAGCTCACCATGCTTTCTGTATGAAGATGAAGCACTGCAGCTAAATTCCAGACATGTTCCCTCATTGATCCTGCCAGCTCTTCTCTGCGGTGTCTTCACTCATTTTGCCGTGTTAAATTGAGTGCTGTAACATAAAGGTCAGAGGTCAAACCCTCAGGATGCTAAACAGCCTCGTGCAGCTGCTGCTCCCTTCGACCCGGGGACCTTGATGAAAAGGCCCAGAGGATGGAGACCAAAAAGGGGGACAACAAAGCACGGAGAGGGCAGAGAGGAGTGACTGATAATAAATCAGCAATGTGTGTTCAAACACAAAAAAACATAAAACATTGTGATCATGTACACAATAACACAGATGCGCTTTAAAATGATCATTTTCTCTCCAGTTAGGCCTCCAATCATCGCTCAGTGTGCAGAAGGTACCCCGAGCTTTTCAAAAAAGCTCCTCTTGAACAGATGTACTCTCAATGGAGACCAAAACATATCACATGAGAGGAGTGGATTATAAAGTACAAAGCAAAAACTGAATAGGGTTTAATATGTTTTTAATATATATTTGCAGTACTGTGCCTACAGCCATCTGTAAAACACAATAGAGGTGCCATTTTTCAGCTTGACAATGACAAACACATTGACAATGCAGGTAAGAGCTTTCCTTATTAGTAAAAAACACACACAATGGAACACTATCAGTCATGGATTGGCCTCCACAGAGCCTGAACCTCAACATTATTGAAGCAGTGTGGCATCATCTTGACAGAAAACTGAATATAAAGGAGCCAACATCCAAAGAAGAGCTTTGAATGTCCTTCAAGAAGTCAAACGAACTATTCCTCAAGACTACTCAAAGACATTACAAGTTTGTTAGAATTGTGACTCTGGTTTTGCCTCATATACTGCATCTCCATGTATGTTTGCATTTTTTCAATAAACTGCTTCACCTGTTTTCCATTTTCCTAGCAAAATATAAATAAAAGAGGGGTAGTTCAAGGCTTCCACTCAGTACTGTGTCTATTCAAAGTGTCCTTGTGCCTCAGTACAGTTACAAGTAACCATTGGTAACAGGATACTGAGAGGCAGGGATAAATCAATCGTACTCTGGAGCAGACCAACAGTTATATATGCAGCAGATGTGCGGGGAAACATAAGTTACAGAGAAAGGTGGAGACACACTGAGGACATCTGCTGGACAGGTGGAGAATGGAATATGTGTCTGGTTACACCATGATAACGTAGCAGGTATTTCTCCAGTCATGAAAAGTATCTACCAGCAGGTTATTGAAACAAAAGTCAGTCTTGGGAGAAGACTAATCCTAGACTGGAATCAAACTTTGAGCTGGGACAACGGGCCTGTGTGGCAGTGCAGGGCAGATCCATAAGTAAGTATTTTATCTGTTTGTTATCTGGACCATTTTCTACAAGGGCAAAACACGAGTAATAGGTCTGCTCCTCATTCAAAGATACAAGGATAAGCATTGATCTGATCATATCAAACTTGTCTCTATAAAACTTTTATTACTGGAAGTGAAGGGAATGCGGATTTGACATCATACGTTTGGAAGAAAGACAAAGTGTGGACGGGATGGAGAATTTCTCTTTCCAGCTGATTAAAATTAGTCTTCTCATAACAAAAGAACATCATGCTACGCTGCTTTTTCGACAACTGCATGTCTGAAATGCTAACACCAAAGCATCTGTGAGGAGCCCTCTCCAGACTGTCAGAGAAGGATTTTCTGCTAAAAGTCTCCTACGTTAGAGCAGCTCCACCACATGTAAGTGAGTGATACCGGCATCAATCTGCATCATCCATGCCTTAAAACTTAACCGAGTACAGTGACTGGCATTAATCATGCTTTAGCTGCCAGAAACAAATATTCTATGGAATATAAATGGCACACTGTATATTGTCCGTCAGCATTTACGGATATGTTGCTATGAAGATTTTGAAACTTTGCACATTTTCTCATTATATTGATTATATAAAAAAACGGTTCAGGCAGCATCATCACTTCTTGCAAACTAAGAGCATAGAGATGTAATTTCCATAAAACAGAGCTGACAACAGTGGAGCAGAGACATGAATGCACAGCTCAAATAAGGAGGGGCACAATATAATAATGCAGTCTAAATGATATTAAAGTAATTGATTTTAGTGTCCAGATTTCCTGTTGTAGTGCTTTATATTCTTAAATAAGAAAAACACAAACACTTAGAAAAATCTGGGCTCAAGGCTTCAAGTCCCACTGTTGCCTTCTTTGCTGATTTTAGCCGAAAACAGTGACTCTTAAGAAACAAAATATAAAAATGCATGAACATCCTACAAGCTTTGGTTTAAAGCTCTGATGGTACAGCAAACTTTAATGGAGCAGTTTAAAGAGAGAAGTTTCTTCATCTCTTCTTAACCTCTCATTCAACACAGGGCTATACTGGAGCTGGAGCCTAGCTCAGCTGACTTGCACTATGAAACGCTTTGCCAGCAGTGCTAACCACTGCACCTCTGTCTCTCCTATGCCCCTATCAGATTACATAACATTTGTCTCCGCTACCATGGTTACAGCATCAGATTAAATGGCCCTAAAATCACATAATGTTGCTTTTTTGACTGACAGGCATGACATTTTCTTCATTGTTCCCCTATCAACCATATGGAGAGCTATAAGTTGTGGATTGGCCTCCCACCAGTCTGAACCTTAACATTATTGTGGGATCTTCTTGACAGAGAACAGCACAGAAAAGTTTTGAGTGTCCCCCAAGACGCCCAGAGAACTATTTTGTGAAAACTACTTGAAGAAAAATTGACTTTCAAGCTCGTTAGAATTGTATAAAGTGTGTTATTGTTTTATATACTTTATTATAGGAGACGTTTTAATACATTTCTACACCTATTTCCCATTTTCCAAGCAAAATGTAAAGAAACGAGGTGTATCTCAAGACTTTTGCACATTTTAGTTTTGTATAGCAGTGAACTTGTGTGAGTGGCTTCAGCTGACCTGTATCTATTTCCCTTTAATTTACTCATATCTTTCAGCCCGACACTTGAGGCCAAACAGCTTGTCAGGCCACCAGTCTGTGCCCCAATGACCAGTCTGCTTTTAAATGTAACAACAGTTGACATGGTGTTTGCACTTGTTGCTGTACTCTGAATTAATGTGCGTGCTCATCCGTGACTTCAGTACCCGATTAAAGCTATAGGAATGCTTCACAGCTTTATATGTACCTTTCAAACTGCAGTCCTCACCCAGCAGTGGAAGGCATGGAGTCAGAATGCAGAACAAGGTTACTGAGCTGCAGGAGCATCAGACTGGTAATTACTGAGGCAGCTACACAAATACACACGCATTCAGACACACACACACACAGGCATCCGACATCTGCAGGCAACTGGTGCCATGGCAGCTAGCAGCTAATTGGATCATTGTCTGCAAAGGAGAGAGGAGGAGCGAGGGATGAGGGAGGAAAAAAAAGGAAAAAAAAGAGTGGAAAGCAGGCAGGGGAGAGAAAACGAGATTAATGAGACCAACAGCTCTCAGAAGACTGCTGGGCAAGGTGAAACTCACCAGGGATAACAAGTGCTGTGGATTCATCTGTTTTCTACCAGTTATACGAAAAATAATTTATATATGATAGCCACGCACATCACCTGGTTTTCTGCTAAATATATGCGACATTTAATCATTCCGCTTGGTTTGATCCCAGAGAAGCGGCGAGCTAAAATACAACGAGATTACTGGCTGAGCAAAGAAATATGAGAATTTCACATGAAAAAATATGCAAATGCACCGTTACTTAAAAGCTCTACCAATCAATATTTTTCAGTGAATCGAGCAAAAGTGGCGATCAGATAATCCCACAGCTCAGTGTAGCTGTTCGGGCCTCTTTTGGTGAGTGCTTTAGGTTTTATGACACATTTACTGTTTCAGTCTCATAATGCTCGTCAACATTGTTTACGGCAACAGCAGGCAACTCTTTTCAGCAAACAAGCTCTGTTAAGCCCACTATTTTCTGTCCAGCGCCAAACAAACAAACAAATAAAAGCCTATTGAATGGCCATAGCATTTGTGTACATACCGCCATATCGTCCACCAACCAGCAGGCTCAGTGGGCAGTTATTACCTCATAAAATGAGTAGTGAGAAAAGCAAGATGAGAAAAAAAAAGAGCACAGGGAGGGGAAAAAGCAAGATAGTGGTGAGTGGAGTAGATAATAACAACTAAATACAATACTAAATGCTTTTAGTCCAACCTTAACTGTGAGAGAGACATGGATAGAGACTTGGATAAAGTTAAATTTGAATAAACTAATTCTTTAGTTGACTTTGTTTAGCATTAGTTAACTCAGATAGTTTGTCCACCTCTTCTGACCATGACTGATTTTAATGTTCACAGCTGAGAGTCAGAGTTGGGGCACCAACACTCAACCTGCTAGCTAGCTAGTTACAGTATTAACACTTCATAACCAGCCAACTTGGTGTTGGGTGTTATAATTCAATTCAATTCAAGCGCCAAATTGCAACAACAGCTGCCTCAATGCTCAATGTGCTTCATATTGTAAGGTAAAGACTCTACAATAATACAGAGAAATCCCCAACAGATAACCCCATATAAGCAACCACTTGGCAACAGTGGGAAGGAAAAACTCCCCTTTAAACAGGAAGAAACCTCCAGCAGAACCAGGCTCAGGGAGGGGCGGCCACCTACGGCCACCAGACTAAACATGGCCTCTGCCATTTATGGAGTAATATTTTCATTGTTGCTATTTTTGTTGCTTGTCAGATTGTTTATAACATGATAGTGATTAGCGCACATCAGGGAGTGCCCCCTGGAGTTTTTGTACGGTACTGACACTGTATAAGTGCTACTGAATTGAGATAAACCTTCATTTAAGGGCTACACTGATTATAAATAATTTCCAGCCAGATTTCACTAACAAAACTTCAAATGAGTCATTTTATAATCTTTCTGCGAAAAAAAAGTCTAATCCAATAAAATATGAATGACATATTGAAATTCACTCACCAGACAATTTATTTATATTGGATTGAGATGTGGTGACTTTGGAGGACATCTGAGTACAGTAAACTCATTGTCATGTCCTAGAACCCAGTTTGACATGATCTGAGAGCAGTGACATGCTGCCTTATCCTGCTGGAAGCAGATGGGTACACTGTGGTTGTAAAGGAACGGTCATAGTCAGCCTACCAACAATACTCAGGTAGGCTGTGAAAATTAAACAATACTCAATTTGTACAGAGGGGCCCAAAGCTTGCCCCCACACAATCACCCTACCAGCATCAGCCTGAGCCACTGATACAAGGCATTATGGATTCATGCTTTCATGCTGTTTACACCCAATTCTGACCCTGCGATCCAAATGTTTGAGCCAAAATTGAGGCTTATCAGACCAGGCCACATTTTTCCAAACTTCTGTTGTCCAGTGTGAGTCAGTGCAAACTATAGCATCAGTTTCCTGACAGTGATGGTGCTGTACTCCTTCTGCTTCAGGGGTTGACTTGTTGTGCATTCAGACGATGCTCTTCAGCATATCTGGATTGTAATAAGTGGTTAAATTAGTTATTATTTATCTATTAGCTTAAAACAATCTGATCATCCTTTTCTGACTTCTGGCATCAGCCAACAGAACTGCTGCTCATTGGATAGTCTCTCTTTTTTGTCCACTTCTATGTAAATCCTGGAGATGGGCAGGAAAATCTGAGTAGAACAGCAATTTCTGACATTCTCAGATCTTTGTTCCTCATTCCGATGCTCGGTCTGAACACCAGCAGGTTGTCTACACGCCTTATTGCACAGACGAGCAGTTGAACATTCGTACCAGACAAAATGACTGGTGAGTTTCTATTAAGGAGACAACTTTGCAGTTTCTGAAAGGTTTATACGAGCTACACTAGCATCTTCATATTGTGTCCCTGTGTGTGTTCTCTTTTTGAACTGTCTGACATTCACAGGAATCACCTTTGAGCAAGTAGTGTTCTTCATTAAAATCATTAAAATCTTAAAGCAATAAGCCACAAACACGATGGCTATCATACTTTCTAGTCTCATGATACTGTTGTTTCTGGCAGTAAGAGGGCCCAGTTTCACAGAAACTGTGGAAAGTGAAGCAGACAAAAATCGGATTTTGACAAGTGAGGAGGAAATACCCACTGCAAGGGGAAATCATGCCCTTGTATGCAGTCTGTAAAGAGCTTATTTTGACTACAAGTGTTGATCTTTATTGTTAGTGAAAATAAGGGACAAATTAGTGTATGTGTTTTTTTCTGGGAGCTGTAGGGGCAGTGTGACTCATATGGATCGTCTAGTGAGACAATGAGGCCCGCTGGAACCTCCATTTGTGTGTGTGTGTATGTACTTGCGTGTTGCAGTGCTGATTGAGGGAATGTCACAGAGCACTGAGAAGGAACCAGGCCAACTGCCACCAGAGTGCTGGCGGTCAGCTTTGGACGGACTGTCACAGAGGCCCGCTTCTCTTCCACATTGCCTCCTTCTCCCTGTTGCTCTCCAAGCGCTAACAGCAAACTGTCTGGATGATCGGTGTGTAAGTGTGTGCACGTGTACGTGTGTGTGTATGTGTGTTCACTGGCCTATATTTGACATCGGTATAGCCTTATAGCCAGATGGTAATGATGCCCCACTGGCCTCCATGTGGAAAAGAAACGCTGACACGTTGTGAGCGCTGTGAATGTGAAGCAACTATGAGCAGTGACAGGTCCAAAGCTTCTGCTGTCACCGCTGGACACAGCAAGGACAGACGGACGGCACACACATGCACCAACAGCACACACACTGACCGAACAATTAAACTGATATGTGTTTATTACTGTTGAAACTCCATTAAACTCATTTTGTTAAAAAAAAACAAAACAAAAACACAATACGCAAATCAAGTAAATGTCTAGAAACTAAAAGCCTTGCTGCAAAGCTGTATCTCTGGTTCACAGGCCAGACATGAATCAAGATGATTAGCTTTCAGTTCCTGAAATGCTGGCCTTAAAAAGGAAATGATGTTTAAACGTTTTCCCTTTAAAGTTGTGTCGCTCTGTTCTTGTAGTTTCTCATGAATTCTCTGCTCTGAGGTCGCACGAGGTCAGAAGCCTGACAGTCTTTGCTTTTAAATTCTGAGTCAACTTTAGAGAGTTAAAGGGCCACACTGACATTTGCTATGTTTTGGAAATATAAATGGAGGAAGTTCCATCACCTTACATCTGAATATGCATTTTGTATGTATTGCCCAGTGTATGGTTAGTAGTTCATAAATCATTTGCACTGAAGCAAAATTAAGATTTGTGCACATTTTTGTATTTGGGGTTCTTTATTGTGTTGCTGTAAGTGATTGAGGAAGCAGGAATTCAGAACTGTATACAAGTTATTGGCATTATAAACTCTGATAATACTTCTCTTCTTTCTTGAAGTCTTGAAAATTACTTGTATGCTCAACTTATATGTCATATTAGTAGGACTAATCTCTTCCTGTTTGTCTCTTGAGCAGACCGTGGGACAAGTGCACAGTATTTTGCTGAAATAACAGTCTAGCAAAATAAAAAAGAACTCATTTGTTGAGTTAGTCCAGCGAAAGAGGATTCTTTAAGATTTCACTTTTTTGAGTACCTTGCATCAACCTTGATTATTCTGACGGAAAACAGTTGTGTAGGGGAGATTTGTGTTGTTGTGCGCTTTGTTCCAGTTCTATCAGAGCAGATCCTCCATCGCTGACCTGAGACCGGAGACCCTGACTCAGAAGCAGAGGATCATGCATGCATGTGAACCGAATCGCTCTGTGTGTTTGTGTGGTAGAGCATGCTTCCTCTTCCTTTTCCTCTTCAGTGAGGGCCGACACACAGGAAGCACCAGGTGCAGAAAACAGACAAATGGACTCGCTCTTGCGCTCTCTCTCTCTCGCTCTCTCTTTCTCACACACACACACACACACACACACACACACACACACACACACACACACACACACACACACACACACACACACACACAGTGTTTAAAATCTGAACAAATTATCAAACGGTTCGTCTTCCTTGAGTTTCCCTGTTAGACCAAAGAGCGGCTCCTTCTCCAGATTAACATACCTGTCCCCCCGCCGAGCTGGTCCTCCCTCTGTTGAGTCCTTTATCTGAGATCTCGCCACATCGACTCACCTGCCTGCTCACCCTCCTATGACTCTGTTCACCAGACTCAATCAGAGCAGCGGTCCCCTTCTAAGAGTCCTCCTCCGATCGATCAATTAAGCAATCGCACATGCCTCAGACATGACACACAAAATCTGGAACATTCTTGTGGACCGCTTGTCTGTAGACTCACTTAGATTACCTTAACTTCTCTCTGTCAGTGACACCAGTCCCCATAAACCAAATTGTCCTCTGGAATCCTGTTGTCCTGTTGCTGTTGTTAGTAAATCCTCTGAACCTTGACTTGGTCTGCTTTGCATTTTGCTTTTGAGTCCACTTTGCTAACTGCCCTTTGGCACATGACATCCTCTGCAGCTAGAAAATGTTGGCATGATGAGCTTCTAAAGCTCAAGCTTCTGAAGCCAACTTTGTCTAGAAAGAAATACCTGTTTCCCTTCAACCATCTTCCTGTGAGGAGAACCGGGTTCTTCAGTAGCTCTTTGGTTTCCTCTTTTTTTTTTTTTACACTGTTTCAAGTTTGATGATTACAGACTGACAGAAGAGACACAAAGAGCTCGAGGCTTTTAACTGCACAGACAGGAGGAATTCACAGTGCTCTTTCAGGTCTTTTATCAAAGGCTAGAGTCTGATGAGAATCATTACCTTTTTGATTAAAGGAAAATTCCCGTGTTTCTTTAGAACCTACAGGCTCTAACCTCTGCAACAGCGCTAGCACCAAGTCCATTAGGGAAAGTAAAGCAAGCTGAGAATCGACAAGTCTTAAAGAAATCCTGGCCTTGGTGAAGAAGACTCTTCCCTTCAAAGCCCCACCATCATTAAAGTGATGTCCAGTGTTGTGCACACTGTGGCTACAGAGTGAGAGAGTTTCATTTCCATGATGGACCACAAGCTTCTGCTCAAATGCAGTTATCGATTCAGCCGAAAGTACCACAGGGCACAGAACACTTTACAATATAGTTCGTAAGTTTCTCAAATACAGTTTGGTGCTTATAGCAGAACGGGCATTACCTTGTAAGTTTAGCTTGTTTTTGCTTTTTCAAGCAAAAAATAGGCTTGTCTGTAGACAAATATCACATTTTCACATGTTTTAGCTGATCTGCTGTGCAATGACTTCTATGTTTACACCAAATGTTAGCTGAACACAGTGTTTGCTCCACATGAACGTGCATGTTAAGTAAATTAGTGGCTATGAATTAGCAGCAGGAGTGAATGTAAGCCCGTTTGTCCACGTCAGCCCTGTGATGAAATCAGTGGTTGGACAGATTATAATAAAACTTGCTAAAGAACACTATATATTAGCAATTATAACTAATAATAATAATAATGTTACAGTTTTTATCTATTTATATCCAGTTAATTGTTAGATGGTTTATAACTCAGTTATAAACTAGCTACTACACATTATTAGTTATGATTTAATTGTTTTTTTGACAATAAGCTGGAAATTAAGTAATAAGGCTCTCTTCCTCAGCATATCTTCGTATTGTCATCCTCTCCTCACTCCAACTGCTCCCAACAGATGGCTGCCCCTCCTTGAGCCTGGTTCTTGGCATTTCTTCTTCTTAAAAGGAAGTCTTTCCTTCTCATTGTCACCAAAGTGCTTGCTTTAAGGGGGTCATATGATTGTTGTGGTTTTCTCTGTTTTCTTTGTATTATTGTAGGGTCTTACCTTACAATATAAAGTGTCTCGAGGCAATTTTATAAATAAAACTGAATTGAATTGAATGTTTAATGTGCTTTTAATTTCCGATGGGTGTTACTGCAGTTTATATATTTGATGTTCTTGGAGCAGTGGTCTAAATGTCGATGGTCTGAAACACTTGGAAAATAGGAATCACAATACTTTATTAATCCCTGAAGAAATTAAGTTTTCTCAGTCATGCACTGCCGTTCCCTGTAGTGTCCATTGCTATGTCCATTGGTAGGTTGCAATGACGCTTTGACCCCCAGATCTCAATGCCAGTCCATGAGAAAGCATTATGAATTGCATTACAGTCATTAAAGTTCTGATAAGCGTGTATGGAGTAGATAATCCACAGCTGTTGAGTAAAGTTACCACTTCTGCTGGCTATGGATTCATCTCCACCGAAAAACAAGGAATAAGAAACCACCCAGAAGACAGGAGAGAAGAGGAAGGAGGACAGGGTTTATTCTGGTAAACACTGTCTGAACTGATGTGCAGCGAGACGGAAGAGGAGAAAATAGAAGCTGTTGTTGAAGACAGCACCTCGCCCTCTTCCCTCTCTCTCCCTCTGTCTCTCTCTCTCTCTCTGGATCTTGGCATGCACTGAATAATTTAAAGCTTTACAGTACAGCCGGTGATAAAGTCAACCAAACAGCAGCAGCTCTGACTGAGACAGAGAAATGGAGGTAGAAACATCACTGCTCGATATTTGACTCTCTGTGATAAGCAGAACATGTCGCGCTCATCGTCTGCACAAAGAGGACAATTTCCAAGATTACTGTTCTAGATAAACCTGTAATGGCACCATATCAAATCTCAATTTTACCTTGTCATTTTTGGGAGCCTTATTTGAGCTGTGTGTCTGCTTCTGGGTGTTCGTCCTGTGCAAGGTGGAATGAGAACAGTATAACAATACTGTGCAAATACAAAAATTAAAAATGAAATCTTTATATTTTTAATTCATTTTAAAAAAATTTAAAGAAAAATGAGAGATGAGGACACAAGATTATCTTGGGATTAAATGTGGAAAGAATTTTTTTGCTGTCACTGATGATGACTATAATTTTTAACTAATGTGGTTAATATGTTTCCTGCACAGAAGACTGAGACCCTTTCAGACTGATGCTCTGGTGAGAGCAGACGCTCAGCAGTGAAAGAGTCCACAGGTTATCCTTTTTTTTTCTTATTAAAAAATATTTTACTGTGGAAACCTTTAAGTTTTAGATAAAATTGAGGTCCCTTTGCCGTGTACATGAAAAATCCTCAGGTTGAAAGCTGCTTGCATTAACAGAAAACCTGCGAATTTGACTGAAAGAAATCAGAAATTAGTTTTTTTTTGTTGTTGTTTTTTTTAAAAAAAAGACTGTTTTGCAGGAAACCAAAGACAAACTGGCTTTTCGAATGACATTCACGCACCACGTATGTGCGTGTGTTTAGGTGTGTGTCTCTGCAAGAGAGTGTGAGAGAGCTATTGAAGTGGAGTGAGGAGGAAGAAGAGACTGACAGGGAGACAGAGATTAGCAGTGATAGCAGGCTAATGTGTGTTTGACCTCCTGAGTGGCTGTAAGCAGCAGATAAGGTAAAGACTTGATTGCCTGTAGACCTCTGCAGACACTCACTGTAATTAGTTCATCTATCTGAACATGTAAAGACAGAATTTACACAGACCACTTCTCTCTGCTCCAGTGGCCCATGGGAATACACACTCCTGACCTTTGGCCTCTGCATAGTTAGCCGCTAAAGTCTCAGAAAAGTTGTTTGACCCTTTTTTTCTCCCACTGTTAGCATCCTTATTATACAGGCACACTTCCATATGTATAAAAAGAATAAATGGTGTTGGAAAAATCTAGAGAACACTTTTGTTTCAGAGTATAATGACTGGGCAAAACTCAAACCAAGAGACGAGCAGTTAGATGCTGTCAACCTTGACTTCTTCACCAAGCTTGTGTTTAAAACTTAGGAAGACAGAGTCACAGCTAATCAGAGTTCCCACCTTCAGAGGCTGGCAGGCGCTGTATTGAGTCTGGCAGCGAGAGATGAACCAGAGCACCAGGAGACCAACAGCAGAGAAACACACCTGTCCAAGGGCAACACAGTGGGAGCTCTGGGTTCATTTATTGACTGCAAACACTTTACAAGGGCAAGATACTCCTCCGCAGGCCAAAGGAGTATTTTATTAAACAAACTGTTAGTATAGCTTAGAAAAAGTTGGGTGGAATCGACCTCTAAATTTTAAAGGTCAAACTGACCGTCAAGCTACAGAGCATCTGGTCAAAAGATTTTTACTAATGTTTCACATTATTTTTAACTATTAACTTTTAAAACTGTAAATGGACTGATATCACTCACTGCCATTACTGCCCACAACCCAGCTGTTTGATTTTTTTTGCAATTAATTCTATCTGCTCACCAGTTGTTAATCTATGAAGATTTAGTATCATCACATATTTCCAACGGTTTTGAAGAAAAAGCTAGAGCCCACAGAAAGTTAAGCACTATTTAAAAAGTTGTGGTCAGTTCATCCTTTGCTTTTCGTGCCCCATAAAGACAACATTTGATGACCTCCCCTGTACTTGAATTGATGCATTTTGACACCTCAGTACATATCAACAAAGATGTGGTTTAATAACCATCAGAATAGTTTCTGGTTTTTGCAGATGTAGCTGCTAGCAGAGTCCACCATCACTAACTTCTGATGCACACTCAGTCATTTTGTTCTATAAGCAGGCTCGAAATGTGACAGAAAGCACTCAAGGGCTTCAAGGGTTTCTCCTTAAGTTAAGCGAAGTTAAACTGTCTTTGGATTGGTTGCCCCTCCCAAAAAGAAGGTTTGAAGAGCAGGTGGGTGGGTCTGCTGTGCTCACATGCAGAGCTGTGTTCCAGTGATTAGGGATGTCCACTTCCTTTGACGTCATTCCGATGCTTTTAAGATTTTTAAGATGTCGATGACTTTCAAATTATAAACGAGAGTACCTGATAAATATCATGGTTTGCAGGGTTACACAGCTGGCCCAACATGTTTGTGCTTTAGTTCTGGTGAATATAATTCTAGTATTTTATCTGTATTTTGTGTTGCTACCACCTGTTTCTGTGTGATGCACCTCAGTGTATGGATGAAAGTTACTAATCAAGCTTTACCTGCTACAAGTGAGAGACATGAATAATTATGCTTAACTGACTCCTTACCTATCTCTCTGTCTTTCTTTCCCTTTATCTGCAGTGGAGGATGCCTCAGGGTATAACTATCCACCCCAAAGCGAGATGCTGCAGGAAGAAGCTGAGAGTGAAGCAACACCTGTTGGTCTAATTGGAGGTTGTTTGTTGCAGTTAATTTCACTTTGATCTGGGCAAAAACTAAAGAGACCTCCATATCGCCTCCATGAGGTCACAGGATGCCAGATCTGAATGCACTGAGGAGCCTATAATGTTTACATGTATAATGTTTGACGTTTAATATCTAAATAGCAGCTTCCACAGCAGACGGCGTCCTGTCATTGGTACTTCACACATCACTAGGCATCTCTAGGCAAGAAGACCACTTGTCTGATTTCTGTGGCTTAGCAAAGAAAGCTGATAACCACAGTTCTGAGACCAAATATCTCGAAATGGGCTTTTAGGTTTTGTCAAGCTTAATGCAGGGAAACCCTGGCTATGTCAAACTTGCTTTGTAGTACAGTCTCTTACTTGTGGCTTATTTGTGGTTCCCGGGATATTTAAAAGTATTTTACATTTTTCTTCTTCACTCAGTTGTTTTTGCTGTCTACATGTTTAATGCATTGAATCATTAGTTATTATTAATCTCTGGCTCTCTTCCACAGTGTGTCTTTTGTCCCGTCCATATTGTACAATATCTGTACAACACATGTATGATCCTCTTTCATCAGTCCTACTAATAGGATTGTTGGTATTTGTTTACTGAATGCAGCTGGACACAGTGGCAGGATGCACTGATTCCTGATCCTAAACAACATCCACACGTTACAAAGATCAGATTTAGCCATTGTGACATCACCCACTGGTTTCATACATTTTTCAGCCAGAAGTGATCATATTTCCAAGAGAGGGTGGGCGATAAGTTATCAGCCAACTCATTATTGATTGTTTATAAGTTATACACGTACAATACAAAAACACAAAGCTGTTTTCGGCTGCTCCCTTATTTACAAGGAGTCGCTAACACGGGCAGCTTTGCACATTTGATTTACACTAAAACCCCAAGACATTTGTGTCTCCTCCTCACACCAGAGATCTTTTGAACTGCAGCAGAAACTTCTTGGGCTGATGGTACCTTGAAATAAGCCCCAGTATTTGTCAGATAATCCTATTAAAATGCTCCAAAGGCACCGACAGCACAAACAGCTTCAGAGACTCCAATTAGTGGAAGTGGGGCCTAGTAGACGCCAACAGGCTACAGCTGAATGTGCTGGGACACCTTCCAATCAAGTCAACCACACCGCTAACTCCAGTTTTCAGAGCTATAACCCCTCCACCCCCCAAAAAATAACCCCTGTTTTTAAACCAGGTTGTAAACATGCTTTATAATATGAAGTTCGATATGGACTGACTTGCTTTGCCTGACAGACTTATGTCATTTGCGCTATAGTTTTTGGCATAGGCAGTTACTCTGACATGCCATGTGAAAAAAAGATGATCGGTTGAGGGTACATTCATTATAGCAGTCCCTTTGTGTGCTTTCTTTTTATGCTACAAGCTAGGCTAACAAGTCTCAGACCTGTGAGCCGAGCACACAGAAATGACATTTGTGCTGATATATTTTCATCAAACTCGTAGGAAAAGCTTACTTCAGAAATTTACAGCGTGTTTCCTTTTGTTGAGCAATCAGAATTCACTTTCTCGTCTCACCAAGGCCGCTTTCTGTATAAACAAATTAAAACAAATGTCGTGCTTCTTACTGCAGCGCCCATAATATGCACCAACACACTTACTCTGGCAAATTTCACAGCAGGCTGACTCCTTTCTATTAGACTCCAGCTCTGAGACAAAGAGCTGAGAAACGCTGCAAAGCTTCAGTGCTAACATATTATTTAAGAAGACGAGCATGCAGCGTGGTAGAGAACTGTAACTACTGTCTGTCACTAAAAGTTCATAATTAACTCAATTTGCAAGCATTAACTGTATGAACATCTTTGAAATCACAGCCACAGTCTTCGAGACATAGTTTTGACCTTTGAACCAGTTAGATGCCCATCATGGCTACAAAGTAAAATAGAACTTTATTATATTAATATTATTGAAATAAAAAACACTTATGTATTCCCTGCATCTCAGTCATTGCTTAGTTGGAATGGAGCAGATATGAGGGGCAAGAAGACGGCACATTTTGAGGTTGACTAAAGGATTTGTGCAAGTTCAGTAGACTCGTATCTTTCCATTACCTAACTTCACTAATCCGAACAACTGCAATCACTCTAAGTGGTGTCATGGCGGTCTTTATCAACTCATTAAGAAAATGAAGGGTTTCTAAATCATGTAAAAAAAGCCATTGGGTCTATATGACCAATCATAAAGGCTGACAAGCGTACATGCTTCATCTCTCTTCATTCTTTACTGTCATTGCACAGTCACACTTTGTAATCAGTACAATGAAGCTGCGGTATTGTCCCACATCAGTGCTCAAAAATGCAAGCAAATGACAATAATTAAATACCATGTATACAGAGTGGTTCATAGCCATGTCAATATCTCTGCCCTAACATTCATCATAATTACAAGTCTGTTTGCAGTTAAATGTATGTGTACTGTTGACAGTGAGACAGTTCATACTTTCACTTGCAAGCCAGGCAACATTCATCGGTCTAAGAGTTATAAACAGTAAATCAAGTAAAAGTAGGTAAAAGTAAATAAAAAAGAAAAAATAGTGATTCACACTGGTAAGTAAGGAAAAAAATGTATGTTCAAAGTTCAAAACATGCTTTGAAATGTTGCTTGCTTATAAAGATTAGAATCTAGATCTCCTACTGCCTACAGTTAGTTGTGAAGTAAAGCCAAAGGTGTGTGTATAGCTTTGTACACCACAATCCTTGGATCTTTGTGAATTATGGTGCCTTTTTCCAAAAAAATCAAACAACCAAACAAACAGCCAAACCCTGGCAGGTCAGTAGGCAGTGCTTTTATACAACCTGGCGTAATATCGCAGATTTAACATGTTTTGGAACAGGGTGAGACATGGTCTAATTACACTGGCTCTTTATATAAAGAACAAAAAAACACATACACATTAGATATTTCTGCCTGTTATGATTTAAGTTCTGTGTCATTACAGGAAGTGATGACACGCTGATTTTACTTGAAGTGGGAGCTAAAAAGAAGGGTGTGGCGATCTCGGGCTGCAGATGGTGTAGTGTTTCTTCCACATTCTCTGAAGTGTTTCAGTTGCCTCGTCCTCACAGTGTAACAGTAATAACAGCTACTCCTTGTTGCTGAACCTCTCATTTTCAATCTAAATACTTACATAGCAGTGTTGCTTGACAGATCTTCTTTCTGCTGCACTAAAGTGGCCAGAAGTTGGACAGCAATTGCTGGTCTGTCAGTACTAGACAGTGTATAAAGCTAGCATTTGAGCAGTGGTGAAACGCAACATTGAAAGTAAACTAAAGGTTTTGAATAATTGTGCAATACTTAGTGACGTTCCTAAGCATGTTGAGTTACTTAAACTCAGCATGCTTTTTTTAAAAATAAAAAATGCACTAGCATTCACACTATTTCAGCTTGTTTTCCCACCATCATGAATAATTTTAAATCTGCTGCTGTTGTTCTGTGCACAGCTGTTGTGATGATTTCCTCTTTTAGTACAGAGCAGCATTATACTGGGTGGCTGCTGGTGGGCAGTTGGGTCTAAGAGTCACTTAAATGAGCTGACACGGTCCTTCTGGGAGATAAGTATAGAGCGTGCTATGGGGCAATTCACCACATTTCTGTTTATTTCTGCTGTTAAGAAAGGCTGATGGTTGCTGTTTCTGTAAACACTACACCAACACTACACGGGCTAATGCTGCTGAATAAGATTATAAACAGCTCGCTCGCCTCCCTTCCCCACCTCTGACAAGAAGTGAATAAGCTTGCAAAACTTCAAAATGCCCACACTAATCAGCATTGTGAATTCCCATTTTCTAGCCAACACAGCCCACTGCTGAGAAATGATAATAATCCTCCGTGTTGGCTCCGCTGAGATGTCTTCATCGTCAGTGCTCTGTAAGCAAAGAAAACATGGGCAAATGTAGAAGTGCCAAGTCTGTATTTACAGTAAAAGACCTGTTAAGATGATTTAAATCCAAGGAATGAGCGTCAAGTCTGTCCTGCCAGGAAAATACAATCACACTTTGGTCCCTTTTAATTAGTTAACTGGCAATTTCTATGTAAGAGGACAAACTAACAGAGCAGATATGCTTTCTATGAGCACCGTATCTTCTGCTTAATTGATCCCCAGTTAGCCATTAATTATTTGATTACCTCATTTAGTCCGCATGACATCGGTTTGTGTCAGCTCAGTCACTGACAAGTTAGCTCTAATTAAAAACCATGAAGCCATTTACCAGGAGGGGCGCAATAGATATTCATGAGATTGTTTTAATTTGTAATAAAGAGCGAAATTATCACCAGTGTTGAGACTATGAGCTGTTCTGTCGCAGCTACGTGCCATTGTTCCTCCATACGTCTGTGCTCTCGCCTGCGGCCTGACAGGATGTGTCCATCTGCCTTAAATGGCCATTACGCAGGAGTAATGTGCTACCATGTTACTCATAATTACATCTGGCTGGCCACACCGGGGTGATTTCAGTCATTTTGTAGAAGATGTTTTCTTTTTTGCCTGTCTTGTCAAAGTGCTCTGGAACCGAACCCTTTAACAGAAGAAGATTTCGCTGGTTTTTACAGCTGCATTGAGCTTTATGGGGTACATAATATGGAAATCTCAAGAGTTATATTGGAGAGATGATGTTTATGTAGAATTTCAAAGCAAAAGGAAATCATCCCACACCTGCACTGTAAACGTGAAAGCCAGATTCAGACTCTGAAAAAAGGTGACTGAAATCAAACAGACCCAGTGCGGCCCAAGGGCATCCTGTACCAGGGGGATTTTATATTTCCTGCAAGCTAAAATTAAATAAGAAACGTCTCTTTGATTCTCTTAAGGATGGATGGATGGCTGTTGTTTCCTCGGTCGGTTCGTTATAATCTGCTGCTGAGCAGTCACAGACTGAAAGTGTTTCCGGAGAGAAAAATTATTATTCACAAACGTTTCTGACATTATCAAGGAACAGCTTTTCTGCACTCTGGTACATTGTGTTGGATTTTCCTTAAACTGATCGGGAAAAACGAGGTTTAAAGACATCATCCTGAGTTTTCAGAAAAACTGTGATGAAATATTTTTTTGTTTTCTCCCATTTCATGGATCCTAAAATGAAATCGGAAGATAAATCTGTAATGTAAACAAACAATAGTTTTTTCTTGTATCTGAACAGGAAAAATAAGTCCTGCTGTTTGTTGTTGAGACAAATCTTTTATTTGCTTTTTCTTCTTCTCTCAGCTACACTAGCATGACATAAATCCCTTTTTGTGTGTGTGAATCACAAAGTGCACAGTAAAAATGTCATTTTGACACCCGCAGCAAGCAAAATGTGTGCGTTATACGCAGGTACAGGGGCACAGTACAGAATTCGGGGTCCCATACATAAGCAGTCTCTGCGGGCCCCCTTACTTTCTCGATCTCTCGCACATCGTTAGACTGCTTTTGAAGAAATAATTGAACCAACAACTCAATATTATACCTTGTAATATAAAATGTCTTAAGGCGACTGCTGTTGTGATTTGGTGCTATACAAATAAAACTGAACTGAACTGAGCCTGCTGGCACATCACCTGCTGCTGCTAGCTCTCTCTGGCTGTTACTGAAATTAAGGCATTTCATGGTGCTAAGTTGTGTTGTTAACATTTGGCTTCCCTCAGTTTACTTCCCCTTGTTGCCCTTTCTTTCCTTTCATTTTTGATTGTATTTCATCAGCCCTCGGGCTGTTTTCACAGAGTGTGGGTTAACCTAAACCATTTAGCCTCTGTAAGGAGTAAAAAGGCCATCAGAGAACCCCCCACTACTTTTTTGTTTGGTCACCCAACCAATTTATTCAACAAATTTAATCGTGGCATTAATTGCTTAGAAATAAAAAGTTGTAAAACAAACTTTTCATTCCAGGAGTTAGGACTGAATTATCAGCTCATAACGCCATCTGTCCTTCAGCACATAAATGCATTCCTGTTTCCAGTACCATATCAGTATCAGATTGTGCAAAATAAATAACTAAATAAAAAACTGGAATTTTATGTTGATGTCATTGGTGATTCAGTTTGGGTCACAATGTTCAGCTTTTAATAGGAATAACCAAAAGAATATTAAAGAAAAGATTGTTCAGTATATTTGTCATTACAACAATAATAACCACTCTAATTAAACAGCAACATTAATGTGTATTCATGCTGAATCCTGCATCAAGTATCACTGTGTTTGTCTTTTAACCAGGTGTGTTGGGAGAGGACCAAACATTTCCAGGCACCGGTAACAGCATGCAAATAACGTGATAAATTTCAGGTGCCGTATTTTTCATTTTAATTTGAACTTCACCAGATGGGATCACTTTTTGCTTTGAATCGTCTTCATTAATGTTAAACGCTTATGTGAGGTTTGACTGAACAAAACCGAAAAGAGCCAAAAGCAGATTCTACCATTTATTACACATATTACATTCTTAAATAAAAATGCTCCACTTAACAGTTCTTGCATAGATATCTTACAATACCAATTTAGAAAAGAATTATGAAACAGACCAGTAACAAAAATAAATTTTCTTCTTCCTTAATAAAGAACATTACCATACTAACATCATATAATACAAATAATATTTTAAACACTTTGTACAGCAAAAAATCGTAAGTAAAACAAGAGAACGGAAAAGAAACTCAACTCAACAGAGGTGACAGTGAGAGAAGAGAGGAGGGCGGGGTGGAGTGAAGGGTCATGGATCCAAGGTTGATATGAACGGAGTTACAGAGCCCTTGCAGGGCAGGTGAGAAGGATGTCGTGATGGTGAAAACACATCTGCTTGTCTTAATTCACTTTTCTACATGTCCATTCATCCCAGAAAATATATAAGTGGGATCCCTCAACAGCTGTGGTTTGAGTACACACAGTGGGTCATACAAAGGTGCTGAAATACCACTTACAGTTAATACAAATATTGGATTGGCCACACGATATGTGGCACAAGGATTGGAACCAAATAAACTTTCTGTTAGCGTGGACGGTAATACTTGAAAAGTGCATGTCATTTCTACCATGTTACTTACAACAAAGGCATATAAATACACAGTCACTTTGAACAAGTAAGATCTTTTCTGAAAGCTAAGGTTAAACCTAAATTACATAAGTCTTCTGTCTGGCACTTGACCTAAGATTTTAGGTTGCCTGGCAGCATGATTGCATCATTTTAACAATTACGTTATATTTCCTTCAAAATCATTTTGCTGTACTATTTCAGAAATGTAATCTCTAAGGAATACGGTTGATAGACTGCTAAAGCTATAGACTTTTGTAGACTGAAATGTTGATGGGAAGTCTTCAAAAGTGACTGTAACTAAAATAAAGATTGTATAGATTGCATCTGATTGCATAAAATTGTCATAAAATAACATTTTTAAATTTTTTTAAACAGACAATAGCCATTCTGGACTAAACATTTTGATATCCTAAAAAAACATAATGTGCCAAAAATCAAATATTTCAACGCAAACTTGTTAGTCAGTGAAACAAATATTACCTTGGCTGTGACAGGGCACTATTTCCCATAACAATATAGCACAGAGAAACCTAATTCTTTGGTACCAATCCTTTTGCCACATACATACTGACAGAACAGGACAGACTCCAAGAAGGAGTCTGTTAACTAAAAGCATCAGGCATCAGGCCAACTGAGCAGATGAACTGACAGAGTGTGTAAAGCACCTACAAGGATGGGTCATTTGAAAAAAAAAACAAAAAACTGTACCCAGTGAGGACATTAAGCTGGTAAAGTTGAAAAGTTATTGCAGTCTCACCAAAGAACTGCTTGGGGATCCCAAGCTGCATAGCTCTTGAGAATACTTCTCAGAACAGCTGGATATCTATGAGCGTGTTGGGTCCCAGAGGGCTCTGATGGTTGTGGTTTTGGTAGAGAGGGTTTGGTGTAGGTGAAGTGAAACATACAGACACAAGGAGAAGGGTTAAGATCTGTGAATCTCTTATATACTGACACATCAAGCATGGACAAACACAGTAGTTACAGACAGCGTCACTCTGGGATGCCACTGATACCAAGAAAGTTCAACCAAGTCACAGCATGACTGAGTGTTTTAAGAGTACGACATATTCCTCCAGAGAAAGAGTGATGAAAAAGGCATTTAACTGGAGTTTTAAGCAGATATGTCAGTCTGATCTGCTGCAAGGTGACCTGTGGAAAATAGTTCTTGGTGGCCATGTGCATCCTGGTCATGTAACAAATGTTAAGTGGATATTTGACAGAGTGCTCCAACAGACTATGCTAGCAGTGCGCGCACATGAAGAGTGCAATAGCTAAGTATGATCATGTAGTGCAATGTTTGCAAGAACTAAAGCAGATCTATAGAAACGCTGAAATGTCTGAGCGATGCTGTTCGCCACATATGGTTAATTACAGACAGAGCGGTCTGCATGAAAGATCTCACGCTATTTACAAAAGCTGCCAGAAGTGACAATCCTTCATCAGGACGATATGGTGGAAAACTGTGAAAACTGAAGCCTTATCCCTCAAAGGACTGTGTCTAAACAACTAACTGTGGCTACAGAGAATGTCTGAAGGTTGTTTTCACACTGGGTTTGATGCCTTTTTCTCTGGTCTGCTTTTATGCTTTTACACTTGTACATAATCAGTGCTCGCAAGCTAGTTCTCTAGCTACATATGTTTTTATATAGCTAGTGCTTTTTGGTATAAAAGCACTAGTATTATATATAGCTAATGCTAGCTAGCTATTTAGCCAGCGAATACTAGCTATATACATAGCTATTGCTCTCTTACTGAAAAAGCTTACACTTAATTTAAACAGCATTAACAGGCTAATCATCTAAAACTGAATTTCAGGTCACTAAATTTAGAATTAGTAAATTTTCTTTGTCAGAGAAAAGGTTTATTCCCGTTAACATAACCAAGGCTTTTAGAGAGCTAACAAGATTCAGACTCTTCCTTCAGTGTGAAACCACCTTCAGCAAATTCTCCAGATTCTCCCTAAACTCTATCCATTTAATGAAAGGGAATGGAAAACCTGTCTGAAGTTGCTTATATAATGGTTAAACATTCCCAAAGACTCAAGCCCACCTTGACTTTGAAATGAGACTTGACAGTGCTATCTGCAGTGTGCTAAGAAGCTAACTTAAACTAAAGCTACTTCACTCCTGCTTAAGCTGCTAGCGCCACTATACCAGGCACCCTATAAGACCATGAAAACGTTATTTTACATTTGTGAACAATGAGTTCGGCTCCAGCTGACAGTAGACGAGAGGACCGAGAATGTTATGAAGCATGAAGCGTTGGAGCATACCAGTAATTAAGCTTTAACAGGAACGGTTATGTAAGATCAACAGTCCCTCTCCTCCCACCGTCCATCCATCACTCCTTTTCTGCACCTCTGCATCTCAGCTCTTTCCACTACATCTACTACATTCACAGCAGTTAACTTGCAGATATGCAAATCTTTGGGCAAAACGTGTAAAGTGTGCATTCAGCATTCCCGCAGCTGATAGTGCATGGACAACTGCTGTGGACAGAAAGGGAGAGATGGGGTGAGGATGGAGGGAGAGAGGAAAATTAGAATGGCACTAACTGTGAACCACGGGGGAGGATCGGGGGACGTGGAGTGGATTAAATATCTGTTGGGACTTTGCAGATAAATGGTAATTTATTTTATCTGTAATCCATGAGATAAAATGCAATGGCTGATTTAATGATCTGGATATTCATGTAGGTAAATGATTTTTTTTAATCTGTTTTTTTCCATGAAAGTTCAGCCTCTTCAGTGAGTATCTCACCGTCTCCTGATATTTCTCTGCGCTAACAGGACTTTCTGTTTGTTCTACATCAAATGTGTCCACTGGGTGTAAGTCGGGCTCAAGGTCCCTGTTGTTGTTTTTTTTTTCCTCTTTCTCCAGACCACTAAATTTCCCTGTGACCCAGAGCTATCTCATTAGCTGAACTGCAACTTGAGAAGAGGACCCGAGAGTTAATGCTAATCAGAGCTGTGGGACGGCAGCTAGCCGGGCCTGGAGGAGCCTGAGAGACGACAGGAGACCCGGGCAACACTGTGACAGAAAACCTGCTTTGACAGGCTCAGACGTGAAGGGAATGAAATGTGAATTTGTATCTGAAGTGACTTTGCGATCTGTCAAATGTCAGGAGGGGTTATGATTTACGAGGAGATGAACTGTGAGTTGCAATCGCTTCATGCTGGCAAGCACTACAATCTTTAATTTTGTTTTTGTAACAAACAATTTAGCTTTTTTGCCTGTGTGGCGAGTGGCACAACTGCTCAAAACCAACACAGAAATGTGCTCAAAGCGACAAATCCTCTTAGAGAATCCTTTAAGCACAATGTTTTTGCTTTTTAGCATTTTTTAATTCAAAGTTTGTGAAAGATTAATTTAAGTCAAGTTTAAATTAGCATGAATGCAAAATGCTGCTTCCTATTTTTTATAAATAGGCACAAAAACCACTAATTGATTTTTTTTTTTTTTTTTTTAGTTTTTTTATAGTTACATATAAACATATAAACGACAGCCGTCTTCCAAATAATTTGAACCGAATGCCAACTAATCTGTCAGGCAGTCTGATTTTACATGGTTTAAGATAAACCTGTGTAGTGCAAGGCATGACTTAGTATCTCTTTAATGCGATGCAAGTCATCAAGCTCAATGACTTGTATGCATGGATGAATGAATAACTGGAGGGTCAAAAGGAAAGAAAAAGAAAAAAAACCCTAATAAACACATTGTCAGCCATTGCTTTGACCAAAGAAAAAAATCCAACAGCAAATTCATCGACCAGTTCTTCCCTCACACAGCCGCACACTTGTTTACCAGTTTAAAAAGTCAGTTATAAACCTCTTTGCTGAATGACTGCTTCCCATCACAGTATGCCTAACAGGGACACATACATGCACACATAAACACATTCATGCCATCAAAAGCCTCACAAAAGTGCTACAATCCTGATCCCTCTATGATTGTACGTTGTATGGGAGGGCCTCTTTGCATGCCTCGACGCCGACGGCATGACTTTGCATTATCCAAGAACGACGAACACGACCATCGACACAGCTTCTGTAACGGAAACCAGCAAACGGGGCAAATGAAATCAAAAGTGAAACACTGGATTCGCCTCCCACACGGGCTGCTTTGTCATATTTAGAAAGAGAGAAAGTTAATAGTGAAAGCTGCCGCTAGATACACAGAATTCATATGGAGGCGGTCTCCCACTGATCTCTCCTGAGCGGTGAGACTCTGCCCGTGGCTGAAGGGCAGTTCCACGCTGGAGGTTTTTGGTATCGATTGTTCGAAGCTGCACCATAACCCCCCCCCAACATTCCCCATCGGAGGGGAATGTTTTCGCTGTTTCACCTAATGAAGGCTGGCGAAGCCAACTGGCACGATGACTGGGTACACTGGGATGTGAAAACCTCCTGCCAGCTTCAGGAACCTGCACCCTCACCCCAACTGCACCCAGTCAGTAGCAGTGAATAATGGACTGTTTGCACGTGCTGCGGGGCATATACAGTGGGTGGTGGTGGGCGGATGCAGCGGTAGCGTCTGTCGGTGCCGAGTGCCCCGATTGCAAGGGGAGTGCATTTGTTCTTTTTTATTTAATTTTTTTCCCCGTCAACTATTGAGCAAAGGAAGCAGGCATTGTGGACACACGTTTACCTCAGTTTTCTCAGATCCATCTTTTTTTCTTTTCTGTTTTTTTTACATTAAAATTGTTGGTGATTACTTTCAGGGCACAGATAAAAGTCAGTGTTTTCATTGCACATTATGAACCTCAGGTGATTCAAACCTTACTGCGTGTGTTAAATCAGTCAAATAGCATGAAACGGATGCATCTATATGGTTGTGGGTGCTGAGTATTTTGTCAAAAATAACATAGTTTTTACACAGTACCATCAAGTTGGAAAATAAATTTGATTTGCCAGATCAAAACCAGAGCTGGAATTTCTGCACATCATGCTTTGACATCCCCAACAGTCTAGCTAACAGCTTCAATTTTCAGGCTACATCAGGGGTTATCCTGAACGTTTCAGGCAATTTTGTCATCTTGAAGCACTTTTTCCCACGAGCATAAACCATCTTTAATAATAATACTACACGCCTGCTGCTGGTTTAATGTTTCAGATCTGCCGCAGCTTATGATTATTTCCGATGAAAACATTGACCACTGACTCAACTGTAACCAACAACGTAACCAAAGTCTCTGAAGTAAAAAAAAAACGACCAAAAACCAGAAAAAACGCTGATTAAATGAGAGGCACAAGCTGTAGTGAGGGATATGTGGGTGATTGTTGGAACTGAGAACAAGCTGATTTCTCACTTCAAAGGATTTGGAATCATTTGTTACCTCCAGCCGAGAGCTAAGATACTCTTCTGCTAAACAACAGTTGCTAAATTCCTACTGTGAAAAAAGATTTGGGAGCAGAACATATAATTCCAGGAAGAGTGTGCGTGCGTGCGTGCATGTGTGTTCATGAGCTAGTGTGTGCGTTTGCAACAAAGCCTGCCATGCAGTGTGTGTTGTTTCCCCCAACTCTGTTCATTAGTTTAATAATTATTTTCCTAAATCTTATTAGTCTTATCTCAAGAGGAGCCGTGAGCGTAAGAACTGCAGTGTAAGTGTGTGTGTGTTGACGGAGCATGTGTGCTTGTTCTGTATGCAGCGTGTAGAGAGAGACAGAATTGTTTTTGTGTTGTTTTTTTTCCAAGTCTTTTATGATTTTTTTTTCCTTTGTGTTCCTTTTATCCTTATTTTTTCGCCGTAGAAAAAGGAAAAAGCACAGATAACATTGGAAAGAATTAAAAAAAAAAAAGTCAGTGCAGTCAGTGGATATGAAACAGGCAAAATTTGACGGGTCGATGTGACCGTGTCTATTCAGAGCCACCACACAAAGGTCGGCTGGCATCTTTAGTTCCACGTGAATAACCAAAAAGCAGCTCTTGAGCTTCCATTCTCGCCCCGCAGTGCTGCCAGGGAGATGAGATCTCAGAGTCTGTGAAAGCGCTCGAGGATGACTTTCGGAATCAGAATGAAAAAGAAAAAGAAAAAAAAAAAACGAAAGAAAAACAAATAACCAAGAAACATATTTCCAGTTTTTAAGCAATCCTCTGCCCGGCTGCTGTAGAGTACGAGACCACAGAGGTCATAACAAGGTTTTGTTTTTCAGCTGCAGGGAGTCACAGGGCAGAAAGAGCAGCACACAAATGAAGACCTCTCTACTTTCTGCTTTTTATTTTAGTCCAAAAAAAAAAAGCACAGACACAAACCCCTTTTCTGAGAGTCTGTGTGATTCTGTTGTTTGTTCATCCACTGATTTCTTGCAGTCTGCAGATGCAGAGTCGGTGCACATGGGGATTATAAAGACCAACAACGCTCTCCTTCTCATCCCACACATTCTGTTAAAGTCTTTTTTTAAAGATTTTTTTTTTAGTTTTTTTTTTTTGTAGTTTTTTTCTTCTCAAACACATTGCTGTGAGTTTTAAGACATTTTTTTCCTCACAGAGAGAAAAAAAGTGTCATTCTTTTTTTTTTTTTTAAATAACAATAAGAAGAAGAATTATCGTCCTCTAAGTAGAAAAAAGGGAAGAAAGTGTCGCTGCGCATTTCTGTCAGATGGCCTGCGGAGGCGGCAGGCATCTCGGTGAAGGTGAGAGATGCAAAACACCCACTGGAGGAGAGCCTGAGAGCTGCAGCGGCACCCGCTGACCGAGGCCCCGTGGGCGCACCAGCGGTGTCCCGGGCCCTGGGTTCGATTGTCACCCGTGTTGGGAGTCAATCCGTACAGTCTCTCTCCTGCAGATTTGGCATTGTTGTTTTCTTCACAATGAGTACTGGAGCTGACTGCGGCAGGTGATGGTTCCGTGTGTTCCGTGTATGAGAAACGTCGATAAGAAAAGAGCAAAAAAGCTGAAAAAGAAAAAACAGTCGAATATCTGATTTCAAAAGCCGGTAAAGCACTAACAGCTGACTACATGGATATTTAAAAGTTTCTGCTCATCCAAAGTGACTCGATAAGTTTAACACACTGACTACGGAGAAAGTCTCAAAAAAAAAGAAAAAAAGAAAGAAGGCGGTATAATGTTTTGTCAAGCAAGTTGAGTACATGTTGATCTGGCAGTGTCCAAGCCCCCAGAGCTGCATGAAAGTGTCCGGGGTTCACCGGGGTGATGCATTCAAAGACGGGTGTGTGTGTGAAGTGTTTACTATTGCAAACGTGAGTGTGTAATTTTAAAGAAAAACAACAATCTAGCTACTCCTCGTTTTTTCCTCCTGCCCAACTTTCCCCCCGATGGCTGTTTGAGCCTACTGGTGTTTGGATTGGGGGAGGGGCGGCGGGGGGGATATGACGCAGGCAGTCGATAGCATGGCTGCCCATCCTTCTGTCCTCCTATCTCTCCTCCTATTTCTCCTTCTGCTCCTCCTCTTCCTCTTCGTGCTCCTCCTGCTCCTTTTCTTTTCTTTTCTTCTTGTCCTTCAGATGTGCCTCTTCATGTGCAAGGCCAGGTGATCCGACCTAGAGAAACACCTGTGGAGAAACATAGAAATGTTCCTTTTAATATCCAAAGAAAAGCATAAAATATGCATGTGAAATGAGAGCTTGGGCAAAGCAGAAGATGAATTTTTAAAAATGAATAAAAAAACGAGTTATATAAATGACAAATGTGCAGCTGTGCAAAGGCTCAGTTAGCCCTCTTTCGTTGTATATTCGCACTAAAATAACCACAATGCATCAGGTTGGCAAGTGTTGCTAATTGATGCCACCGGCTCTGTTTATTATCTGAGAATAAGCCACAGTCCCAGGGCCCTGAAATACCCACTGGCTCTGTGTAATTTTTGGAAAATCCCTATAATCACAGGCTCCTTGAACTTCCCACTGGCAATGTGTACTTGCTGGAAACTCTCCACACGTTTCGCACCCTGATGATAACCCCCACTATGCTAATGTCTCTGCTAGCTTCTCCTCCTTAGGTTACAGCTTCTCCCAGAAAGGATAAGGAGGGGAGAGAGAGAGAGGGGGGAGGAAGAACACACTTATTTCTGTGCTCTAAGAAGCCTCTGTGCTGCTTGTCTCTATGAGATGCATTTAAGGGTTTGGAAGTTTCTTCAATGATGGCAGAGGGGATGTGAGGACGTCAAATGAAAAGCATCAAGTCTACAGACCTCAAAGTCCACTAAAATACTTTTCTGTGTATTTACAAGGAATACTTGAAACCCAAACTGGCAGAACTACCCAGCCTCTACTGTGTTATCCTGTGTTTTTCTACTGTGCAGTATTAGAACTTCAGTCCTACGTGACCAATGATGCAAAGTACCAAGTTATCTTTATTACTATGACTAGCCAGGCCTGTGGCACTTTTTCAAATGTATGAATATACAATAGCAATGGAATTAGTTATCAGTGTTCCACCAATGATGGAAATAATTTTATCAGTAGAACAACTTTGATGATCACACATAATTGTTATTTCAAAATACGTGAATTTTCCGTTATTCTAAGTTGTAAAATTCTTGACGTTTTCTTTTTTTTTCAACAACAAATCAGCATCAGCTTTCTCCGACATAGAAGTAATCATTTTTTCTTTTCATTTCTTTACCAACTGTTGTGCAAATGTTAGCATTTAACACTTACAAAACTCTTGACCAGTGTTATTGCAGTTTATCCAAGTCTGTTTAAGGTGATGGAGAAACATGTACCCAAGAAGGAATTACCTTTGGAACAGGCCCCAGTCCCAATGACCCTGAACTGGATAAGTGGTCAAGAAATGAATGAATGAATATTGGTTTCATGTACAGTTCTAAACACTGAATTTCAAACTATTCATTTTGCAGTCAACTGGATAAATTCAAATAGATACTTTCTTAAAACATGGTTTTGACACCTCCAAAAGCTCTTTGTAGAGAGTCGCATCTGAATTAGAGGTAAAAGTAAGATTTCAACATGCAACCAGAGAGACACAGACTAAGAGAAGAAGAAAGAGAGCTAGATTACTACTTAACCACAAATCTACAAGTAAAGAAGCACAGTACTTCATTTCAACACCATGGTGAATTTAAGCGCTCTCGCTTCACCGGGTCACACCAGTGAAGCTATGATGTAAAGATGAATAGAGGCCAAGCCAGCCTCGGTGATTTCCTAAATGCGACTCAAACACCGCCATAAATCACAGCCAGACCTCTGAAGCTGAAGTCAGTCCTCCAGCTCAGAGTAAAACAGTACTGTAGAAACTAATTAGATATGCACCGTGAACATGGACACTAATGCAGACAGGCTGGCAGTGCTTTCTGATGCCGGACCATTTAACTCAGTACTGGCTGCACCTGATGCAAGAGAGGGACACAAAACCAGGTGCTGGCGATTCATAATATTAAAGTGACAGTGTCACAAGTATTTTCATTTTATTGCCGGTACTTTATTAATTGCGAGGACATTAAAGTTGAACATCCAGTATAGAACAAATCACAAACGATATGACTAAAGGAAAGGCAAAACAAAATGTGGGCGAGACTAAAATGAGAAAATTAAAAATTCAATTTGCCAGAGGCTTTATTCATTATTAATTAGTCAAGCCTATTCTTTGTGCGAGCGTGTGCACGCGTGTGTTGTGTGTATAGGTAGTTTGTTGTTCGTTCCAGATAGAGACAACCAGACACAGCCAAACACCCAAATCATTAAACTGCAGCACGACCTGCTTCTGCTGAGATTTATTCTGTGAATTTCAGCCTTTAGATTCTTCAGCAAACCTCATTTGAAGGACGCTAAGTTGTGTGCTGCCTTGAGCTGGATAAGCTGCTAGAAAGCCAGATGAAAATAGCAAAAAAACGAAAAGATCCCAATATGAACTGAAAGCCAATCAGCTCAAAGTAAAATACGTGATCAGACACTTTCACTAAGGGGCGAGTGATACATTCTACATATATTGCTGTTTTCTCATACAAACCTCTGCTCCCCAGCTCTAATAAAATAATAATCTCTACTTCAAGGTTTGACAGTAAAAACAACAAAAAATAAGAAAATAAGAGAAACACTGTTCCATGAAGCAACAGTGTTTGATGCAGAGAGATGCCAACAACAGGTTGACTAGGATAAGATGCCAGCCGCATTCGCTAGAATCGTAAACCTGCCGCTTCCTACTGGGTGTCATTAAATCCCTCTGACGATTGGTTTGAGTCACACCATCTGTCAGCCACTTTTGCTTTTTCATCTCTGCTCCTGTGTGAGATCCTTCTAAGTTGATTTTAATAAAAGTCATTTTCTCTCTCTCTCTCTAGTTTTGGCCTTTCAGTCCACAGGATTCAATTTTGCTTGCAGACTTTACCAACGCACCAGTGCGCATTTAGTCAAGGTTGCTGGGATGCTGTTGAAACAAAACGTGTACGTCTAAAAAAAGAAAAGAAAAGTCAGCTTTTAAACTCATGCCAGAAGAAGACTACTTCTTCTTGTATTTTTTTCTTTTCTTTGGTTTTTTGCTCTTTGCTGTAGGTTTTCTGTATACGTGGACCAGCTGTTAATTCACCTAAAATCTAGCGCGGAGTGAGTGTGCAGCTGAACTTTGCTCCTTGTTGCTTTGTGGTCTAGTGTTTCCCCTCAGCTCTAAGCTCGCCGTGTGGTACCTACTGTACACCTGCACCAGTCTGTGTGTGTGTGTGTGTGTCTGTGTGTGGCTGGACAGATGGCCATGTAAGTTACTTTGTCAATGTTGGGGGGGTGGAGTCTCAGGACCAGCTGGTAACCCCCCACTCCCTTGTTTCCTCCTCAAAACTCTGCTTTCTCCCTTTCTCCTCCTCTTTTTCCCCCCCCACCTCCTCTGTCCAGCTCCAAGGAAACATCGGGGGGTCCCCGCTTGATTAGGCAGGATTAATAACAGACCGCCGTGTGTATGTGTGTCTGTTTCCCCAGGAGAAATTGTGTCAGATTGAACATTCTAGCTAATGTTAACCTCTCCATGCCTGCCACTTCTTGCCATTCTCATGGTAATATTTGGCTGGCTCCACCCACCACAGATGTGTGTGTCTGTGTCTGTGTGTGTGTTTGTCCACTACTGTACAGATCAGGGTGCGCCCTCGCTATGTTAACCTTGTAATTTGAACACTAAAAAGCCAAAAAAGGAGACGTGAAAACACGAGTAAGACGAGCTGGTCTGAAAGGCAGTGACTTTTTTTAAGATTAACAAAGAGAAAAAGAAAAAAGGAAAGTGTTGGACAAATTCAAACTTTTACCTAAAGATGGAAAACATGCACGGCGCCTGCTGCACAAAGAGTCTGAATCCACGTCTGTAGTTATATTTAAAGGCAAGGACTTTTAATCAAAGCAGCTGCTATTTTTTCAATGTGGCCGTTCATGCTTTGCATTGATGACTCACTTTGGAGAGCCTCAGCAAACATCTGCGTCAGTGCGGATGAACGGCGCCCTTACCTCACGCACTGAAAGCCCTCACTTCAGGTAGAGCCTCAGCTGTGCTTATGACTGAATCGGCTTACGTCTGCGCCATTGTGTGTCAAAAGTGTTGCGTTTATACGCCCGGACATTTAAATATTCATGCAAGTCGATATGACTTTGCATCTAAACATCTTTGCGCTCAATATGCATGCGAGTGTGAGGTGTCTGCATACTGTGTTTGTGCATTTATGCATGTGCCAGAAAAGAGCTAATACAGTCCCAGCTCTCAGTCTGGATTAGGAAGCTTTCCAGCAGGTTTCTGGGGGGTTTATGTCTAAAATCCTAACTAGAGAGAACCCACAACAGCCAATTACACTGTCTCTAGGGCAAAAGTTTGCATGTGTGCGTGTGTTTCTTTCATTCGAAAGGTATTACAGGCGCATACACATTCAGAGAGAGTGAATGTTAAAGTGGAGCTGGCATCTGGTGCCACTCAATTAGCTGTAGCCTGCTTGCCAATAGCCAGAATCCATTTAACTGCCAGCACAGAAGCATGAGTAAGCACACACACTTTCAAACACACACACTCTCTCTCCTCTAAGAAGCAAACACAAAACAGTGACAAGATGACTCTCAACAGACTCACAAACACATCCCTGGTTGTTTTCTAGCAGGAGACTTAGACTTTAGTTTAAAGCGTACGCCCTTTCATCTGGTTCTCTTTTGTTTTCCTCTGTCCACATCAGACATGAGTTGGTAAAGCAGGATCAACACACACACACAAAAAATACAATTTAATACATAACATGACCTACAAGTTAGTACTAACATGTATTCCTCTGGGAACTGATTTAATTTAGCATTATAGCATATTTCACCATTAAATTGACGATGCTATAAAATAAAGTCGTGAATCTTCATCCTGACACTTTATCCTGTTGTCACCTGAACTCCTCTTGCACACAGCTGCTCACGTTCCTTTAAAATCTCTTTTCAGCATTTAATATTTGTGCTTATTACCCCCTTGTTTGTAATAAAAGAAGGTAAAATTTGTTAAAGTTTAGATCTACAGTAATTGCAGGAAAAACATGTTATTTATTTATTAACTTTTTAAAAAATGACCTGACTTCGTACTATTTTGGATGTAACAGCCAGCAATGTTCAGAGGTCATTTTAGTAAAGCACTGTGATACTGTAGCCAACTTTTCCTGCATTTGACAGTGAAGATGAAAAGTAGAAAACTCATTAGCAGCTCTTGTCTTACCAGATGCAACTTTGATCATTTTAGTGATTCTGATAAGGTATCTCTGTGATATATTTAGCCTACATTCAATGTGCTAAATGGTCTCAGTTATACTTTTCGAATACGTGAATCCACCGAGGTCCACTCATGTCCAAATGATGTAAATTTCATCATCAGACGTGAGCGTGAGGGTCTGTTTTCTATATATACAATGCACCAAGTACTCATCCGCCCTCTGTGGAGGATTTCAAGCGAACTTCACAGAAGCATAACAGGAATGACTGCTCAGCTGTCATATCTCCAGCTATCTGTGTCTGTGCCCAAAATGGAGTATAATCATGACTTTACATACTGGAAACATCTTTTTTGGAAACTATAGCAATTAAAAAAACAAACAAACAACAACAACAACAAAAGTTGATAGGAAGAACTAATATAAATGGTTCCATCACAGGCTACTGCTCAGACCTTAAACATGCCCTTAGGTACCAGCTGTTGCAAATATGGTTGGCTAGCAAACTGTTGAGGCTGGGAAAAATGGATCTCAAGAGTCAAGGTCCAAGCCTAGCTTAGTATAGTATTAGTACTAAACTGTTAACCTACTAGTGAAAGACTAAAACATTATCTTAGTTTTCATACACTTACATCAGTGATCTCACCTCTTCTGCGAGAAGGTTTATAGTGTCATTTTCCCAACGTTGATGGATGTGTACTAGATGGCTCTGACTCAAACTGATAAAGCTGTGCTTCAACTTGAAGACCTATTCATTTGCAACTCTGCAAATGAATAGGTCTTCATCTAAGTTTTGGACTGCTTGAACATACAACGTGGCCTATGGCGAATCCTGAGAACTTCCTACCGGGACCGGATAACGAACGAAGAGGTCTTACAAAGAGCAGGCACCCGCCCTTTAGCCGATGTTGTCGCAGAAAGGCGCTTTGCTTTGTGGCCCATTTTCTACGTCTATCCCCTTATCGCCCGGCCATGATTGCCATTACATGGTTCCTGCGCGCTGGCAAGCGAAAGCGAGGCTGACCAAAGATCACATGGCGTCGAACGTTTATGGATGATCTGAAAACTGTCGACATGTCTGGGGATTGTTAGCTGCCCAATGCGCCGCTCAGTGTAGGTGGAAGTTCTAAGTAAGTGAAAGTATGACTAACAATCAATGGATTTAGAGGTTTTTGGTGGAACCTAACGAGGGAAATAGCCTTTTTTTTCCACTAGGCATCTTGACTTGTCCCGGCAGAAGAAGCCTTCAAAAATGCCAGAAACCATGACATTGGTCATGTCATGGGTTACACTGAAACACTGAAGCAGCTCGATGGAATCACCATCTCTGATTTGGCTTTATGGAGGCAGAAGAGACCATATTTGGATAAGACAGTAGTGTGCAGTCAACTAAGGAAGCTAATTTGTTTTGCAGGGTGCATCAATTGACTGTATGGGTGGTTCGCACAGGAAGAGATACCTGCTAATTAGTGCTAAGTTATACATAGAAATGTGTCACAATGACCAAAAACAAGCTGGAAATAATTAGTTGCAAACAAAACCTTACAGATACACAACTCTTTGGCTTGTATATTAAAAACTATTTTTTATCCTGGCCAGATAAAGGACATCAAAGTCCTCCAAATGTAAACTGCACTGTGTGTTTGCTGTGTTTGTGCCGCCTATCCGTTTACCTGTCGCAGTGGTTGCACTTGAATGGCTTCGCTCCGGTGTGTTTGCGGTAGTGTCGTGTCAACTCGTCACTGCGGGCAAAGCGCCATTCGCAGCCCTCCCATGAGCACTTGTAGGGCTTTTCACCTGCAAAGGAGAGACAGAGAGGAAGAGAGAGGGGGAAGGTGTCACATTTTATAATCATTTTTACATCTAATTTCACACGTCTAAACTACAGCTGTTCGCTAATGTACAGGTTACCACCCCTGGCTTTTTCCAAACACACACACACACACACGCACCCAGACAGCCCAGAGGCCAGCCAGGCAGACAAGTTTTAACACAACAGCCATTTCAATGAGCCAACACACTCAATTAGCTGTAAATGAAGTCTTTCAGCACAGCGGCGTGTTAATTCATAATCCCAAATTCACCCTGAAATGAATCTCGTTTTGTTCCCTCTATTACCCCACAAACTCACCACCTCCATCCCACCACACACACACACACACACACGAACACATATGCACACCCTGAGGTGGGTTGGGGTGGGTCTGAAATGTAAATGAAGTTTCATCCCCCGGTTCACCAGATGGGAGAAGAGATGGTCTATTGTTCTCAGCCTGTAGTTATCTCTCCATGATAGAAAGCCTTCCAGCTGTGCATGTGTGTATTACGCTGAGAGGTGTGTGTGTGTGTGGTGTGCAGGAGCAGACTGCCTTCAGATGGGACCTGAAGATGTCCGACTGTGTACATGCTTGTATGAGATTTCTCTCTCTCCGTGCGTCTGTGCGGGATGAGCAGATAAAGCAGCGAATCTGGGCCTTCTAACAAAATTCCCCTGCAAACTTCCACAAAAATAAATAAATAAATACCACAACTAATAATAAAATGAGTATTTAGCTATGTTAAAACAGAGTTTCAGAAGTGTACATGAACAGCTCCTTTATTTATCTCCTTTGAACATGGAATTCATACTTAGGATCCTAATAGCATCAGTGCTAACGACCGGTTCTGGATTGCAGTAAATGTTGCTTTAGTGTCTTTGTGTCTCTGTTCTGTACATTAGGCAGGCTGAACTCAGAAGTTTTCTTCTGGCATTACCCAAACTGTGAGTTCAGTTAGCGTGGATTGCTCTTTCATTTCATCAGTGCCTTGGACTTGTAGCGGTGCTGGTTTAAAAACTAAAGTAGTTTGATAGCTGCTTACTAGTTATCTAATGTCCATATGCTGTGTTTTGTTGGAGGATTTTGGCTTGTGATAAAAGCTCAGCGAGGCTCATTATTTTTGCAGACGACCTTGAACTTTTATTTTGTTTCAGCGCTCCTCCTGCTTCAGTCCAGTATTTAAAGAAATGCGGGACAATGCTTTTAAATATAAACCAAAACTGGGTTTTCTCCACTGCACCCTGTGCAGGAAAAAAAGACTGTCTGAATGTAATTGCAGACCCCCGGTGTGTGTGCGTGTGAACTGTGGGGTGGTAACTATAATTGGGGTCTTAATGACTCTTAATGGGAAGTAATACAGCAGCTTACAGTCAGTTAGCCAGATGTCCCTGCAGCCCCTCTACTCTCCTCACAGCACACACCAATCTTCTTAAGGAGACAAACACAAACACGCACCAATTCAGAGCTAAGTGGAACTAACGTGAAGCCCGAGCAGTACACAACATGGACCTGAAAGTCAGCTGTCACTGCCATCAAAATTTAGAATTTTCAACCTGGAAAATCAGACTAGAAATACACAAAGCCAAGATGGAGAAACTAGTCTCATGCATATATTTAAAAGAAAAAGAAAAAGAAAACCTGGTGCCAGACCCACCCACAACTTGGCTTTGTCAGTGATTCAAATAAGTCTGGCGTTACAAAAAAATAAAAAAATAAAACCAATCAGAATTTTGTTGGCGGGATTCACTTTAATCATCATCATCCTCTTGTGTCAGAGCCAGAAAAAATGATGAAAAGCTTGAGCAAGATTGAGACAAAGTAACTGCTGGAGGAACAACAGATTCTGCCTTAACTGAAATGATGATGGTGAGACGCTAAGTTGCTCGCTTCTGACGGGCCGAGGGATGAAGAATGCGTGCAGCATGAAAGACGACTAAATGGTTGGTTTACCAGGCTGCCCACTAAGGTACCATTTTAGGTGCCTAGCACAGAACTGCGTGAGTTGAAATGGCAATCTGGTTTGAAAATTAAATTTGAGTAGTTGAAAGAAACAGCAAAATTTCAGACATTTTTACATATACAGCTTCCTTCCTTTCTCTCAAGTTATTTATCTTTTTTGCTTTTTATGTCCTCAGTCTTACTGCAGGCCATAACGTCTCTGTCTTATAATTTTTTTATGAAGTTTAATTGTCTCAATTCATCACCTTGAATCATTGCAGCAGTATAGTACAACTACAAGAAAGTACACCTTCATGCGGACCAGGATGTGAGGTGGCGAGCCGCTCTGACAGCAAGGTGATGCAACGAGAAGTAAAAGATGATGCGCTACAGGAACATCCGACTGTGAATGATGCCCTTCTTCCCCTTTATTTCCCCACAGTTAGCGCGTCTCTTTGATCGGCGGCGTCTTTTCTCCGTAGACACAACATGACTGCAGTTTCAGTTGGACTAAATTAATTCCAGATCACGAGCTCTGCTCTCCAGGATTTGCATATTCAAATTCTCCAGTCAAATCTCATGCAGCCTGACGATGATTCCCACAACAGGGATCTGGGTTTCGTTCCCGTCTCTCTGCTGTAAATTTTTAGCGACAGCTCTTCTTAACCACTGTAGTTTCTGATGTGTTGTGGATCACTGTGGACAGAGTGTCTCGGGGGGCTCAGAGCAGGGTAATCTCATCTCTCCAAACTTCTGCAGCTGCCATCTGTATTTCATTGTGTTTTATCATTAGGAGTTCACTATAATGCTGGAGTTTGTTTCCATAAGTGACACCACATGCCTTGAGACAGTACAGCTTGTTGGCTGGACCTAGTAGGGTTCACAGAGCACATCTACCAATGGTACTGCTATAACTGGTCTATATGAAGATTTAAAGTTTTTTTTATGAATGAATCAGTGCAGTTTCTGATTTAGAAACTATGCTGATGACTTTGGTGTAAAATTCATTTGATCATTTAGTCTGAGAAGTGGCGATGACTGAAGGTAGCATAAATAGTAGAAGGAGGTATGACTAAAAAACGTAAGAGCAGCTCATTTAAAATACAAGCTACTGCATTTCACTCCTTGTAAATTAAACTCTCACCAGGGCACTTGAATAAATGCATAAGCACATATATCACAGGAAAGCAGCCCATGAGCTGTGATGAAACAAAAACATGCTGAACATTTCCAGACCAATTATGTCAGATGCCAAAAGTAAAACCAGGCACTTGGACTGGATCATAGTTTTGAATAGATTTAGCGCGTTTGACTATCTAATTCAAAATGCCACCTAAACTGGACAGGTACTTTAAAATATGTGAACAACACATAAAAAAGATTTTGTACCAACAAGGTAAAAATCAAAGGGCTATTAGCTGAAAACATGGCATATCTTGCCATGGTGTGCAGTGTGTCCTTAAAAGATTTGAGGGAGCTGGACAAGTGTAGGACAAAAGAAGAAGTGGCGGAACTAAAAAAAAAGAAAGAAGAAAGAAATCTATGGTAGATGTGTCATGTTCTGAGTGAGTGTCTGCTGTTTTGGTATGTTTTTTCGTGCTGGCTTGTTTCCAGACCTGCATCACCCATCTGTGATGCCATCAGTGGCAATCAGCAGGCCACCGCAGCCTTCTACTCATCGCCAGTCCGTCAGCTACTCCTATCGTGGTAACTCAGCTCTTCTCTCTCTTGTTATTTGCCTCTTCGTATTCTAACTGCTGTTTCCTTGTGTCTCTACTTTGTTTTTGCCGTTCCTGGAACAATACTCAACTCCCCTGCAGTTCGCTTCGGTGGTCATCTGCCACTACTCACCTGCTCAGGCTGCATAACCTTCGCTGGCTGTCCGTCACAACTCATCCATTCAGGCTACATGCTTCAGCCTCGTTCACCTCACCTCCCTGCCCTTCTGCCTGCTGCTTCTCTCTGGATCTCTGGAAATAAATGAATGGATAAACCAACTCTCTCATTCTGCTCCTCAACCCAACACTGACTCTGTACTTCAAGTCATTCCTCCATTTACAGGCCAACTCTTTAGTTTGGTGTCGATGAAAACATGATCATTGGCCCGGTCTTGTCCCCCTGTCGTGGTTTGGGAACGAGGGTGCACTGGGCACGATTCAGCTCTGGCGGAGTCTGCAGCACTTGTTCCCCAAATATCTTCATCGAGACTTTAGAGAAAAAAGTTGAGGGTCGGGGTCCCTCGATGAACTCTGACAGGCCAATAATCCTGATGTTGTTCCAGCGAGTACGTCCATCTAAGTCAATATTCTTGTTCTTGAGTTTAGCACAAGCTTGAAAAATGGTGGCGCATGATGGTTCGAGGCCTGGATGCGTTCTTCTGTCAAGCTGGCTTTGGCCTTCAGGTCAGTCAGTGTAGCTTGTCCGTGTCCAGTTTAGCTTTAAGAGAGGCAAGCACTGCTTTAATGTCGGAGGACACGGTCGTTGATATGGACTGTTGGTGCTCCTCCAGTAAGCTGGCCAAGGCGGGCATGCTCATCTGGCTAGCTGAGGAAGGCGAGTCATTTCTTTTGTTGTCTTTTTATTTCGTCAGCCTGGTTCCAGAGGCCATGGAGCTTTTCAAAGAAATACTGTTCATTTAAATAAGAAGCCGATCAAGTTTGGGACGAAAAAAAGCGATGGTTTTCAGGTCAGTGCGGAAAAGCAAAATATATGCGCCTACTCCATTCTTCACTCCACCAGAAGTCAATTGATCTCAACAAGGAGTATGGGATTATCTTGACAGAGAACAGAACAAAAAAACCCCAACATATTCCTGAAGACTACTTACAGAAATTACAAGAAAGCTGCCTAATGCTTTGTTGAAGAGTAACGGTGGTCTTAAACAATCATATTTAATGTTAGAAGTGTACAAACTCTGTTTTTGTGTTTATATATATATATATATATATATATATATATATATATATATATATATATATATATATATATATATATATATATATACCTTTTACCAGTAAATATTTCTATTTCCCTCAGGGGTTCATAAGTCTTTGTTACAGCTCTGGTACAGCTGTAAAATATGTGAGTACATGTGATTCTACAGCAGATCACTTCAAGCTCTGCAAAGAACCAAAATACCACCCATGTTCAGCAGCAGTATCTGAATGTGTGAATCCTTCTACTTCACTCCTCAGAGTCCTCTGTGGTCTGACTATGGGACCAATATTTTCTACATAGAATAGAAAAGCACTTGGCAGCTTATCCTCTAGGCCTGTTGAAGAAATGTTACAATCTCAACCTACATGTATGTGCTTGAGTGTGTGTGTGTGATACGGGGTATGAGTGCGGGCCGCAGGTGCCAGACAGGCTGCCGTTTCACACTCGTTTTCTGTAATTGGCCCAAGCCCCTCGTCTTCCTTCAATAGGACCCCCCTCAAATACACACACACACACACACACACACACACACACACACACACACACACACACACACACACACACACACACACACACCATAGCACGCACACAGTGTTAGAGGAATGAAGCAAGGCCAGCTTGGGCCTGACGCCACAGCAACCATGACGCCAGCCAATTATAGCACGGCAAGGCAAGGATGCATGATAAAGTCACCTAGCAACTGAGAGAAAGAGAGAAGAGAGAAGGGGGGTAGTGATGTGTGTGTGTGTATGTGAAAGAAAGAGAGAGAGAGAGAGAAAAAGAGAGAGTGAGAGAGAGACTCGGAGAGAGATTAACAGGCATGGACAATCCACCAGCCACCAACCAATTATGGAAGAGTGTGATGCAGTTGCTTGGCAACCCAAACTGAATAAGCAAAAGGGAGAGAGAGTGAGAGAGAGAGAGAGACAGGTTGGAGTTTTGATTCTATGGGGATGTCGAGAGGTTACAGCAGGGCTTCTCCTGACTCCACATGAGGTTGTGGTGTCACCTATATTGGGTGGGGGTGGAGGTGGGGGGGAAGTGGAGGTCTCGACTTAAACCGGAGTGACCAGTGTTTTAACCTGCATGACAGAACACAGACAGAATACACCTCACATCACGTAATATTGAGTCACACAATACAAGCATCATAATTATGAGGTTATGCAGATTTCATTGAACATGCACCTCATTTCCATGGAAAGCTTCACAAATGTTAATGCGGTCCCACTTCTCTCGAATGCAGTGACTCAAGCAAGCTACAACAGTATGCTAAAGAAGTTTCCGAACCACACAGACCCGAGTGGAAAATAACGCCTCTCCTTAACTACATGAAACTGTAACCTACTGATTTGTTGTTGAGGAACTGCTGCATGTGAGATAGGACTGTTAAGGAGTGTCTGACTCTGCATTTACACACTGTCACCTACACCCGCCTGTGATGAACTTGAAAATGTTGACAAGTTCAGGACCCAGTCTGGGCGAAACGTGGCCAGCCGAAGTGTCACCCTGGTTAATTTTGTTTTGTAAAAGAAAATCTGATGGAGGTAAATTTTTATTTTATTTAAACAATTCTATTGCTTAATGTTTCCAAGAAATAACTAATTCTACAAACAACAAACTAACACAGGTAACTACATGCTTACCGAATCGTACGACATTCAGATATGAACTATACTATTGTACTATTTCTGTACTATTTCAAACTGCACTATAACTGTACTATTTCAAAATAAAAAATGTTATCTTGGTAAAAATGCACAAATTCTAATATTGTAAACAGTTCAGGATCACCACTATTGATACAGCTCACTTATAAAGGTATTTGTTGCATATTGTAGCTGGTGGTTGGTTGGTAGTGACATTCTGTGCTCTGGTTACACAGGTATAATAGAAAAGGTATAATGCAATTTATATAATTCATAATTTATTTACCATTCTATAATACGTCAATTGGTTATATACTCCCCCAATTTAAGGTTACATACTGACTTTACGTTTTTTTGTCGTTCTCCTCTCCTCCTCAGTAAAAATACTTCCAGGAGCTACTTTATTGCACACTGAGTTTATCTGTACACTTTATGGCTGTAACAAGGCTGCTATTCATTTGCTTCATTAACTATTTCTGTTGCTGCAGCTGCATTGCTCGGATACCGTGAAAGATTCAGTTAGCGCAACATACCTGCTAACTTGCACTAAATCACTCACACAGGTTTGGTTAGGCTGCTGTTACACTGAGTGAGGTGCTGGAGACTGCTGAGAAATTCATTTTCACTTTAACTACCATTTTTTTTTCTCTTCCTCCCTTGCTGAACTTATGTGGCCTGTGGCTGACAAACAGGCGTTTCTGCAGTTTGACGTTGGTCTGATTGACTCACTCATCTCTATTTTATACAAAAAAAAAGACACCAGTGATATATGCTAACACTGGTTCAGCCAATGTATCTTTTATTACTTTGTTTAATCAAACAATGCATTAATAATTGTAACTAAATTAAGTTAGGAAGGATTTTGACTGATTGCCTGCAAAAGCTAGGCATAAGATGATAATGACAATCAGCATTCCAGCGAGCTACAAAGTAATGCATGCAAATCCACATATTTTATTGCTCTTATGTATTTATTCATTTACTTTTTTGGCTGTAGAACAAAACTCCTCCACACTGAGCTCGTGCTCCTTCAAAAATGTGCAGCAAAGACTTTTGAAAGGCAAAGCCTCTTTCCAAAACTGGCCAACTATCCTGCTAACTTGGCTGCCAAATATGTAGTTAAGTATATTACGTTGAAGTGCAAAGTGATACAATTAGCTGTGTACTGCTTTTAAAGATCCAACCACATCCAAGAAACTGAAAAGTAAAACAGAGGAGAACTAGAAAAACCCTGGCTGCGACTCAGAACAGCGCCGGCTGGGCACTTTAGAGATTAAGTGAATTCATTTGCGTCTATCTGTTGCATCTATTAATGTTTCTGCTCACCCCTAATTGAACATTTCCATATAAGAAAGGGAAAAAAAGGAGAAATTGTTTTCAGTATGAACGCTTTAATATGTTTTCTACAAAAAAAAAGGAAATGAAGCACACGTGCAGCATAGCCGCTGACAGACCTCAATATAATGATGTTTCTAATGGCCTCTGGTGTGCACTATGTGACAGTAAGTGTATTGACACTGTGCAGGCTTTCTACTGCTGCTCCTCCCTGTAGTTTCTGCTATGCTAATCCCTCCCTACATGTATGTTCAATGATTTATGGTTATAATAACCCAAAAAGAGGATTAAGCTAATTAAACCACAGCACTGCGCTTGTAATGAACACATCGGGAGGGAATACACCACCCCCACATTTATGCCACACACGCGCGCGCACACACACGTACAGAGTGTGGAAGCTAGTGTGTCTTCAGGGTGTCCTCTTCGTCTTTTTTTCCCACAGTGAATGATTCTGCCTTTAAAAGCTCATCGTTGGTTAGCATGACTCGTCTGTGGAATAATCAGAAGATTAAAGATACCCGAGCTCGCGGTCAGGGCACCAGAAAACTAGCGGCTCCACTCTGGATTAGCTACAATAAAGCTACAGTGGTGGGTTCCCCCAGCTATGCCAGGTGCTGCCCTGGAATGTAATGCTATACTTAAAGCCATGCAATGGTTGCTGGGGATCATATAAGCCTGTAACATGCTGGATTTATGATGCCAAAGTTGCCGGTATTAATACAGACGAGGTCTTCAGGCTACGTACTGTGATCCTGGTGAAACTGCTAACACTGTATGATGACAACTGGAGGACATAAACCGCTACAGTAAATGATGGTGTGGTTAAAGCTAAAGTTGAATAATACTACCTTCAGGTGGTACAAATCTGCACATCCCCTATGCTGCAGATAAATGATGGGTTCAGCCCGAGTCACTCAGGCAGAAGTTTTTAAATCCAGGAGGCTTTTTTTTGTTACCTCGAAACTGATAAGTGGATTTGTTAGAATGTGAAAATCAACCGTGCACTGGTTCCTGTCACTAAAACTAGAGATACACTATGCTGCCAAAAGTATTCACTCACCCACCCAAATCATTGAATTCATGTGTTCCAATTACTTCCCTGACCGGAGGTGTATAAAATCAAGAACTGGGCATGCAGACCGCTTTTCCAAACATTTCTGAAAGAATGGGGGGCTCACAGGAGTGCCAGCAACTCAGCCATGAAGTGTTCGGCCACGTAAAATCACAGAGTGGGGTTAGTGGATGCTGAGGTGCGGAGAGTTTTGTTGAATGGGTTTCTACCCTGGAGCTTAATGATCCAGGTATGAGTCAGGTATTTATGAGCCATAAATACCATATTTCGGTTATTTATCTGTTATTTGTTATGCCTAATGATAAATGTCTTGGTAAAATGCGAAATCTTTTAAATCTGAATAACCTTCAGAAACATGGATCTGCTTCTCTGTCATAATTTACTTTGTGACCTATACAGATGGATTATTACAGAGTAAAATACAAGGAATATAAAGTTTATTCATCTTAGGCTACATCAGTCAAATCCATCTTTGATTATGAGTCTACTTCAACAAGCCAAAGCCTGTCTCCTCATGCTTTCACTACAGAAAACCCGCAGCTCCCTGCCCCTTCCTGGTCGCATTAGCCGGCGTGTGTTCTGTTTGAGGGTCACAGATGGGGCAGCTGCAGTAAGCAGCTAAAGCTGCACGTCAGACCCAGTTGGACACGGCTGAATTCGCAAAGTAATTTACTACCAGTCTATCAATCATCAGGCAATTACTGAGGCAGGGCCTTTCTGGCACTGAGGTGATATCAAGAAGCAAATGAATAATTCTGGAGGATCATCTGAGAAGCACAAGAAGAAGAAAAGAGCTTTTAATCTCTTTTAAAAATCCATCAGATGTTTTCTTTGCAGATTTCTGCGGAAACTCAACCAAATCATAGTGTGAAACATCATAAAACAGCACGCTAAGCCTTACTCAAAGCTTCCAGCTCCAGGCTAGAGTCTTTAATTCAAAATCAGAAGCTTCTAACCCACAGACATCATCAGACAACACCTCTTCCCTCCCTTGCCAGTCAGAGTTGTACTTTTCTTCCGCTTCACCAACTGAGGTCAGTTAAACAGTCAGGCACGTTTGTCCGAAACTTCTTAGTTGCCACGTCTGTGTACTGCACTTTACTAAAATCATGGGGAGCATTTCACAGTGACAACTTTGAGCCCACTCTGTGCCCTGATCAAATTGTTTTCAGTGTCGTGTTTTACAAGTTCTTGCATGCTTTCAAACTGCAGGAAAAGACGCCACGTGGAAAACTTTAAGTTCATCAGAAACACTAGTGGCATCGTGAATTGAATTCCTGGGAATGCAATTAAGGTTTTACCTGTGTGGGTCCTCTGATGTGCCTTCAGGTGGGAGCTCTTGGTGTAAACCTTCCTGCAGCCATTAAACTGGCACCGGTGGACTCTCTTCTTGTTCTCTGGTACGTCTCCTGCCAGACTTCCCACCCCTCCCTGCTCGCTGTCACTGAGGGCTCCTCCTCGGCCTGGTGGGGATGGTAATGCTCGCGCTGCTACCAGCTTAGCCGCCCCTAATCCCACCTTCTTTGCCACCAGTTTGAGCGTTAATGTGCCGTCTGCTGTTGCAGTGAGCGTCTGTGTGGGCTTAATAAGGTGTCGGCCAAGCTCCGGTGATGATGGCGGTGTTAGGGAAGTGACAGCGGCACTAAGCTGAGCGGCACTGACTCCTCCGAGGACTTGCTCCTTGCCTGTGAGGGTTTCAGGCCCAGCTGCTGTCTGGTTCTTGTTGGGATTGGGAACGTGTAGAATTTTGGCTTGCACCTTGGGGAGGGTCACAAGTAGCGAAGGTGGACTGGGCTGGTCAGGGAGGCTGGGAAGGAGGGGGTCCATCAGGTCTTCATCACTGTCACCCCCCTGCATAAACGCCGGCGTTAAGAGACAGTCCAGCTCATCGTCAAAGAGCTCTGAGAGTCGCTTGGGCTCGGTCTGTAGATACCGCTCCAACTCTAGACACGTCTGCAAGAGAAGCACAAACCGAGGGTCAATATTTGTATACCTTTAAAAAAACACAGTTTATCCAGGATTATAACACAAGTTTCCCATTTTACAAACGCTCTTTAAACGACTGTAACTGTTACCGTTAGTGCTAAAACGCAAAGGGTTTTGGAAAGAAGAGAAGACAAGATTTACGGAGGTTTACGGTGTACCAAAGCAACACAGGGGATTCACAAGCAGACAGAAAAATCTGCCCCACATGACTGTAACTCCTCAATCACTCTGGGCAAGAGAGAAATTCAAATGCTTTCCTAAAGATGAAAAATCATAAATAAGTCCTGCTGATCTCTATGACACTTGTGTGATCAAGAGTTTAAAAAAGTACATTTTCTCATGTCCACAACTGACCACCTTGAGATTTTTGCCTATCCTGGTACTTTTACTGCTGACATAAAGTAAGGACAGTTATTATTTTCATGCATGAAAAAGTTTGGCGTCAAATATTTGAACAAACAGCCAACGCACTGCGTGAGAAAAGTTTTGCCTGGCGTGATTTTTTTTGTTTGTTTTTTTGCACATTGCAATACTCAGTACGTTTTTCCAAACTGTAGACATTTCAGAGACCTTGTTTACCAGTCTATTTAAGTTCAGGTACCTGCTGTAGGCTTAATATTTCTCTGCAGCTGTTGACCATGTTACCTGGCACACGGCGGTCCTGCGAGAGGAGGGATTTAGCCTGTGATTGATTGCTGCTGCCCGGCCAAGCTCTCTGGAGCCCTGAACTGTGGAAGCCTTTCCTGTTCCCACCCCCGCTCACCCAAATCAACCAACCATGGACGTTATATCGCAAGACAGGGAAAAGAAGGGAAGTCAGATGACAAGAGGACAAGTCCAAGAAAGAAACAGAGGAAATAATGGAGACGAGGAGGGGAAAAAGTAAGGAAAGAATAAGCGAGTGATCCTAAAATTCTTTATTTATCAAGCAACAACAGAGACATCTGCACTTTTTTTAAAACCACTGTTCACTTGCTGTTGGCAGAGCACCATCACCACAGTTGTTGGTCTGCCAGCCTTCAGTGCCTCGGTCAAGGGCACCTGCCACATTATCTCAAGGGATCTGAGCCAAAAACCTTCCAGTCACTAACCTACTTTTACTACTGCGAGGCTGCACTTCTCCTTTGAAAACTTTTATGCTTTCTGTGATTCTTGTTTTGTCTCTGCTAAAAAACTACCTACTGCACTTTTCAGGTCTCAGAGAAGCTGTTCGATTGATCTTGTTGTTGCTTTGAATGTTCCGACCCGCAACACAGGTTACTGCCGAAATCCCGCCTGCATGTTCAGGCATGAAAAAAAAAAAAGACATGTGTACCACCTATAGAGGTGCATGATCTAAAGAGATACAAGTAAAGCTCGCACACCTGCTAATATGGGGGTTAGCTAAAAAAAACAGCCTTCATTAAAGAGTAAAAAGAGGGTAAAAGGAGAAACACTGAGAAGTACATATTACTGAATACAGAAACGGATACAAACCAGATGTTAGACCATAGGAGTTCAAAGCAGCAGCTACATTTTTATGATGTCTTATCACATTCTTTCATGTTTACAATAATAAGGCACTTTTGGTTTGGAAATGTAATCCTGAAAATACTTAAGGATGGAGTTCGTGACTGCTCAAAGTCAAATCTGATCCTGTTTTCATGAGCAAATGTTTTTGCTCTCTGTATTTTACTTTTTCATATTGGTGACACATCTTTCAATACACAACTTTAAACAACAGAAGCTAATTTGGACTAAATTGTAGCTTCCCTTCAGCTCAGACTCAATCATACTGCGGTAACAAGCAGTAAGTTAACTCAATTAAATTAATGTGCATAATTTTGGGGGCACTGAGGACTTTTACTCTCTATAAAGACCTTTGACTTTGTCTCTATTCTTTAACTTCTATTGGAATGATTTTCCTCATAACGGTGAAAAGTTTACGAACACCATCCACAAAATGGGATGCTTATCTCGGAAACAGTAAACACTGGATGCCTGGACACTGGTATATGTAGAAGATCAGACTGTGATATGATAAATGCAGCTAGTTATGTATCTCATCAGAATGTGTTTCATAGAAAATACAGTTGGAAAACCCGGGTTCAAACCATGTAGTAGACAGAAATATGTTTTCAATGTCTGTGTTGCTGTTTGGTCTCACAGGAACTAAACAATGTTTTGATCTTTTTTCTTTATGTCAAAAGTCCCCCACTCTGTCCACTCAGCACTTTCTGAAAGCTACCTGGCTGTGGCACTGTCTGTCCTGCTGCATGATGCATTTAATGTCTCCTCTTGGAAAATGAATTTCCTGCGTTTGGCCAACGGCCTTTGGCAGCCTCAAAGTTCTCATCCTGATCCTCTGGCTCCTTCCACCTCTGTCATTGAAGCAAATTACAGCTACTAGATAAATGTGTGTGTGTGTGTGTGTGTGTGTGTGTGTGTGTGTGTGTGTGTGTGTGTGTGTGTGTGTGTGTGTGTGTGTGTGTGTGTGTGTGTTTTAGCTGCAGCTGGTTGACTCCGTCCATTCAGACGGGCCGGCTCTGGAGCTTTACTTCGCTCAGCCTGAGTGATGAGACAAACCAACACATTTAGTCACAACATCTGTTGAGTGGTGATAAGCTGAACTTCCTCTCCGTCTGTCTTTTCCCTTTTTTTCCTTCTGTTTAAAAGAATGCCCTTTTCCCCCCTAAGGATGCACATTTGCATTTGAATAAAAATCAAAGATATTTCTTAGGGGGTGGGGTTGGGGGGGGCTTCCATAAAGAAACTTGAAAATGATAAGCATGTTTGTACCGACATCTTGCAACAATGACTTTTGTAAAGCTACCAGTGCTGCGAGGAAAAAACCTTCTTGTTAGCCTTTTGTCCAGACAGTTGCTTTGTTTTGTTAGCATTTGTGTTCAACTCATTCATTGCTGTGTGCAACACAACAGAGCAGGGCATGCTAAAGGGTCTGTTATATCTCCGTTTAAAGATTAGGTACCGCTAATGGTTCAGGAAGCAAATCGAAACTCAGGCTGCCAACTGTTTTATGGTGAGATAAAAGAGCCCCATGCCAGGATATTGGAATAATGATTACAACAATAGGAAGCTCTACAAGAAAAAATAATGAAATGACACATTAGTCACCTTCAATGAATTGAACAGGAAGAGGTTATTTGAGATGGCTTTTGATCTTTGAGAAAGCATTTAATTTTTTAATTTCTAAATAAAGACCAAACCAATAATTGTGGTAATTTAAACTGAATTTACCGTTCTTGTTTTTTGTTGTTCTGATTGGACATTAAGAACGGCTTCTGAGTTTAGTTGCTGAGATTTTAAGTTTTACAACAGAATCTGGCAGGTGCTGGAGAACTTGGTGCAATCCTGGTTTAATCCTAATGACACCCCTAGCATGAGCGACTGGAAGAAACAATTACTTATTTTCAACAGCATGAAATGAATTTGGAAATGCTTAAAAAAACCTTTTTCCTCCATCTCCACATGGATTTGACAAATGTGACAACGCAACGTTTGATAAATACTGAATGGAGAGAGAATATTTTCATATTTTCATGACAGGCCCTACTTTTTAACCTTTTTTTCTGTGCTTTTGCTTCTTTATTAAAAAAATCGAGTCTGTCTGAGTTGATTTTAATAACATTTTATAACTCAACGAGCTTAAGATGATATCGAGTTGTAAAGGTCATCTAAATGAGGAGCTCTGAATTTATGGGCTTCTTTGTTTGTGTGTTTGTTAATATTATTGGAGATTATGCCTTCATCCTGAGGGATTAGGCTCTTAAAGCTTGCAGAGTACATGCAAAGTATTACTAGAGATAAAAAGAAAAGTTTTGCAAGATTTTCACTAAAACACTGTTATCCTTTCCGGGTCTCAGCAGAATAAAGTTTGGCTGCTGTACTGTATGTGTTACATACATAATTCATCATCCTTGAACACAGCCGCCGAGCCATTAATATTAGCTTGCTTTGATACTGTAAATACAGCCTCTGTCAGTGATTTCTGAGAGCATGCTGTACTATTGTTTTATCTTGGACTAGAAATCAAAAATAGAAAGGTCTGCTTGTCTCCTGGTGGGGGCTGGACCGATGCTGACGATAGTGGGAGGTGGGTGGGGAGGACAGAGGGTAGAGGGAGCCCGAGGCTGTGCAAGAAGAGCGAGCGGCAATCAAACCCACGGCCAGCATTGAACGCGCCGCCTCTGACATCACACACATGACCTTCTCCTTCATCTGTCTCTCCTACACACCATGAATATCAGGTAACAATGACATGTTGGGCCTGCAGCATATTAGTGTGTGTGTGTGTGTGTGTGTGTGTGTGTGTGTGTGTGTGTGTGTGTGTGTATGACTGTGGATGCTGGCTAACAGCTCAGACTGATAGCATGTGCAGGGCTCACCTCCTGTTTCCCCGCTTAGTCCCACACCATATGGAGAAAGGTCACATCGAATAACACATACAAACACACACACACAGACACACACAAGCACAGCGTGGATTTTACAACGAAACTCTCCTTGTCGAATCATCAGTGCAAACAATGCAACGCGGAGCAGAAGAAAATCTCGTTTACTAAGAAAAAAAGTTAAAAACAAGCAAACCATTGCAGGACAAAGCCAAAAAACTCACTGTAGGATGGAGTTTCTGATCAGCAGCTAACACTGCATCCAGAAAAAATGAGCAGATGAATGGGAAACAAAGGTATTTTAACTTGCGAGCAGTTATTCCATTAAGATGCACTGCACAATACACGTCAAATTGCTTTACTTAAGTACAGCTGCAAGCAGCAAGGGCTTTGCAAACAAGTACGACAGGTAATAAAAGTCACTGTAAATGTGCTAATGCGACGGTAGAGCTACAGATTGGCTTCTTATCATTAGCAAAGGAGCCTCAATAATTTACAAACATTGTTGAATGATTCAGGATTGTCAGGTGTTTCTGTGAATTTGGAAGAAATACTTCCAGAAGCAGCAGCTCTGCTGGACGCACTGTTCATTTTGCTTTTTTTAGTGTTCCTTCATTGAAGTAAATGAAGTAAGATTCAAAGTAGTCAAGTCAAACAAGGTTAGGGGCAAATATGGGGGGCGCCGCTGCCGTGAGCACGGACCAATTTATTTGAAAGCCGTTCCGAGATTCTACAATTTATTTATCTGTAAAGTCAACTGCAGCGCATTGGAGTGAGATCAGCGAGTGGATGTGCTCCATGTGATCGAATGAAACAAAACAATCGGGAAAAAAAAAATTCAATCTTTGTCCCCCTTGAATCCTCTATTTTCCCTTTGTATCTGAGTGCCTGATTTAACATCTCTTCTAAAAAAGCTAGCACTAATATGCAGGTCCTGCCTCTGTGTGTGTGTCCTCAGCCTGCTGAGGTCCATTAATAATGAATGCAGAAAGCAGAGGGCTTTGGATGGAAGCGCTAAGAGCTTTTGACAGACAAAGGATCATCGAGGACGCAGCTCAACAAACAGACTAAAGTGGATTCAGCAGGAGATGCTCCGTCTGTGTTTACACGCGCACGGTTATCTGACTATTACCAACATTTCCATTAGGACAATGGCGAGATGCAGCCATTTATGTTATTCTGTAAAGTGATACTTCCAACAACGATCTGCCTCGCATGTGGTCAATGGCTGACTGAACGCCACGACAAATACGAAAGGCTCTTTGCCCTACGAGGCTTTAGATTTCACAAAGCACTGAAACTGATTAAGATACACAACATGTACCAACCAGTCATTAACTAGTTGGTGGGTGACACGACCACACAGTCTTTTACACACTCTATCATCTATTAGTCGAGTCAAATGAAGCATCGTTTTGCAAATTCTCAAATCTGCCCGGTTTATTTTCCAAACAAATTTTTTGATGGAGCAGTAGAGAGCAAAGAGGGCATGATGTGACCATTATTATCACGGATGTCAGCAGGCGACACACACACACGCACGCACGCACACGCTATACAAGGAATCTCAGTTAAAACCTCTTAATAGAATGAACAAGCAAATCAGGGGCACTAAAAACACAAAGGGTTTGACACCAGTTTCCTTAAAGCTCAGACTTACAGCAATAACAACCGAAGTCTTAAAAAAACCCTTGTATTTTTTTATTTATTTTTTGGTCCCATTGTGAGGGTAAAGACATCTGTCTAATGACAGACAGAATGCAGAGCAGCAGCTCAGTCAGCAGGGGATAAACATGCTGCGAATCACATGATGCAAATGTGGAGGTTAGGTAAAAAAATTTAAAAAACAACAACAAAAAACAGCCTTTTTGTCAAAGAGAGGCATTATTTCTTGTGATAAGCTGAGTAGCCATATTAGTTTTCCACATTCCAGCTCCTGCACCGTGTCCATACCTGATGGATTCACCAGTGAAACGTGGATCTTGTATTTGCTTGTAGCTCTTACATCCTTACACACACATTCCCAGTTAAACACAATGATATAAAACATGTTGGGTATAGCCAATATATCCACTCCAAATGTCTGCTTCAGGTACGTGAATGCAAAGCAACCACCTGGGTGATGTGATCATTTTAAAGTTTGCTGCGTTTTCTTTTTCTAATGCTTCTGGTTTAAAAGAACCCAGGGTTTGCATGATTGTTCTCGCCTCAGTCTCAGTAAAGCCCAGTGTTTTCTCTGCTTCCTCACATTAGTCACCATAAATATAGTGGTGCGACAGCTACTCTTGTGTAAACCTCCCCACAGACTGTTACTGCCGCTCCGGATTGTGGAATCAGTTTCCTCTCATGTTGCTGTAAAACACTTTCTCTGGTCTGATCCTTTCAGTTGGTTCCTGTCTCTCTTTATCTGCGCGTGTATTCCAATATGTTTATTCCCCTCCACATTATACAGCTTGTGGCTTCAATTTATGTTTTTCTCTTTACTTTCTCATACAAAGAGGTCCTAATTAAAGTGCTTTGGCTCCCATAAACTGCTCTTTGAAGCGCTACCTCTTGATGGATCTCGGTCTCTCCACGCAGCGGGCTCTGATGGCTAATTAGCCACTCAAAAGAAAAGGCAAAAAGAGGCTCTTTATTCAGTTAATTTGCTGATGTGACTGTGTACACAGAGGATGTGCATGTTTGTGAGAGTGAGAAGAGCATAATGACTTTTAACTGATGTGTGTGAATATGAGACGCCTCGTGCTCGAGAGTGCTTGCGCGCAATATCAAAGCTTCAGTGTCGGCAGAGTAGATGCGTGCTTGACGTTTCGTTGGAGACTGAAGCCGAGCTTGTGCGATGTGACGCTTGTTCAGCTGTGTCTGCACGGAGTTACGGTTTATAACTAGGCGATGGTGGTGATGTGGCCATAAAAAAATCATCCAACAACCTTCCAGAATCATTTCTTTTAATTTAGTGTGGCAATTTAGTAAATCTTCAATCTTAAAAATGTGAAACTTGGACAAGGAGTCTAAGATTGTTGAACGAGGAGCATTACTACCCAGGTGAGGGGAAGAATGGTGAGGGATGGAACAGCTTGACTTTTCAAGCTATTTTCCTCACACTACAGTTACGATGTGCATCTTAACACCTAAAACAGCTATTTAATTTTATTTATGTAGCGCCAAATCACAACAACAGTCAGCTCAAGGTCCTTTAGGTTGTAAAGATCCTACGGCGAAACTCCCAACAAGCATGGCAAGCAAGCTCTTGGTGACAATGGGAACGAAAAACTCCCCTTTAACAGGATGAAACCTCAGGCAGAATCAGGCCCAGAGGTTAGCCATCTGCCGTGACTGGTTTTGGTTATTTTTATGCTAATCATGCAGCTAATACAAGTCTCCAAATAAATAAATAAATCAAATACATGGACACCTGAACATCCCATATAAGTGGCCATAGATGTAATTTCAATGCCATGCATATTCACGTGCTGCTGTAACAGCCAAAACTCTTCTAGTTTCACTCCTGCCACATGATTTCTGAGCCTGGCTCTGCAAATTTGTTCCCGTTCAGTTACAAGAGCATTAGCGAGGTCCAACACTGATGCTGGGAGATAAGGCCTGGCTCACAGTCAGTGTCACAGATGTAGCTGAGGTCAGGATAGCACAACATCTTCTGGCATGCCACTTTGTACTGTTTGATTTTATAATTTTATAATTTCCTAAAAAGAAAAACTAAAATAATAATCCCAGACTAAATCTATATGAGCAGAGGTGGTCAAAACCATTGCAAACCATTGCGCTACGAAGTGTAACACAGCAGCATAAATAATGCAGTCTGCACCTCAGCATGCACACAGACAGCTGCCATTTTGGAGACACCAGTTTCCTCATGCCTGCACTGCACTGGCCAGCTGCAGTAATGAGCCAAAACTGCTGGATGGTGACCATTCCCACATGCCCCTGCTTCCAATAACAACACTGCAACTGTTTCCAATAGCAGTGAAACCTCTTTGACCGGGTCGCCGTTCTGACGTATCTCATGTGCATCGCAGAGGTAAAATATTAGAACGCAAAAGCCATCTGACTTTTAAGAAGTCTTACAAAAACCTGAAGTCATTTCTTTATTTTAATACCAGTGGGTGGGATTTCATACACTTTTACTTAACTAAAGCAGCAGGAAGCCTTTACCTTTACTGGTAAAGGGAAAGCTGAAGGATAGATTTTCATTCTGGTAGCACAACTTGAATCTTTATGTATATAACTTATTTATTTATTGCATATATTTATTAGAATCATAACACATAAATCAATTAATAACCAATCTCACAATTTGTAATACTAATGCAGCATAGTTGCCTAGGAACTGTGTATAAAAATGCTTTTTCCTGCTTGAGGATCGAGGCTCCTCCCACACAGATCTCACATCTTAAGACACCATTAAATCCACAAACACCACTGATTACTGGCAGTAAGTCCAAAAGAGGGTTCAGGTTCATCCTACCAAGCACACACACACACACACACACACACACACACACACACACACACACACACACACACACACACACACACACACACACACACACACTAATGAGCAAAGAAAAAAAAAGACACCACTCAATACTGCTACAGTGACAGAGCCGACTGTGTTTGCGCGAACACCTGTGTGTGGTGTTAGTGCATTCAGCTATCCTCTCACTCCGCCTTGATTGAAAACGCAGCACGATAAACAGAGAGTCCTGTGGGGTCTGATTTGAAAAGCAGGAGGAGGCTTCAACAAAAGAGGTTAATAGAGACGAGACCCGACGGAAGAACAAGGCGACATGAGTGAAAATCGCTCGGATCAAAGTCTGGGCAAAGGTTAAGGTAGAAAAACACGGCTCAGTCAGTCAGGGATTGCTATGAATGTATATTGTCTTTTTTTGGTTTTAATCGTTTAGTTGTAAATTTGCAACAGCCCCACTAGAGCAGAATTTCAAATATGCTTTTTTAAAAAATAATTTCTATATTGTCAGAGTTGAAATTCTAGCATTAAAACTGTTGTTGTTTGTGCAGATATATACTATAAATTCTTGGGTTGGACTAGTCACTAGTGGCAAAAACAAGTAACGCAAACGGCCATGTTTAATCTAACATAAGACAGATCGAAAGAGATGACTCGAACAGCTGAGAGGAAATTAAAAAGCAGTGAGCTCCAAAGAACGAGACAAAGAAATGTAATTAGCCAATGAGAGCGAGAGAGAGCGCCGGAGTGAGCGAGCGCATGAAGGCGGGAGGCTCTAAGCTTTTAGCGCTCACACACAGATGCACACACGCACACACACACCGCATCACCTCTGACCTCCAGCCTCAGCCAATGAAATTTTAATCAACGGTCTCTGATGGAGGAGAGCACTCAGACTCTCCTGCTGTGTAACTGCTCTCTCTCCCTCTAATTCCATCTTCCCTCTATTCTCTCCATCTTTTCATGCCTTTGAGCAGCCCGTCCCTCCTCCCTCTCCTCCCTCTCACCTCTATAAACTCCATCTTTCTCTCTCCCTCGCTCTCTCTTCATCGCGCACATTTCACTCCTTCCTTTCTCATTCACAAAGCAAAGGTCACCTGCTCCACTTGTCTTCCACTTCTCTTTAGCCGTCTCAGCCTCTCCGGTTTCTCGTTCTCGCCCCCGCTTTATGTCTCCCTCTGCCTATTTCTTAACATTTGAAGAATCTCATTATTCTTCTTCTGCTTCTTTTTTTTTTAACTTACAAGCATTAAAGCAAATCCTGCCTTCAACTTTAAATGATAATTATTAAGTATGATTGCTTTTTTGAGTTTTTCCATATGCACTCTGGCTGCAGAGTCACAAATAAATAAAAAACAAAACAGCCAAAAGCCAATTATGGATTTTTGTATAGAACTTAAATAAAAATTATAGAGATTTATGGGCTTTACTGCAGTGAAGGTGTCAAAAAAAGAACCCAAAAACAGATCGTATATCCAGTCAACTCCAATTTAAAGACTGTAACTTTAGGCTGTGGTCTGCTCGCTGTTATCTCTGAGTTATTAAGTCTAAATCTGCACATTGCTCCACATCATGACACCAAGAGTAACAAATATATCCCAACATCGATATCACTGCTACACAATTGCTCCACTTATTTACAGGAGAGGAAAAAAACACATTATCCTTCAGTTTAACTCACAACAGTAACTTCAAAATGATGCCGTGGACACACAAGTTAAACAGTTAAAAAAAAGCCCTCAGAATATAGTGTGTGTGTGTATATGTGTATGTATGTATGTGTGGGATTTTTGCACTCCAAACTGTCATAACAGACGCTCACCAGAACACACTCATCATCTCGTTGTCTTTCGAATAAATACACACACACTCACACACGCGCCATTTTCACTGCCCGTGGTAATTAAATACAAGGACATAAAATTAATTAACAGCTTAATCTCACACACACACACGTACACACACATGCGGAAAGAGAGAGGAAAAAGGGAGAGAGGGAGCTCTAAAAGGACAGGGCAGGTACAGCCTTTTAATTTGAGGAATAATTTAATAATGCTTAACCAGGCTTATGGCCTTTGTCTCCCTTTGTCTCCCTCAGTCTGTATATGACAGTGTGTGTGTGTGTGTGTGTGTGTGTGTGTGTGTGTGTGTGTGTGTGTGTGTGTGTGTTCTAGCTATTTCATTAATTGGCTAAGATGGAGGGATTGAAATCTGTGGCAGAATCATCTGTTCCTCTGTCTGTTGTGCTTTCTGTTAATGAAGCTGCTCTCTCTCTCTCTCTCTGTGTCTGCAGGTCATTACTCATGTCGGGCGGCCTGTCCTCCACCATGAGGCATTTGTCCAGGCTGGAAAAATTATGGGGTAGCTGTCCACACGTTACATTCGCACACATGCATGCATATACACACAGACAAACGCACACTGAGACAGCCGTGTAACCTTTAAGTGGCGTGGGTTCTTTCAGTGTTTTTGCATCTGAAGTTTAAAAAAAAAACACAAAAAACCCCTCAAACAACCCAAAACCCCTAAACAAGTATTTTCTCTTTTCTGTTATGCACATGTACTGAAAGATATTTATGTCTGAATCCCCCATTAACAACATTCTTATTTATATTCTATTGTCTTTGCTGCATCTCATTCCAGTATTCTGCTACAGTGACTCGATTTCCCCCACAGGGATCATTAAAGCCTGCTCCTATTTAATTTGAGAATAAAGCACTGAATAAAGCTTACCCATGTTTTTTCTCATGTAAATACCCTTTTTATTAGCCAAACAGTAACTGAGATACTTGAAACACTGAGTGGTTTTTCTCTCTGAGGGCCTTCGTTCTCTTTGATTAACACTACAGTTTGAGAGCCACACCCTGAAAGTGATTGTGCAACACTTGACTTTAGGAAAGCCATTGACTCCAGAACTTTAAAAAGAGTAAATGTGATAGCTAAAGAGTCACTTATGCCAAGTGCTTTGATAGAAGCTTCACGCAGCTCCCAGTGGAGAACAAAAAATGATGTAAATATAAAGAACATAATGTTTAAGGTTAGATTAAATACTATATGGTTTGGACATTACAAATGTATTAATTTACATTTAAGCTGCTGACTTTTACCCCACTTCTTGCACCAATTTACAACCAATTTACCACCAATTAACATCAATGTAAATTGGTGTAAATTTACATTGCAAATTAACAGCAACTGAAAAAATTAGCTTTGTCAGTGAAAGAGTTAGCTACTTTTCTCATCATGGCATTAAAATGTTTTCTGAACTCGACAAATTATTCTAGAAAAAATAGCTTGCAGCTGCTGAGATTTGATACAAAAACATCATGGCCTGAAGCAGCAACATCATGGGCCCAAACCTATGAGCCCACACAAGGAAATCTCAGAAGTTAACTGAAAGGTAATCATGCAGCAGCTTACTGTACATGCTAACTGTATGCTAACTGCCTAGCATGAAATGACGGATGATCCTTGATAGCTAATCGAAGGAAGGTCCGGCAACTGGTAATTAAGAAAATGAAGATATACAGACCTTAAGGGCAATGAATATTGGACAATAATTAATCATATGGATATAAACATGACCCTAAATCAATGGTAATGTGTTCAATGCTGGCTGTGCAGTAAAGCTTCATCATTAGCATGTTTGCTGTTAGCCTGAAAAAGGATTTAATCAGTCTTTCTGAAAAGCTAACAATAGCGCCATGTTTTTCTGTCCATATTCTACAATTAATTCGTGTTTGCTACAAGACAGGACATCTTGTTAACATCCAGAGTTGCATGTGACTGCAACAGCAAGACATGGCGAGATAGCAAAGATTTCTTGTGATATAATATTATTTACGTTAATAATACGGACAGTTGTTTGTCTTGTATTTGATGAACTTTTAAATTGAAATGAGCACATGAACAGCGATAACCCCCTGCCGAGGTCTATGTTGTGATTCACCCTGCAGGGTTCATTGAGTCATTAGGGCTTCCCATTAAGCTGCTGTTAAAACCAATGAACCGTTTCATTCAAACGTTTTTTCTGTGAATGTATTGTGAGAAGGCGAGAGAGGGTGGCGGGGGGAAACTGTACAACTCGATTCTTTTTCAGCAAACTAAAAATATCCTCCGCTGACTCTGCCTGCTGCAACAACTCTCTGAGGAAAACTGCAGTAACACAACAGAGAGACGATGCATAGGTTGAGAGTTTCTTTGTGTGCACGTGAAACAGAGAGCAGCGTATGCACGACTCAGAATACCGAAAGACGTGTGCCCATGTACTCAGGTTTAATGAATTGGCCATTCCCATAATTTGTCTGGGCTGATGGTGATGATACATTTACATTTACGGACGGAAGCTGTCACTACTACTAACAAAAAATACATACAATCGTCAATTTTAAGATCTTGTAATTTTGGTTTTACATATGCTAAATCAGTCTGTGATTCCAACTGTGTACACAGAAACTAAACTTGACACAAGAAGTAAGGAAATATATGTTTGGTCGTTTACTTGTCAATAAATCTTATTCTGTTGGAAAGCCCTTAAATGGTGCCACATCTGTAAGGAAAATGCATTTGTGAGTTGAGCAGCAGAGTTCAGTATGTGGGTTGCGCTCACGAAAACTTGACAAAGATCTTACTCTTTTGTTGACGCTTGTTTTGGGCTTTGGTACCCCAGGTATTGACAATCAGGTACGTACGGTCCATTCAGACTTGAATCATGTGATCTAATAAACAACACCAAACGACAGTGCTTTCTATCTAAGGCTACGTTCACACTGCAGGCGAAAGCGCATCAAATCCGACTTTTTTGATCCGACGTTTTCGAAAGCGACTGATGTTTGAATGGTCATGTCGCATTAAATCCGTCTTTTACGTCACTGACACAAGACAGACGCCAATTATCAGCACTCGAGAAGCGCCCGAGAAGACTGTTCGGAAGACAACGTTGGAGAAACGTGAACATTTTATTTGTACTGTATAATCTGCAGATTCTGACTATCCTCTCTAAAACAGCAATAAGGATAATTATTGGGCCATATGTAAATAACAAAATAACTTTATAACTTAAAGCAAAATTGGGAAACGTAAAGTCTGAAACAAGTCTTTATATTAAGGGCCATCAGTCAAACAATACTGTTTGGTCTTGGTCTAAACAGAGCGCGTTGTGTGTGACGGCTTCTTTTGTGCATGCGGGCCGCTTTGAGGGTTCACACTAGAGCGCGTTTGCTGTCACATTTTATTTGTAGTGTGAAGAAGCAGACAAAAAAATCAGATTTGATCAAAAAATCGGAATTGAGCATTAAGACCTGCAGTGTGAACGTAGCCTTAGAGTCACACTCTTACAAATGTATCAGGACCAACCTTGGCTTCAGCAACTTGCCCAAAATCACCTTGGCATGAAGACTGGAGCAGCCATGATTGAACCACCAACCTTCCAATTAGTACCAGCTTTACCTCAAGTGCCACAGCCAACTTGGCATTGCCTGCAGAATTCTGTGGAGAATTAACATGAGCTACTATTGTTTCCTAGTCTAATGGAAGCAATCGCAGTATTAAACCACATCCATTCTGTTAGTATAGAACTGCCCTATGCTGTAATGTGTTCTTTCCAAATCTGTTTAACTGTAGAGCTCCTGTGCAACAGGCAGATTTGTTTTGACATGAGCTGTGACAAGTCCGCTTTTGTGACCAGCCGCAAACTGTTGAGCTGTTTCACTATCACCAGTTTTAGGTAACCCCTGCAATGCCCTGCTCCAAAAAGCGTACTTCCAGTGAGTCAACTACATTAACCTAATGTCCCGTAAGCACCTGAGGGCACACACAGTCAGCATGTCACTGAGCTACCACCACCGTCTGTTTGAGTATTTTCTTTTTTCAAGCTTTGGTCAAAAAGCATTTCAGTATTTCAGGCAGTTCTTTTTTAAACTGCATTTTATTTGCTCTAATCTGCTGACTTCCTCTACTTTGTTTCTTTTTATACAAAAATTTAGGGGAATAGTAGTAAATGACTGAAGTCACTTGAGAATGTTAACTCAGTTCACCGTGCCTTGGGCAATCTAAGAGGAATAAGGTCCTACAGAAGGTTCTATTTGTCCAAATTTATACTTTGTTGCTTCTAGTCCATGATTACCAAACTTCTCTGGCTAGCTGGTGGCAACTAATTTTGCTCCTCCGCATAATGTTAGCACCTGCCAACAGCAGCTGTTTAGGTTTAGTTGGGTCAGATTTAGGTCAGGTTTTCACCACAAATGAACTGTCCCAAATTTTTGTTTTCTTTTTTTTAATATAATGCTGAGGCAGCTTCCTCTAAAAGACCTCACTGCTGTGTTCATCTGCAAGCGACGACCCTAAGAAAATTTATAAACCAGTTGTCATGGTTTCTGTTAAGTGCATTTTACAGGATCTGTTACTTATTCTCCTTGCACTGGATTACTTTTAAGCAAAGAACACATTTTCTTTTAGATCCATAATCACGTTTTTGTTTTTACTGGCGTTGAGATTTAATCGGCCAACTCATCTCTCCAGGTCAGATCTTTAAAATTTTATATATGACCCCCGAGGGCCGAATCATCCGGACATATTTGAAGATTAAAGGACATTTGGTCACACCTGCAGCCAGCTGTGCAAGAAGTAATAAAGAAGGTGATAAGACGGTTCCACGGGGAGATCAGATTTCATAAAAATAATGTCAGGCTTTATTATCCAGTCCGACATACCGGGGTCTGCAGTATTCCCCGGTGACTATTTTCACTGATATTAATCCTTAAAACTGCCCTGTCACATGACTACCTTTTATATGACAGGGATTATGACCTTTGATTGTCAGAAAATTTATTGTGCGGGTGTTCAGTCTATCTGCTGATCACATTTGTGAACAGCATGACCGCACTGGCACAATCACAAGTAGTGCAGCTCAGGAAAATATTGACAAAAACAGGCGTAACCCTGTCTAAAGCTAATAAGCTCATATCGCAGACAAGAACACACGCACACACGCTCGCACACTAACCTCCCCTATCAGGCCTTTCTCCTCTCTCTCCAATCCTAATTGACCATGAAAGTACCCCATAAATCGAGTTACTGCATTGTGCCTGTCTACTCATATAAAAGTGCTTTAATGGTTTTGCTAGAAGCTCTGTTGGGAACATTAGGCAGAACTCTCCACATTCATTAGCCCATTAGCCTGTTTCAATATTGACACTGTCTCATTTGTCCCCTCCCCTGTCTGTCAAGGCCGAGACACTCTGGGACCAGGTCGGAAATCTGCCCCCTGGCTCTTCTCTGGTCCGAATCAATTGGTGCTATGCCGCTGTTTGTGAAAGGATTTAACGGTATCGAGTTGGGAGATGTTACACAGATGAATACTGGTGAGAGAAATATTAAAAGAGACATTTTTTGTGTGATGTTGCCTGTTTTTTTAAGCTGAATTGAGGATAATTAAAGAAAGAAAAGGATTTATGCCATTTTTAATCACTGATGTCATCTGGTTTCAAATGAATATTACATCTATGAAACTGTGTAAAAAAAAACCTACTGGACTCATTTTCACACAAGTGCATTTTGTGCGTGCATAATGTCGGTGATGATGACTGAATAAGCCTTTTCAGGTAGAACTTGTCATGTTTTTATCAACCAAAAGGAAAAATGACCCGCAGTCAGACTTGATGTGTTCTGGTACTTTTTTTCTTAAATTCACAGCGCTTTAGAAGAAATTATGAACGATTATGTGGGCAACTGTACTGAATTATGTACAATTACACTTTAATGTGTGATGTGTGCAGTACAGACTTAAAATTTGAGCATGGCAACAGGTGGCCCATATCAACCAATGACTCATCTGAGAGCCTTCTATGCAGCTAATTGGCAAATCTTATATAAGCGCCACTGTTTAAGTCACTTCAGCCTGCCCGCAGTTACTGCACATCTGCAAACATGCACCCTGCTTCGCAGCCTGCCTCCACCCCAGCTCCAACTCAATCAGTATCATAATGATTGTGATTGTAGCCTCCTCTGCTCTGTGCCAGGGTCTCGATGCCACTTAACCACCACTGCCTTTCCATAAATGCACATAGAAGAACAGGAATGTGTAATTTCAATGCCTCATGGTTTCCATGGACGTGTTAAAACCTGAGAAAAGACATACCTCGACATATGAATTACTGCACAATCTTCCCTTGACTGTAGCGCCACTGACTGAACTTTTATTCAAAGGTCACACTGCATGTAATACAGTACATACAGTTTGTGCACTATAAATATAAATCACATACACGTACACAATGCCTGCATCAAAGTGTATAAAATGTGGCTTAATAAATGGCGTCTAAGAGGTTCAAAATTCCATAAAAGCTTCAGTACAGAATGATATATGAACGCTCTTTATAAGAGACAATCTCTCCTTTGCATATATATGCATATGATTATATATTTTTTCAAAAGAACTCCTCATTATTACAGTATATACTATAGATCCATCAAATAAAAGAAAATCTGAATCACGAACAATGAAAAAATGAAGCTGCGGTCCACAAAGATCGTTTGTGTATCCGCCAGCTTTGCTGAACTACGCTGCAATGAACCCAATGAACCCTCTGGAGTGGAGTGGTAATGCTGACGTATGAGCCTGAATTCCTGCCAACCAGCTCGGGACGAGACTGCATGCATGTGACTCTATAAGTAAAAAAGGAAGAAAAACCAACCCACACACACTCGCACATTATATCTTCTACACCCATCTACAGCAGGTTTATTAAGGTGTGTGAAAAACACACTGCAATATGTGAATGGCAGCTGGCCCAATCATGATAAGTATGCAAATTATATGTGAAACTTTTATACTTGTGCTTTGTAGATTGCGGTGAGTTTGAGTCCATTATCAGCTGCTGTCAGCAGGTAGCACTGCTTTGAGCCCTGCTTTGGAAAATGCTGATATTACTGCCGCATTTTCTACGGTGTGTGACAATATGACAACCCATCTATAACTGAGTATGTGTGTGTGTGTGTGTGTGTGTGTGTGTGTGAACTACACGCCTGTTTAAGGTCAGTCAAGCTGTGCTGAGCGTGCCCTTTACTTTCCCGTCCCACTGAGGAGGGTCCTGGAGGGCGATCTGCATTGCGTGACCGAGTTCACGGACATTTTTTATGCCGTGTCGGTGTCACGAAAAAGGAGCGAAAGCGTCGGGCTGAGCCACCTGAGTCCTGCAGATGCTGTCAAAGGGCAGGGCCAGTGTTACATGTAACAAAGCCTAAGACTACAAACCTATCCGTGACCATACCACCTTAGTGTTCCCTAAGCTGGGGGATTTGGAGAGGTGAGAGGTTACAGTATTTGTTTTCCCAAGGACAAGTAACTTTACACAAGCAGCAGTAACAGCTTCAAAAAGTTGGAAATGAGCCACAACAGAGTATCTTCAAGTACTGTTACCGTAGAGTGACGACTGCCGCTTTAATCTTTGTATCTTTAATGAAGACACTGATTAACCCTGTAAAGCCTGAGCCATGAAATAACTGCCAGAAAAATTTAAACTGGTGTGTTTATTGAACCTTCTGACTCGATGACTTCGATTAAAAGCACTCACAGAAAGGTTAATCCGCTCCAAGACAGTAAGCTTCAGTTCCTGATTATTATTATTTTCCTCTTGCTAATTCTTCAGTTTATTAATGTGAACAAGCAGACGTGGCCCTGCACTCGCACAAACCAGCGACGCAACTGTATCCCTACCCTGGAGTGAGCGAGCTATAAACTAATGCATAAATAAAACAGAAAATTATAAATCCATTCTTTTCCAGCTGCAGCTCCAACTTTCTTTTTAAAAACGCCACACTGGCAGAGAGCTCATTAGCTCACCCTGCAGTTATTTGGTGAGCTGTCGCTCATCACCCATTTCTCACTCAGTTAAATGAGGTTATTGTTGCTGATGCTCATTTAGTTCAAATGGCTGCTACTCTGAACAACAAGCCTGATTTTATCACCCACACATCACTCTCAGACACCACAAGCTGTTAAATGATGTTCTTCATGATGATGGTGTTTATATATGATGTCAGCATTGTGGTGCTGTGGGTGCGTGTGGGTGCGTATGTGTATTTGCGTGTGTCCATATATACTAAGGCACACATGCTGACTTTTACCCCTGATGTATTCCTGGTATATTGCTGACAGCCTGCAGTCTGAGGAATACCTTCCTTTAATGATTGCTGGGTGTATACTGTATGTGTATGTGTATATCAGCAGGGCCAACAACAGCCTCCTAACTGCTGACAGAACCGCATGCGTGAAGGTCAGAGCACAGAAATCCGACTGAAAAAGATGGAGGAAACTAAACTGAATGAACTAGCACCAAGAACTCTGTAATTAACATTTGGGTTTTGCTTCTGGAGCCATTTAAACAATTATATTTTCAAGTAATGGAAGTGAGACTGTGTGTCTGTTTGTCAGCCTTTATATTACATCACATGACATAAATTAGGAATTATTCATAAAAGCACTTCTAAACATCACAAAGTTATCTATTCCCAGGACCCTGTGCTTGCCAATAGACGTGTAATTCTAGCAAACCCCGTTAGTCCAGCCAGTGTGTCAACGCAATGAGAGGCTGCATTTGATCTTCTTTCTTGGGGGGTCTTTTGTTGACCTGATTTCAGCCTAAATACACAGAGATGTTGGAAGTCTTCTAGTGCATAAACACTGTTCTGTTTATACAAGAGTTTGCATACACTCACGAGTTCACACAGTTGATGACACATAAGGTACCACAGTTGTGTATCTGGAGCATTGATTTGGGCACTCATGGCCCCTCGTGTAAAAGTGGAAACTATAATTTAGGCGTCATCCTGAGTTTGGAGAGATCGTGTAAACTGTGTCACAGTTTGCAGATGGTAAGAATTCTAAAAATAAAGCTGAATCAATCAAATACATAAAAGTCATCGATGCCCTCCGCATGACTGGTGACAGCAAAGACTTTGCACGCTTCTTGTCATTTCTGTACAGTTGGTTACCAAAACACAAAAGGCAAAAGTGCTATAAAAAGACATCAGTGCCGTTTGAAACTCTCTGAACACCGTCACAACGACAAGCAGCCGGGAAGAAGAAAGAAACATCCCAAACTCTTAATAACCCGAAAAACAGACAGAGACGAGCAAGGGGTAGAGTAAATAAAGTACAGAAGTGCGGGATGAAAAGGAGGTACCTCGTTGCAAACGTGCGTGTGTGTGTGTGTGTGTGTGTGTGTGTGTGTACGTAATCTATTCAGGATATGGAGATTACCATTAAATCGTCCGGCAGGGATTACACTCCCTTTCACTGAGCTGATTTGCAGGCCACACTTATAAATGGGGGTTAACAGCTTGTTATAAGACCCTCGATCGTGTGTGTGTGTCTGTGTGTGTCCCCGTGTCCCATGTGTCAAGCTAATCTTCATTGCTCAGAGCGATGTGAAGGCCAAAGAATAGCAGCCGGCAGGGTGAACATCAGTGAAACAAAGACGTGACGAGAGATGGGAGGAGAGGGAGCAGAACAAAAGAAAACACACACACACAGAAAATTAGTTGGATGCACTCAGCCAGGTCACATCAACAGCTCTGCAATGTCTGAATTAGAACATATAACTTTGTTACTTCATGCCTGCACTAATGAACATGTCTGCATCTTATAAAAGAACAGTTTTAAACTCACTCCTCACAGCAAGTCTTTGATCCTAACAGGACTGCTTATTCCTCAGACACACACACACACACACACCCACACACACACACACACACACACACATACGCACGCACCCACACACACACACACACACACACACACACACACATACACTCACACACACACACACAAATAGGTAACCATCTTACAAACAGTTCAGCAGTATTCATATCAATTTCATGTAGCTATGGTTACATGGGTAAAACTTGTGCTTGTTCCACAGTTGCTGACGTGTGCGTTAGTGCTGTGCTCTCACCTCCGTGGGAGCTGCAGTCCAACAGTAGTTTGCATTGTAAACAAATCTACAGGAATCACAGCTGAAAGTCATCTGCCGGGAAGCATCTATTTGCAGGCAAGCTGGATAAGAGAAAATTGTTCTGTGTGGCAACTAATCGACTGGCCGAGCTGGACACCAAGAGCCAATCATCTCGAAGGACTGACTGACTATTGTTTGCCCTTTTATAACCTTTATAATTAATCTGCTGGGAAAAGGGAGGAGGGTTCTGTTTAGAAGTACTGCTACAAGTAGAGAAGACAGACCCGCTCCCCTGTTTACTTAGACACACATTTCCCTGCACTTATAAAAGCAAGGCTAACAGGGGGAGTGCGCAGAGGAATTGCTGATGTCTATCAGCGCCAGCGAGTCAACAACACCGCTGACCTGCCGATGATGCTGTTTGAACTGTTTACAGATCAAAGAGGAGGAGAGCGAGAAGCTTTAAGTCAACACTTGAACCGACTTGAAAATCCGGGCGCGTGTATTTGTAACGCAGCGCTCCATCTCGACATAAGCCGCTACCCTGATTTCGGCACAGTCTGATCGAAAAACAAGAGCCAAACTCTGAGAAGCAAAGTTATGGAAGCTTAAGCACGCTTCCAAACGCTCCTCCAGTTTGCGAAAATGTTAAGTCTTTCATCCCAAACTGTCTTTCTGTCCTTTTCATAAAGCAAAGCACATCTGGGTTCACATCTGTGCTCTGACTCAGACATCACCTGGCAAACACATGCTGCCGCTTCACGCTCGATAACAGAGGAAAACAGAGTTTCCACTTAGCTTTCACATGCTGAACTGTTGATGGAAAAAGCAAACTTTAATAGTGGTACTGCTGCCAACAAATTAAAAAACGAGCATAAAGTCAATCAAATAGGAAATGATACAGACAAGGCTCGCTGCAACATGAAAAACCAAAATAAAAGGATTATATAAACATGTATGGTCCATTCAAAGTGAACACACCCTTCAGTATGTAAAATAATTGAGAAACTAGTTCCACCATCTAGATTGTTCCAATTAGATTTGCATCACTCACAACATGAAAATATCAAATCCCCAAATTATCAGATTCATCTCAGCTTGAAATGAGTTTATAGAAATGTAAACGGTGAACAGCTGATCATAATCAATAAACTTTTGCCACGTGGCACTAAATCTGGACACGCAACACTGCAGTTTTGGGCCTTCTCACGTCTTTATTCACGCACCGAAGCTCAAGCAAAACTGAAAAAAGCTCAAGTTTTTCTTTCAGGCACATAGATGTCAAATTCACAATAAGCATCATAAGTGACGTGTGATCGTGACTTCCTTTGTTTAACAGCAAACAACAGAAATAGGTAATGCATCATATTATTGGACGAAGAATCATGCAGTAGCTTCCTTGTGTTTTGAAGTTTTGTGAGAAGTGTCCTAAGCAACCGTATCTGATTTGAGCAGAGTAAAATAAAAATGTGATAAAGTGACTTTTTGTTTATGAAATAAAGATGTCAGTTATGACCTCAGCGTCCAAAATCGCTGCGATAAGACTAGAAAATTCTCTTTGTTCTTTTTTTTCTTAGCCTTCAAAGTGGTAAACACACACACGCCCTCACACACACACATACACACACCTAACACTGATCATAAATAAATGCATAACGAATGAAGTCATCATTTATACACACACACTCACTTTCAGACGCCTTTATTTCACACACACAAAGAGTCACGCATGCTCACACTACACTATGACCTCATCCCCCACATCATCCCTCCTCCATCCCATCCCATCCCATCCCACCACACACACACCCTCATACACAGAAAGGGTCAATCCATTAAGACGCAACAGCAGCTGATCCCTTCCTTTATTTTCCGCTTGTTTCATTTCATTGTCTGCGCTAAATGTAAATATATCAAAGAGAGTGCTTAGGATATCAGGATTAGCAGCTGAGTTGGTCTGAACCTGAATATGTAATCACTAACATGATGTCAAACAATTTCATAAAGCGTGATGTTGTTTTTGCTTTATTACAGCACAAACTGTGAGCGGGGGGGCGGGGTAACAGACTGGATAGATTAAAGGCACCACGAGCTTCAAAAACAATACATCTTATCACACTGAATCATTTAAAATACTGTTACGACTTCAAGAAGCTCCAAACAGATTTTTATCAGAATCTCATCCCAGAGCGCATAAATTAACCAAAATCACCAAAGTGCTGCAACAGCGGAGCAACCACCACCTACCACGCCGAGACATCCAGCGTGTTTCCATTCTGCTTTTACTGCGCTGACAGGCGGAGGAAACTTTTCATTTTCCTGTTTTTACTTTCGTTTTTAAATGCACCAGTTGTAGCGAATGACTGTTTTCAGCTCTTTTCGGGTTGTTTTCAGTATCAGCCTTCTGCTCGTTGGCTGTAACTTGAATATTCTTGCTTTGGGATGATTTTCGAATAAAACAAAGCACAGATATTTAGTGTCATAAACACCAACTCCATATTAAGCGTTTTAATGATGGGTGTGGAGGGCACAGGTGGTGAGTTCCTTTGAGATCGTGACTCACATTATTTTCCCAAACGATTCAGGGAGCCCTGGTGCCCACGGGGGTTTGTTAGGGTTCTTCGCTCAGCTTTTAGTTTTCCCCCGTTACTCCTCTGTGTTCAGGTACTGTATACGAGAAGGCTTCTTTTCTGCACTGATACTAGTACCAGTAGGGATCTCAACACACATGAAAAAGATATTTCAAACCTGATCCTGGGAGAATGAAGAGCCTTCTTAATGCTGCAGTACTTGCATCCCTGCTACAGATGTGTCCATGTAAATTCAGCCATGGGCTTTCTGAGGAAATGCATACATCCTTTCTTTTTGCCAAAGTATATTAAATACATTTTATATGTAACTGGGAGTGCTGGAGCTCTGATAGATTGTTTTTTTTTTTTGTTCATTCAGCACCTGTTAAGATTCTTTTATTTTGCATTTACATATGGGTGTTTGCCTTTTAACACAGATGAGATTAAGGCATTAAAAATGAACATTAATACTGTTTTGCTGAGCATTTAATGGTAATAAAAACACCTGAAAGTAGTCTATCCATACTGCACTGATTTCATGTTTCTCCCTTTTACACGGCAGCTACTTTAACAATAAAAGTTATTGCTACAGGTTTAATAGTAGAGGAAAGTTTTTCACTAGAAAGCCATCAGGGAGGATACATGTATGAGATTGTGAGCGTGTGTGTGCATTTATGACTCCAGGGAAGCTGCTACTGTCATCACACTTTTTCTTTTCTTCGCTGGGGTCTCTGTCTCTGTTTTTTACCTCCAGAGGTTTTTGTATTTTGAGGTAGTCGCTGATCTCATTGGCCTTGCTGGAAAAGCCAGGCGGGTGTACGCATGACTCATACATGCCTGTGTGTGTGTGTGTGTGTGTGTGTGGTTTACAGACCAGGCCGATAAAATCCTCTCTATATTACAAAGTCTTGGGGGTAAAAGAGAAACACTCTGTTTCTCCACTTTCCTGTGTCCTGCAGTTCATCCCTGAATAATTCAGATGTCTTCCCTCTTTCCCTCACTTGCACTCAGACACACACACACATCATGTCTTCAGTTGGCATCAAAGTTAATTTTCCTTTGATCTGGATGGAAACAGAGGTCATGTATGAATCGGAAAATCCATCTTGGGTCATAATTTTGGCTCCAAGCTGTTTTCTCTGTAACTCCTTGTAGTACTGCCACACTGGTCTACACTGGTAAGACTCAGTTTTTTAAAATAGGATTGATTGATTAATGAATATATTCACTGATTAACTGATCTAAAAAAAAGTATGCTTTTATTTTTCAACTTTCAGTGTTTGATGATTAATCTATGGAAGAGGATTAGGGCCACTGGAAGAAAAAAAAACGTGGGCATGTCTTTTTTTTCTTCTTTTCCAGAATTCTGAGAAAAAAAAGTCAAAATTCTGAGATTAAAGTCAGAATTCTGACTTTTTTTTTTTTTTTAGAATTCTGACTTTTTTTTGGAATTCTGACTTTTTTTTGGAATTCTGACTTTTTTTTTGGAATTCTGACTTTTTTCTCAGAATTTTGACTTTTTTTCTCAGAATTCTGGAAAAGAAGAAAAAAAAAAGACGTTCCCAGTTTTTTTCCCCCCAGTGGCCCTAATCCTCTTCCATATTAACCAGACCAACAGCCCCAAACTGAAAAGCTTATACGAACATAAAACAGCCAAAACCTTACCACTGGTACTCTCCCAGTATGTAAGCACATCATTAAAACATCTGTAAACTTATTTGACACATTTTAAAAATGAAGAAATGAAGAGACTTTCCTCTAATGCCACACGTTTTCTCAGACATAAACTGCCTGTCTCTCCTCTGTCCTTGGCCCCCTACATGCACATGTATATATGGATTGGATACACATGTACCCACACACACACACACTGCAGCACTTGTCTATTCCCCCAGGTATTCCTGGCAACATTGTGGATTAAAATAGCTGGCGACCCACATATCCCCTTATAGCAAGCATTGCAGTGTTTCACCAGACAACACAAGTATTTGTCCACTTACAGCAGCACAGCTGGCCCGATTCAACGCCTGCTATTTTTAACTAACACTGAAAAATGGTGTTGCTCGAACACTATTATGAATAGATTTACTTTTGATATTTGCTGAATTCACATTGGTTGGTACGTGGAGATTTAGGCCTTAAAGACACAGATGTGGAGACTGGTCTGTAACACCTTGGTAACTTCAGTGTGGAGTGTGCTAGCACTCCACACTGAAGGTTGCTAGCAGTTACTAGCATGAAACTGGTTGGAGGTTTACAGTGCTGCATGAAAAAGCAACGCTCCTTTTGATTGCTTTGGTTGCTAGCAAGCTGCTAATTTGAGTTAAATGTGCAAATGTTTAATTTTTTGCTCTTCTAGCATTATTTATACGTTAGCACTAATGCATCCATTCAGTCTATGGATGTGCCTTGTTACTCATGTATGGTTGCATTTGTTGATAATACACAAACTTCACAAACAAATGGGCTGACATCACCGAGTCTTTGCCCATCGTTTATATGCTGTCTATGATAGTCTATGATTAAGCTTTGCTAAATTAACCAGTCAGTTATATTTTAGCCCCAAACTGAAAATTTTTCATTCAAAACATGATTACATGGTAATGATAAGAAGTCAACTTAATGACTCAGACATTTTACATTGATGGCTCTGGATTTTTGTTCATGTTTAGTAGTTATTTGAGGAGATGAAAACGTGAAATAAAAAAAGCCAACACGGCTGTTTTAAAATGAAATCAAAATCATGTAGTCATAGTTTTCTTTATTTAGTTTTATTTAGCTTTTTTAAATTCAAAGCAGGTAGAGGGAGAACGAGACCGGGTTTAGATTTACTTCAGCACAACAAGACTGTTGGCAACATGAGAAACCCCATCTTCAGTTTGTGAAACGATGGTCTGCGTCTCTTCTTCACTGTACTCAAAGTTAAAGGAAATCTCAATGCTACAACACACAGTTCTACACAGTCGACATGTTTCCAGCTTTGTGGAAACAGTTCAGTCAGCTTTGCGTAGCTCTGGTGAATCTATTGTTTCTGAGTTGTCTTACCTCCCACCACACCCCCAACCCTAACCCAAGACAAAGAGTACAGTCGTGAAGAAAAACAAGACAAATTCCCAAGGTCATCCCCCTCACTGCATCTGACCCATTTACTGTCCCGCTCTGCGCACTCACTCACACACCAATCATGCATGCATAAAGGCGCACTGAGACCCTGGCACGATCCGTCCCCACTTCAACTCTGTCTCAGCCTCAACACAGACATCACAGTCATACCTACACACACACACACACACACACACACACACACACTCACACACACACACACAAACACACACACACACAGAGCTGTGCTGGTATACTTTATTATGGCCTGAAATCTCTAATAAAAACTTCATACAGACACATTTTAACAGTGGCTTTAAGTGGGGTTTGCTAACTATTCAATATTTTTTTTTTTTTTTAATCTAACGCATGTTTCTAAATAACAGTTCTATTCAGATTATGTTCAAATATATATTGTTAATCTGGACTAAAAATTGCCCTGCTATAAATGTGCCATTCATATATACTATTTTAGTGAAATCATGCTAATAGATTTTTGCCAGCCACCCTCATATGCAGCAAACAAATGTCAGATGGCTGTTTGTCACTATCACTCAAGAGATATGTGATGAACTCTAATGTGTACTGGTGAAACCCAAACAAGAAGATGTCAGGAATAATCTGTCATTAACCAACCGAGGTGGTTGTTGCAAAGGACTTTCCTTCAACAGCTGGATGAACCTGCACATGTACATTAGTCTCAAACATTTAGTTTTTTGCTAGTCTGTCTCAGAGCTTGACTGGTGACACAACAAAATACAGTAACAGAGGATGGTGTCCTTTGACCTTGAACATAAGTGGCCAGCTGGGTACCTTAAAGACACGTGACTGACAAAGGTGTAAATGGCCACGGATTGCAGCCGTCCACTTGTGAAAAGAAGCAAACAAGTGTTGATATGGTCCATAAGTTGACACTGATGTGTAGCCACGCCAATGCACCGGTGTAGGTGGGATTTGGGGTGTGCAGAGAAGTGAAGTAAAATCAATAGGAATAGCAGCAATTCGTGGTCTCTTCTTCTTCTTCTTCTGCTGTTATTGCTCCTCCATTGTTCCAGCTGTTTCATACCTCAGTGTCAGATAAAATAATTCAACTTGCTGGAGTACACATATTCAAAGCTGGAGCCAAATGGCCATCTTTGATGATATTTTGAGTAACTGAGAAGTAGTATAATCTATTTAATATAAATCAGGGTAAATCTGACTATATTCAAGCAAAATGGGAAAGACTTCATTCAATTTAAGTGACTTTCAACATAGCATGGTTGTATTTCAGTATTCAGAGTACTTCAGAAACTGCTGATCTGCTGAGATTTTCCCACATAACCATCTCTCTGGTTTATAAAGTAAAAAGAGAAAATATACAGTGAGCAGCAGTTTTCTGGAGAAAAAACGTCTTGTCAATGCCAGAGTTCTTCGAGCTGCTTGGAAGGCAACAGCGACTCAAATAGCAACTTGTTACAAGCAACACTTAACATGTCAAACTTTGAAGAAGATGGACTATAGCAGCAAAAGACCACACCAGGTGTCACTCCTGTTAGCTAAGAACAGGAAACTGAGGTTACGATTCTTAAGAACTTAAAAACAAAAACTGGACAAAACCTGACGAGCCTTGAAAGAATGGATCCATCCTGTCGTGTATCAATGGTTCAGGCTAGTGTTGCTGGTCTCATCTGTTGAGGGATTTTTTTTTGGAACATTTTGGGCCCAAAGTGAGAATTGTTTTCTTACATAACTTCATAAATTGTTGGTTTTTTTAACTAACAGACTGAGTTACAATTTAATAAAAAATCTAGTGGCACATTTCAAAGCCATATTTTGGTGTAAGTCTTCACTCTATTATTGTGAAATCAGCGGCGATGCATGCATGTGTAAGTCCTTCCTGGATGGTGTACTGCCAGCTGTTGGCCTTGGCAAGCTAGCACACACATACACTCATTTCCTCAGCCACTGTCAACATCCTCTGCACACTACGAATGATGTCATTGCCCAAACACACACACACACAAACACACACTGACTGCATGTGAGCACCCAGGTGGCTGATGGTTAAGTACAAACTAAAGGCTAGAAATTAAAAAGAAGCGAAGAGCATGCAAAGCTTAACAAATCTGGAAAATAGTGCCATACAGTTAAAAGTAAAATTTGACATTTTGTGCATTTATTGGCTAAAATAAAAGGGAGACTCCCAGAAAATTGCATTATAAAAGAGCTGCAGCAGCACTTCTGGAACATCGTGACATTTCAGTGCTGCTGATTTCAGTGCACGAAAGATGTTTCTGGCCAAACACGGCATGTTTTTGTTAGCTGCCCTTTTTGGGATTTCTACCAATGTTCCACTTTTGTAGTAATAAATGAGAAAAAAAACCAGAAGAACAAAGGGGGAAAGGGAAGCTGGCCCCACAGTGTCATTGTTTATTTGGAAAAATAGGTTTCTGTCTGTCTTTATATGACAACTTTATCAACTTTTCCACCTCGGTCCAGCGGAAAAACCCTTTCGCTAAAGTGAGGCATTTCCTCGAATTCCTAGCATCGCACTTCCATTTTAAATGTGCAAATTCAAAATGTGCATAAACAAAGAGGCGTCTGGAAGAGAACGGGGGGAGCAGTAAAGGAGGGAGGTAGGCAGAGAGAGAGAAAGAGAGATGGTTGAGTAGAGAATAAGAGGCCTGGATGGATGCCAGGTCACAAGTCTTTATCCCTGAGCCAATTGGTCTGCAAACACTAGCTCAGCAGGATGTGGAGACACAAACACATACACAATACAACACACCTGTGTGTGTGTGTGTGTGTGTGTGTGTGTGTGTGTGTGTGTGTGTGTGTGTGTGTATGTGTGTACGGGTTCGTACTATCCTGGTGGGGACCAAAATCTGACTTTTACTATCCTGGTGGGGACTTTCTGCACCGTGGGGACCAAAATCCAGGTCCCCTCGGGGTTGAAAGCAATTTTCACACTCAAAATGCGGTTTTACTGTCAGGGTTACAATTAGGTTATGGTTAGGGTTAGGCATTCATTTTTAATGGTTAGGGTTAGGGTAAGGGGCTAGGGAAAGCATTATGTCAATGGGATGTCCCCACGAGGATAGCAAACCAGACATGTGTGTGTGTGTGTGTGTGAGAGAGAGAGTGCGTCTCACCCGAGCTCAGCCTGTGATCACCACGAGGACTTCTCTTAATAAAAGCGGATAAAATCAGACACTCCTGGTTTTTTTATTTTCAAATAACATCCCGAATACAAGTGCATTTATCTACAAACTCCATTCTAAAAGCAGAAAGGAGAGAAGCTAAAAAAACAGACCTGCTTATTGTAATTATTGCGATACACTGTATCCTGTAATCCATTTAAACATCTGACAGAAAGAGCTGCTTTGCAATTAAACTGACATATTTTTCTAATGTAAAAATCTGCTTATTGAAAGATAACAGCGCTATCAGTTACTGAGGATGGAGTCATAAAGTTTTCAGGTGTCAAATCAAGCTATAATTAAAAGAAGGCAATGGGAACGAGGCACAACATCATCAGTTATTTCGATGGGGTCTATTTAAATAAACAGCTTCTGTTTTTGTTTCTTTTTAGTTCTGATGTCCTACAGAACACAATTATATAGAATTTAAATGGTTATAAATCGCAGGCTGTTCTCAGGCTTAGCACCTTCAGTGCTGCAAAGCGTGTTGTTAACTTAGCATCTTAGCACCCAGTCTCCCACTGCTTCCAGTGCTCTCTCCACCAGAGCCACAGGAAACCGATAGCTCTTCAGATCTGAAGGCAGGTAGTGCAGCAGACAAGAACCGATCCTAAAATACCACAAAAAAGCAAGTGGGAAATCAATATATATGCAACACATGACATATAATAGGATGATTCACTACACAATAGCACATTCCCACTGTGCGCTTGAAGCATGAAGATATGAATGGGTAAATCTCCTTGTAAACTGTAGTAATCGCGCTCCATGGTGAATACTGCTGGAGAGTTGCCCTCCATAGAAAACCACTCATCTTGAAAGATCAGGGCTATGGCTTTCACAGTATAAGCTCTCTCCATCACGAGTGCAGTTCATTTGTTCTGCTTTCCTGCCACGGCAGTCTGACTGCTCACTTTCTTATCTAATCTCTGCCACCGTAGACTGAATGCCTTATTCACTTACTGAATTATGGGTTCCCGGGCAAGTGCCTATGTGTGTGTGTGCGTTTGACTCGAGTGATTTCAAATTATGAGGAAAAGACAATAACTGTGTGTGTTTGGAGCACGATAAAAAAGAAAGTGAATGAATGCAGTGATTAGAGCGGCTCATACTGAAGGCAGAATTGGCACCAGCTTCCACACTGTAAGAAGTGGAGCAGCGTGCTTGTGTCTCAATGCCTCTGTTTACTGTTACAGCCTTAAATGCTTCTCTGATTTGTGCCGGTCACTGGATTGTAATATCTGCAAGTACTTCCTAATTGTGACTGTGTCAGAATTTCATAGTGGGGTTCCTTTTAATCATCTGTTTCCAAATTTTACATGTTTGCCTTCCATTCTTTGCAGAACACCAGGGTATTGTCACAAACAACTGTGCTGTGATGGTGTTGGTCCTTCAGCCAGCTGAGGAGAAGAGCTGAAGTGAAACGGAGTGTTAAGAACAACGAAAAGTGTCACTTTTTCACCCAATCAGCACTTCACCTAAACGCATCATCTATGCCGAGCTACGCGCTGTTGGTTTTTTGGAGGACTGCAAACAACTCTTCTGCATAGGCAAATACCTACGCAAACAGACACAGCCGCTGTACCATAAAATTCCCGGGTAGTCCATCCCAGCATGCAGAGGGCTAATAGTAGGTCAGCCTAGACTAGTCGCCAGGATGAAAAACGAAGACAAACAGGGCTTCTGCCAATCAGCCTGAGAATGGCAAGTTTCAGTTAGGAATGGAAACACTCGTATTAACACGATGAAGTCTGGTGCTTCTAAAAGTTGTAGCTGCAGATGTGAAATATTTCTGACAGCTACAATATCAGCAAAGGTGTCGAAAAAAAGAAGTGTAAGAGATGTATGAAAATTGACAGAAGCACTAACACAATTCAGCTGGAGCGATCACGTTTTATATATCGTGGAAGTCACAGCTGCTTTTGGTTTCATTTCCAGTAACACAATCTTCCATCACAGAAGAATTCTGGTCGGGTCCACTGGAACTGGAAGAGTGTACACCTGGACCTACTGGTGACACAAGGCTCACTGGCGCACGTGAGGAGTGAAGGCTGTACCGACCGATTCAAAAGATGAGCTACTGTAGCTCAAGCTGTCGAAAAAGGTGATGCTGGCTCTGATAGAAAGGTGTCAGAATACACAGTGGATCACAGTTTGCTGCTTATGGAGTTGCATAGTCACAGACCAGTCATGATGCCCAAGCTGGCCACTGAAAACACCAACATTGGGCACTTGAGCATCAACACTGGACCACGGAGCAATGAAAGAAGGCAGCGTGATCTGATGAATCATGTTTTCTTTTGCATCATATGGAAAGCCGAGAGCAAGTGTGTTTCTTACCTGGGACCAGGACACAGTATAGAAAGAAGGCAAGCAGGCAGAGGCAGTGTGATACTTTGGGCAATATTCTGCTGGGAATCCTTGGGTCCTGCCATCCATGTGGGTGTTACTTTGACATGTACTACATACCTAAGCATTTCTGCAGACCATGTACCCCTTTCATTCCATGAAGACTACTGTTGAAAGCTAATTATAATGTACCTGGATAATGCACCTTGCCAGAAAGCAGAAATGTTTTAGGAATGACTTTGAGGTGTTGACTTGGCATTCAAAATTTCAAGATTTCAGTCCAATCGAGCATCTGTGGGATGTGCTGGACAAACTAGTCCGATTCACGGAGCCTCCACCTCACAACTTACAGGACTTAAAGAATCTGTTGCTAACATTTTGGTGTACCACAGCACACCTTCACTGGTCTAGTGGAGTCCATGCCTTACAGAGTCTGAGGTGTTTTGGCAGCATAAAGGGGGACTAACACAATGTTAGGCACATGGTCATAATGTCTGATCTGTTTCCCTCTAGACTAAAGGATGGATGCTGTATGAACAGCAAAACACTGTCAGGTTAAGATGTGTTAATAAATAAGCATAGCCTAAAAAGAGAAAAAGAAGGGGTGAAAGGGATGAACTGTAAGGATAAAAGAACATTAACTAATGTTATGCATTAAAAGCTGTAACCGAAACATCACAATTTTTATTCTTCATCTCTGTCTCTCTTCCACAGTGCGTCTCCCTCCTCTAACTCCTCCAGCCGGTTATTAGAGATGACTGTCTCTTCCTGAACCTGGGTCTGCTAGAGGCTTCTTCCTGTTAAACGGGAGTTCTTCCTTCCCACTGTCACCAAGTGCTTACTCATAGGGGCTCATCAATGTATCAGTACTATTCTAATGTCTTTATCTTACAATATAAAGCATCTTGCGGTGACTGTTCTTGTCATTTGTCGCTATATAAATAAAACTGAATTGAATAGAACTTATCAATTCTGTTTTAAGTGGCTTTTTTTAAAAAGTTGATTTTCCGACATTTGAATCAGGCATTACACAAGCCACAGCTAAATTTCTCTGTTCTGTTGTCTCTTTCTTTTTCTCTTCATTTCTTTGTTTTTTCCTCACTCATCTTCTTTTTGCGACTATGAGGAAGCAGCTGTGTTTCACATACAATTACATAACTCTGTGTGTGTGTGTGAGTGTGTGTGTGTGTCTGCATTAACACACGCCGGGAAATGACACAGGCAAAAAGAAGATGAGAGCAGAAAGGCGATGGACAAACATCTTCTCTTCTCTCTGACTAACTTTCATCTGCCTTTATTCACTTTATCTGTCTTCTGGTGTCTCTCTCATCCTTTCCTCTCACTCCGTGTCTCGCTGCCCCTCTGTCCCCTCCATTCTTTCCTCCACCGCCACATACAGAGTTACTGGGCTGTGAAATGTGAAAAACTGCAGCATGCATGGCAATTCATTATCTTGTCAAACTTCCCCGGGCCTGCCCCAAGCCACGGGCAGACACAGAGAGACGAAAATAGGAGTGAGAAAGAGACATAGACAGAAAAAGGGGTTCATGTAATGGTCCATGCAGTAGGTTAACAGGTTACCAAGAAGATGAGGAGAAAGACAAGTTTTCGAGCCGAGTCGGTCAATTATTACTGGCGTGAGTTTTGATGTTCACGAGTAGTGCTAATACATTTTATGATTTGAATCTCTGCTTCTGAATTTTATTATTTCATATTAAGGCAAGCAACGGTTAGATTTCTGAGGATTCATTTTGAAAAGGCACGGACTGATTGGCCAGAGCTATGTTTCATGGTTAAATTTACACACACATAGGCACAACACTGGCAGACAGCATCCCTGAAAAAGATACAGGGTTGTAGGCTGGCCTAATGGAGACACTGTATCTCAGTGACACTGAGCTTGCTGGGCCAGCATAGTGCTGTAATGGTACCACAGCAAATAAATCAATCAGCCTGAAAGGAATTATGGACACACAGAGCATGTAAACTAAGGGATGAGATGAGAAAGAGACCGTGCGAGTCGGCCAGTTAAAAGCACCGTTGGGCGTTGGAATAGGCTCGACACCTGCAAAGATTGTCGACATAGCGCATTAGACTGTAAACGCAGATTTACAGTAACCACATGAAACCTAAACGTCTGCTCCAGGGTTCAGTTTCGTCGTCCCTCTTTTCTCACTGTGTCCATTTCCCCCCTCATTCATCAGATTTTGGTGTAGCCTTGCTTTGAAATAAATGGATTACATCTAATTGGGGAGCCTGCATTTGCTATTTGATCCTTGAGCCACTCGGCACACACTCACAAATCCCTAAAGCCCATCACATCATCCCAAACCTGCAAAGATGCAGCAATTACACACAGACCATGGGCTCAATACTGTCAGAGGCACTAAGGCGGATAGGCAGGAGAGAGAGAGCGAGAGTGTGTTTTCCACATGTTTAGCCATGATGCAAAGAGCCTGATAAAAGAGGCCTGTATGAGGAAACAAAGACCAGGAACAGGGACAGTCAGGAAAGATAAATGACATCCACAAATCTGCTTCCTTGTGTGTGTTGTTTGCCTGAGTGTGTGTCTGTGCGTGTGTGTTGTTCCGTCCATCTGACAGCAAACGGCCAATTACTGTCGAAAGTGGCGGGATGAGTCCTGCCAGACCACAGCTTTCCATTAGTGCATGCCAGCCAAGCGTGTGTGTGTGTGTGTGTGTGTGTGTGTGTGTGTGTGATGGAGTGAATAAGGGGATAGAAGAAGACAGAAGGAACAAGAGTGGAAAAAAAAACGTGGGTGTGCCTGGTTTATGTGTGTGTATGTTTGTCTTTCTCCCCTCTGCGTCCCCACTTGTGCAGATAAATTCGACAAAAACACATTTACATTTTTTTTCCTCCCTCTTTCGAAGCTTTGGCCTTCCATCCATAATCACCCAGCGCTTTCCACAATGAAAACTGAGTTTTCAATCAAAAACGCTCCCTTTGATGAATATGAACTCTTACATAGCTGTTTGTACGGCTAAACAGCCGCAGGGTAAGTAAATAAATTCTTAATATTTTGGATGCTGTTTGAATGTCTTACCTGGAGGCATAAAATAGTATTTGCAATTGTTTCTGTGTGTTCTGTGTAGAGAGAGGTCAGGGAGGTTGCTAGCATAGCTTAGCACAAACACTATGAGCAGGTGAAAACTGCTAGCTTCCACCAAAAGAAAAAGCTTCAAGTTAGCCTTCTTTTCATTTAAAATGTTCCTACTAAGAAAACAACAGCAAATGCTTTGTACATCAAAAAGTAGCTCTAAGCTATGTAGCTTGCTATTTGCTCATTAACTACAAGAGACTTCAGTATTTAAAGCTAATGAGACATGTACATGTTATAACTTTGATAACTTGGAAGGCAACTTTGCCTTAAGTATTGGTGATGGGCTAGGCTAAGCATGTTTGGAACAATCACTGCAAAAAAAAAAAGAAAACCTACTGATTAATTTATATGTTATTACTAACCAGTCCTGCTGATTGGCAGGAAGTGGCTCAAAGCTAACTAGCCATAACAGGAGCGAGCTAATTAGAAGAGCCTGCTTTAGACTGGCTCAGTAATACTGTAGATATGAAGTGGCTGACCTACGAAAGGCTTTGAGTCTTCTACACATCTTGTAAGCTAAGTAATGAATGACTACATTTCTGTTGCATTTAGCATCAAGTTAGCGCTTCTGTCTTGGAAAAGCTTTAAAAAAATCTCTTGATTACCCTAATTAACCTGATTACTGTGTGCATTACCTTGCACGTACAGTTAAGGACTTTTATATGCTCAGTTTGTAACACAAGAATGAACATGTAACTATGATTTTTGGTATGAAGACACCACATACACTTCAATGGCAAAGAACACAACAACCAGTACAAATTTTACCCCAGTGTGAAGTACAGTGGGGGGGGTAAAACTGCTCAGCAGAGGGCAGCGTCAGCTCTTTTTGTGTGGCAACTATTTTATTTACCTAGATGGTATTGCTTTTGTTGCTGTGGAGTAGCTGTGTGTGTGTGTGTTTTATGTATGTATTAACCTTTATTTTTTATTTTTGCCCCAGATATCCAAGCAAATATTTGCAAGAAAATCAATAACTCAGGTGTCCAAGACACGATGGCCTGGACAGCAAACAGGAATAAAGACTGCTCCAAGCTCACCAGACTAGTCCTAATTAGTTTTCCTCCTCAACACTCTTAATCAATTAACGATATAACAGACAGAAAAAATAGGTTACTGTGGCTGGAAGTGTGTGCTGTTTGCACTAAAAATAGGACATTGTGAATTTGTGTCAGTAAGACAGTCATAGAGGAGAACCGCAGTTTGGGCTTTATTCAGCACCGTGGGAATTATCATGGTTCTACTACTCAAATACATGAAACAGAGCAATCCGGCATTGTCGGAGTGGACTGTGCCATGCAGGGGTCCACTGGGGGATTTTTGATGGACTGATTTACTGAACATTAGATTTCATATAAAGGCACCCACACACTTACAAGAGGCTGTAAGGTGGATTCCAATTAACAGAAATTTCCATTTCTCAAATTCAAGCAGGGAAAACTTAAGTGAAAATATCACCCTGTGATTGGTTAGCAAATCATAAAACATGACCCATACGATATACTGTGTTGCTTAGCCTTTTAAACATTGCCTCTGTCTGTGAAACAGAAAGAAATGAAAGATGTGGTACATCTTTCATTTTGTGGTACATCTGGACCCACAGACCACAAAACTCGCGTGGCTGTACGTACTCCGCGCAGAGAAAATCGCGCTTGATCTGTTTCATGCCATTAAAATGAAGATTTTACATTTGAATAAAAATGTTATAAAATAGTCTGCGGGCTCGCATGAAGGGTCCACTGTATGTTCTATAGAGGGTGACGTGCTTAATGCATAATTCAACAGGATTATCTGCAAACAAACAGTGGCAGATGTGGATATATTATTTAAGATCAAGTCACTTGTTATTAAGCATGTGTCCATTTTCCACAGCTCCCCTCTCTCTCCTCCAGTGTGTGTGTGTGTGTGTGCGCGTGTGTGTGTGCGTGTTAGTCCAAACATATCTGATCTATCGATCACATCAGCCACACTAAAGCGGCATCACGCTCTCGGATTCAGACACTTAAATGTTCCATCATGGGCTCAGACTGCAAAGACACAAATTTCACTTTCACCTTCACTTCGCGTCTGACCCTGTCAGTTACATCAGTGACAGCCTACAATTTTGCCCACAGTCTACAACAGCGCAGATCAATCAAGGTTTCCCAGTAAAGTTACCAAAAAAAAGGTTAATTTTAAAACTACATAAGAGCGCTCAGACTTTTCAGTCTAGCGTTAAAAACAACACTGGAGTAACTTTAAAAGGGTAAAGCATCCTCATCTGCTTCTCATCTGACAAACTGAATGTCGATCCCTTTCTCTCTGCCTCGTGGAAAAAACCTATCATCACCAAAACTACAAGCAAAATTAGACGGAAGCGGCATTTTTCACTTTCAGAGTTTCATCCACAGCATTCAAACGTTGGCACTATGCATACCCTGGATGTGGCCACATGTTTCTCACATTTAAGTTCAAAATCATAGCGGTGGATTTCACGGAGCAATAGCGTCATGCTTCTGCTTTTAAATGATTAATAAGATGCTTTAATGAAGCCGAAAGTGTGGTTAAAGGGAATGGACGGGATCATTGGTATGACTAGAGGGTTTTTACGCATTTTTTGGGGGATACTGTTTGGCTATTAGTGCTATTAGTGCGTAAAGCTCCGTGCTTATCCCCCCCCACCCGCGCCTGTTTTCCATGCGTGTGCGTGTTTTCTCCTGTCAGCGAACCTCGCCGTGCTCCATGTGAGCAAAGAGAAAAAAAGACGCAACTACACGGGGCTCTCGCTGGCGCTCATGAGCGCTCCGCTGGTGCAAAACACTACAGGCACACGCGGAAAACAGCAACCCAGCGCACGCATCCCAGTTTCTAAGCCCGTCAGTTTCCCGGAAAAGACGAGAAAAACGCATCGTCTCTGACCTGCTGCCAGTTCTCCTCCAGGGAAGGCATCGCAGAGAAATAACCAGTGTCGTGGACGAGTTGGAGTTCCTGGAAAATACTGTAATTCGCCAACACATCCATGCTCGAAAAAAAAGAAAAAAAAGAAGAAGTCAGTAAAGAAGTCCAGAATCCAAACGATAGAAACGCACTTCTTCTTTCTTCTCCTCACACTTGACAGATTAAAGAAACAAATTTTAGAAAACAAAAACCCCCAAAAACAAAACAAAAATGCAAAAAAAAAGCCCAAATCTGGTGCGGATGAGCGCACCTGAGCACTTTGATGAAAAAAAGAAAAACAAAAAGCTGAGAGGGAAAGAAGAGTTGATAATTTGATCTCTGTCACTGCTATCCCGTCTCCTCTCCGCTCGCTCTGTCACGCCTCTCTCCTCAGTCCTGGCTTGGGGGGTGCCAGATCTATTTCCGCATTGCCAGATTGCCAATCGGTCTCAGTACAAGCTGCCAGGTTGCCAGGTTTGCTCCTCCAGCAGCAGACTGGACCCCGCTGCAATTCCAAGCGACCGGTGCGAGAGGGGAGGGGAGCAGAGGAGGAGCCACCTGTCAGTCAATTTCATGCGTGACCTTATAAGGTAAATAGGGTTGATGATGTCACTGGCGTCCAATTAAGGAGGCGAGGAGAAAGCGTGAGAGGGGCGGAGCATTCAGGGGATTCAGAGTCGCTATTGGCTGGAGCGGGCTGTCAGTCCGGCTGTAGATGGAAGTGAGGGGTGAGTTATTTTTAGAGGCCTATATAAAAGCGCCAGCATTCCACTCTCAGTCATTAGACTGCACAAGCAGCGAGGAGAGAAACCACGGAGAGAAGCCACCGCCGCTGCGAGGAAACAGTGACAAAATGATGTAAGCCGCCCTATGAAACTGCAGAAAGAAGTGGAAGTAGCATGAGTAATGGGATGAGGTGTGAAAATAAAAATGTGTGTGTTTGTTTTTTTCCTTGGCGGTGTGACAGCTTCACCGCAGAGAAGCTTCCATGTGGTTTTCACGTGGCGACGTCTACACAGAGAGCACTGATGCAGAGGGGAGAGCTCAGCGCCATCCACCCACCTGATCAGTTTACATGTTGTTGTTTTTTTAGTTAAAATAAAGCTACATTTTACACTTTTTTTCACACAATAAATATAACCTTCACAGTTTAACACCCACTTCTTCAAAAATAAGTTTGCCTGCACTCTACAGTTCAGTTTCCCTTCCTAAGATATTTTTTGATTGAGTGATTACAGGAGAATATGCAGCTTTTGAAACACATGGTGCATCCATACCTCCTCTATAAGTCTCACCTGTGCAACATCAGGTCCTGAACATAAGACTGGATGAGACTCCATAAAACCACTATGCAAACCTCTTCACCCAGCTGCAGCCATTGCTTGCTGTAAATATTATTCAGTATGCAGTATTCTGATTGGCTTCAGGTGAACCTGAGGCCACTCCTCCACCAAATTGTTCTAGTTAGGTCTGAATAGTGCAAATTATATGTAAATAACTTCTGAAACAATATGCTGGAGCAAGCAGTACCCTGTGGAGAGATAGATTTAGAGAAATGCTCTGAAAGCATCATTTTGTTAATATTAGGGCTTAGAGAGAAAGAAAAACATAATCAAATATAAATAGCATTTTACTGTTTCTGTGTCTAATGTTCATTGTGATCTATTTGATATGACTAACTTTTTTTTTATTATTACTATTGAAAACTGAAGTAACTGTCTGTCTTCAGGCCTCAGGATCCGACAGACGGGATCCGCTTGACTTGTTATAGGCTTTTAAAGGATCAGATGGCAGAAATAATTTCCACGCTCTGAAAGTGTTTGATGGGGAGCACCGTTTTATAAAACCACTATGGGCAGTTTTTCTCACAGGATGATTGGATCTTTTGTCACATCCTTCCTCTCTTCTCTGCTTAATTTCTTTCTTTGTTTTTCCATCACTTACCTCCCGTCAGTTCCTCTGCTTCTCTTCCACTTTCCTTCTTCTCTAGCTACTGTGACAAATGACAGTAACTGCTGGCAGTGGCGGATCTAGAAAATTTGGTGCAAAGGAGGGCCAAGATGTCTAGGGAGGGTGGCACATACCACTTCAGAGAAGTATGCAAAAATCCCCCATATGTAAATGCAGGCAATAAAATATCCACAAAAACACTTTAAAATTATTTATTGTATCATTATCTCTTCTAAGAAAAAACAACTATAAGAGACTTTTGGACAAACAAGCAATTAGTTTTCACAAGTATTTTAACTTATAAAGAGGGGGCTTTACTGGAGGGGCAGTTGCCCCCCCCCCCCCCCCCCCCCCCTTGCCCCCCTGTAGAGTCAGCCCTGACTGCATGTAAACGTGACAGATTGATAATCAGCCTTAACAAATAACGCTGAGGTCACTAAAGTTCAGAAATTTGAAATCCAAACATGGATGGAAAGATTGGCTATGATAAAGAAGGAGTCATGAATGATCTGAAACTGATGGGCAGTGTGCTGAAACAAGAACATCATGCAAAATTACTTGAACGTGTTCATCTAAGTCATGGTAGGACAGAATAGTGCAAAATCAAAATCCCAGTAGAGCAGGTTATTTTCCACTAAATCGATTTCATGCTCATCCCACAGCTAAATGAGTGAAGGGCCAGATCAAATGTTCCTGAAATAAGCTTAGATTGCTTCCACCTGTTCTCTTATGTAACAGCCACATAGTGAGGATTTACGTGGCGCCCAGTTAACACTTGCCTTGTGCGCTTGTGCGTCTTCTTGCTCTGTCCCCGCTTCTTCTCCGCATGTCTCATCTCTGGAGACCTGCGGCTTGTCTCGGAGGAATATGGGGGCCAGATGGCTTCTAGATCAGCTGTTTCAGGACACTTTCCCCATTGATTTTCACAGCTCTGCCTGCCACTGAAGGAAGAGAGGAAAGAGGAAGGAGCAGGAGTCAGAGAGCAGGGAGCTGGGGGTGGAGGAGTATGGATCAATATACTACTGACCCTCTATAAGATGCCCTCAGAAGATTTGCATGCAATTAAACAACAGAATAAAAGAATCATTATCATGTTTACTTTGAATAACTTCCACTCAATGCTGCTTTCACCCCATCTGCTGCCTGTACTGTTACCATTAAAGTTACAGCTGCACTTTGCTTTCTTCTTCTCTTGTTGTAAAAAGGATGGAGAACAACAGAAAACAGGAAAATAAAAGAAATGGAAAATGATAAGAATAAAAAAATGAAAAGAAAAGAGAAAAAAGAGAATTTTTTTCATTTAGTGGCGAGATGAATCTAAGTGGTTACATGTTTTCAGTTTCTGGCTAAAATTACCAAGCTCCATAAGAGGAGAAAACAAAGGGAAAAACAGAGAGAAAGTGTGTGTGTGTGTGTGTGTGTGTGTGTGTGTGTGTGTGTGTGTGTGTGTGTGTGTGTGTGTGTGTGTGTGTGTGTGAGTGTGTGGGCTGCATTTTTGCCTACACACAGCTACACAAAATCTGGGCATTGCTTCCTAGATCCTCACACACTCAGTGTTGTAATCTTATTATTGTGTTGTGTTGTTTTGGCAAAAAATGTTGTAATGAGAGGGGAAGGAGAAAAAAAAGGATTGTTTCACTGCACTGGAACTTCATGCTTTCAAGGATGACATTTATAATCATTACCAGACTTAAATGATTAAAAAATACAGAACTACAAGACTATCAGAGGAGATGAACCTTCTATTGCTAAGTAAGTCTAAAAAAAATAAACATTTTAAGGTTTTGCATTAGACATTTATGTTCACCTCATATTCATTTTAAACCTTTAGAAACTCAGAAAAGCCTCCATGCTGGTAGTTACTTGTGTTTTCACTGGTAAATGTCAGGAGAACCGTCATTGTCCAAAGTTTCTTGTTCTAAAATGTATCGCACAGGAAAGGACTTTTCCTGTCATTCAACTTCTCACTACTGGGAGGATTCTTTTTGGTTTAGGCTAGAGTGCCATCTGGGTAGAGCGTGCAGGAGGCAGGACACGCGCTGAACACTTTGTAGTTGTAAATTCAGTAGACTGGTACCTGAACTAATGTCACAATGGTGCAAATCAACTTTTGTGCTCACACACACCACCGCTGTCAGGTAAGCTCTGAAAGCTCAGAGTGCATTTGTAAAAAAGAAGAAGCAGCAATAATCAAGATGTCAGTGAGGAAGGTAAAAATTTGATCCAGGGTTTTGATTGGTGCCTGCTGCAGGATCTGCACTGAGGCAACAAGAACCTTTTAAATTTCTTTATTGACATTTCATCAGTCATCCAAGAGTCTACTGCTGGCTGGCATAAAGGCCCATGCTTTAAGAAGGTATATTTACATGTCTAACACTGTGGTGAGAGGGCCAAAGTGTAGTTTACTTTGTATAGTGAAATCTATAAACTGCAAAAAAAAAAAAAAAAAGGGAAAGTCTAAGAAAGATCTAAGAAAAAGAACTGTAGATTTACACAAGTTAGGAAGGTCTCTGGAAGCTGTTTCTAAACAACTCTATGATCATTAGTTCAACACATTTGACAGTTTGAGTCTGGAAGAAGACCCAAACTGTCACCCTCAAATGAGAGGACATTGGTTAGGATGCTCAGGAACAATCCAGAAACCACCAAGCCTCAAGCCTGCCGTCGATTGGAAACTGCTGGAACACCACCGTCACTCACCACTGTAAAAGTAAGTTTTATATTTGTATAGGCTGGCTGTAGCCCAGGCTGCTCTGCAATGCATTCATAGGAGTATAAATGTGTGAGAATGTTTGATAGAAAGTAATTACACATTTAAAAAGAGTACCTGTATGAATAGGTGTGAATGGGTGAAGGGGCATGTTGTTCAGAGTGCTTTGGGTGCTCAGGTAGAGTAGAAAAATGCTATATAAGAATCAGTCCATTTACCATTTATGTCACCATGAGCTAAGAGAGTGCAGCCCGAGAAAGAAGACTCTGCTTCAAAATCAATACTTTCCAGCACGACTAAACTTTGCTCACATGAAGAAAAGTTTTATTGTCAGACAAAGATTGGCCACATTGAGAAGAAGTATATTTGGAAGAATAAAGGTAAGGGTTTCAAACGTAAGGACCCTGTCAAATCCTTGTCACTGTCAAGAACAGCTGTCAAGCATGGTGGTGGTAGCATCACGTTCTGGGGCTGTTCTGCTACCAGCGGAACTGGACCATTGCACAAAGCAGATAGGATAATAAAGAAAGATGGCTCCCTCCAAATACTTCAACATCACCTCAAACTAGCATCGAACCAAATATTAGTGGAGGTGTTACATTAGAGCCTGCATGTATAACTTTGATCCTGTGTAAATGATAGAAAATCTAAAAATAAATTCAAACTTGTTTGCCCAAGTTTTGTTTTATAAAGTCATTAAAGATGTATCCTGTACAATCGTTCCATCCTGGAAACAAACATTTCAAAGAAAACACTTAATGTCCAAAATTACACTGACATTTATGCTCAGGATTAGTGAAAAGCATTTCTCTATTCTAAGCCCATTTAGGAAGGTACAGAAGAAAAATTGAGAGCTAACATATACTGTAGTTGACCACATCAGCCACACTACGGTACAGTATCTTACCTTTTAAATGATACAATACCATCTGTCTGTATTTGTGATGTCATTTCAGTCACACTATAGTAAAAAGAGGATTGTTATTTCCACCAGCAGCAATTTATATTTAGCAATATAGATCTGTTGTAGGACCTCCCTATTCCAGAGGAAGAGACAGAGACAGGGAATCCAATACTAAGACCTAAATATGTCAAAGAGCAGGCATGAATGACAGCAGATATCACACTGATTAAGTCAGGCTCAGCATGAAAAAAGGATCTAGGTGGGTTGCAAAGTATCTTTCAGACTTCCATCAACTATAGGCTAAAGTAGCTTTAATGGTGGTCCCTATGGGAGGTATGTAACTTTTCTGTAAGTAATGCCAGTCTTTTTAAAGAAACCTCAAGAAACTGGCAGCAAATAAATGAGAAGATCAACAATTATCTTCTTTCAACAAATCTTATTGTATAATTTTATCTTGGCAAAGTTGGGAAACGGCTAATAGAAATCTATCGACTGATGTGAAAAATCAGAGCATGCCTGAAAAAGTTAAGAATGAAAAACTAGAGCAACAGATGTTTGTATAACCCTGGGGTGGGCCTGAGGTCTCAGTGCTCTTCTCTCTCCTGGGATACTCCTCACAAACACAGTCCTCCTCCCTGCAGAGTGGAGTGCATCTCAAAAAACTCCCCGATTCAAGGTGGACTACACACCAAATAGAGCACAAACACGCCTGTCTGTCTGGCTCTGGCAGAAGGAGGCGACACAGACACCATGTTCTGCTGTGAGAGTCACAGCTGGATCACTGAACCAAACATCACGAAGCAGCAGAACATTTTTGTGCGCCAGAGAGAACCTGGGGTGAAACCACAAGCTGTGAACCGTGAGCAGCAAGGTGGTCTGAAGGCTTCAAAACAAGCCATGAGCTCCTTTGCCTAGTGAACAGCAAAAGAAACCAAAAATGACTCTTTACTTCAAAAACATATGACTCCATATGTTTGTATTCTTGTTATCTATCCACTCATCAATTTTCTTAACTACTTACCAAACTTAGGGCAGTGGGTGTGTGTGTGTGTATAATTATCTTTTCAGTCAAATGCCGAGAGAATTTTCTCCAGAATTTCCAGCAGATCTATCATCTATTAAAAATGCATTCTTTATTTTTTTCTTCTTTCCACTGCTGTCAATATTATAAATTGGGCACACTACGATGAACAGATTGTGGTACTAAATTTCCTTTTGGGTGCCACTAAATTAAAGGCAAAAGAAGTATGCAGAATGTGACTGGATAATTATGAGAGTTCTTGACAAAGTTATGTAGTAAATGTGACAGAAACGTGGAATTTGTGTATTTTTCATGTATTAATCTAGGGAAGTAAAGTTTTGTCTCTATTTGAATTTAGTTTAATTCCATTTTATTCACATAGCGCCAAATCACAACAGCTGACATGGTCCCAGGGTCTCTGTAGTTCTGTGGTTTTCTTAGAATTTTTGAGGTTTTTGATGATTATTTAGAGCTGTTTTGTTAATTATTGCCATGTTTTTAGCTGGAGCTCCCAGTTCTCACCAGCGTTTCCTTTTGTGTATACTGGCATTGTGTTGTGTGTTCTTACTCCATATTTGTTACTTCCTGGTTTATTTTGACAGTGGTTGTTTTCTAAGTCTCGTGTCTATGTTTACTTCCCATCTGGCTCATTAGGTTAATTGTCTTGAGCCATGTTTTCACCTGTTCCCCATTTCCCTCGTTATCTGGTGTGTTTATATTCCCCCTCTGTTCATTGTCACATCATCCGTCTGGGCTGTGTGGTCCTTTGTTCTGTGCTTCCCCTAAGTTTCCTAGTTTTGGATCCCTTACTCCAGCTGTGTTTTTGATTTGTATTGTTTGAAAGTACTCGTCATTAAAGCTGCTTTTTGAGTTTACCTACTGTTTTCCGAGTCCTGCGTCCATATCCTATCTGCCATGTAGCAGAACCTAGACAACAACAGCTGCTTCAAGGCATTTTATACTGCAGGATAAACCCAACAAGCAGACGACCCCCTATGGGTAAGCACATGGCAACAGTGGGAAGGAAAAACTCCCCTTTAACAGGTAGAAATTTGTCAGGGAGAGGCAGCCACCTGATGCGACTGGCTGTGGGTGAGGGGAGGGGGAGGGAGGGAGACAGGACAGAGACTCACTGTGGAAGAAGTGTTTATATGCACTTTGCTGTATTTTGTTTATGAATAAACCAAATTTTCTATCTCTAATTTATAATAATTAATAAAACAAAATGCAGTTTCTCTGATTATGCAAAGGTGAACATGTACAATACAGTATCAGTGGGGAAAGCAGGCCAGTGGAAGCAGAAATGACACAATTTTAATGGTTGCAGTTTCAGGGATACGACATCAGGTTGAAAAACTGCCATGAGACTGTCATACATACACATTTCCATGTCAGTCAGTGAGGGGCAGACACCGTCGTAGCTCACGGACCTCAACGGTCGTAGCAATAACTGTCGTCATTGTCATATTTCACATGTAATGCCTGCGTCTTATACTATATGGACACGTGCAGTCTTTCCACCACAACACATTTCCCAGCCTCCACTTGCTAAACATGAAACTGTGATATTTCCTGTCTGCTCCCCTCCTCCGCTCATCTGTTATTTTTTTAATAATGGAGAAGAAGAAGCAATATATCCTCGAGCTGAGGGAGCGATACAGGGTTAAGCATATTCTGCAGCTAATTGTGCTTTCTGGTTTTTAATAAAGAAAAACCACATGCCTGCAGGCTTGTGTGTACGTGCATGTTTGTGTGTGCACGCGCGTGCGTGTGTACGTGTGTACGTGTGTGTATTCAAGCGCCAGGGATGTGGAAACAGTTAAAAAGTGATATATTGTTTGGCTATGTGTGTGTGAGAGTATTATGCACAGCAGGAGCAATGACTATCATTTTCTAGCAATTGGGGAACAGTTGTCTGTTGCCTATTTTCAGCTTAGTTACTATTAAATAGGGCTGTTAAGGTTTTGAGCCAGAACTGCTAGACGTAAAAATGTTTTATTCACATTCGAAAGTATCTCGGAAACATGAGGCGACTCTAAAAGTTGCTGCCGGTGACGATTTCCACAACGATTAGGCAGCGAGTGGGTGGAAGAATAGTCCTCACATGGTGCAGGTAGATGATAGATGATGATGAGCAGTTGTGCCAACCAGGAATCCAGCACGAAGTGGTGAGTAGCAACACCAAGAGGGAGGGGGAGAAAAAAAGAAAAGCAAGATGGCCCCGGGTGCACAAGGAGACCCTGACCATGCATTCATTACCAATTAGAGGGTTTAAAACCAGTCAGGCAGTGATTTAGTCAATAAATCCCACACCAAACACTTTTTGGTCTTCTTTCAATCCCCAGTGGATTAAACATATATTGCAGTGATGAACAAAAAACGTATAAAAAAGAAAGAAAGAAAATTCTCACATCTACAGAAGCAGCACAATTAGATTTACTCGGTGATTAACCCAAGTGATTAATTGATCAATTATATTAGACAATTAAAATTATAATCATTCCAGCATAACAAATAATGGCACACTGATTAAAGTTAAATGAGCGAGTTTAGTCCTTGTCTCTGCAGAATGTTTACTTTCAGACCTGATTGGCTGCCTTGGTAAGAGATATTGGCCTTAACACTGCGATTATTAGTGACTTAATGCTTGCTAAAAATAAAAAGAGAGAAAAAAACAACTCATAGGTAAAGCAGCGAGACAACTGCCGGTAATGTAGCTGAGCATGTGGAAAAACAGGGAAAGACAGAAAGGCGAACAGAAAGTTTAACATAAATTCTGGATTAGCCTGCAGCCTGAATTGGTTATAATCGAACATTTGGAGCATGCAGGGAGTAAAAGTTCAAGGTCAGTTCTGTAGTCTGGTTGTAATATATTTAATAGTTCCACCGACGTAAACGTGTTTTTTTTTATAGTGTTTGCATGCATGCGCAGTATTCTGTCTGTAAACGCGATAGCTCAAAACGTTTTAAATGAATTCTGATAAAACTTTGTAGGGGTGTAGAGTGAGGTCATATTTAAAGTTCATTAAAATTTGGCTTATATCCACCAAGGTCTGCAAGGTCAACTTAATGTTTTATTGGTCAAAACCTGACAAGAAAGTCTTATAACTTAGAAACAACATAGAAACTATGGTTCTACTGGATAAAGATTGAATATATCATTGGGGTCAAATACGATCAAACTTTCATAAAATGTCTTTTATCTTCAAAATTATGCTTAAAATTCTTACTACCTTTGTTTGTACTGTCAACATTTGGGAAATGATCCTGGTTTAAGGGGATTCTACATATTTAATTATAGTTTACATCCGGGTATCATGTCACATTTGACCTCTGACTTCAGCTTTCTATTTCACGTGTGCCTTTTGAGTTGACAAGTTGACCCTGAAATGTGTTGCATCAATACAAAAGTATGGTCAAAACAAAGACAATGAGCTGCTATATTTAGTTAGAAATATACTGTAGTAAAATATTCTATAATAAGCTCAAGTTATTCATGTCCAGTTTTATAAATCAATAACTATCATCCATTACATTCTCCTACATAATTTTTGTGTAATCAAGGTAAACATCAGTCATGCTACACTTATCTGATTTTTACTGCGCTACAAACTTCTCAAAGTATCTTTAAAAGAACAAAGAAAATATACAAAATACAGTCTTACCAGAGATGTGCAGTAACACGTTAAAAGTGACGTGTTACTGTAATCCGATTACTTTTTTCAAGTAATAAGTAAAGTAAAGGATTACTATTGCAAAAAAGGTAATTAGATTACTGTACTTCGCGTAAGCATGCTACATTACTGTAAAAAGTGACCAAAACATTAGCGTCTGTTGTACACTGTGTGGGAAGAAAACTTCTTTCTGCAGTGAAAAATTAAACTTCAAATCTGAGCACCTAACACGCTGCCACGGGAATGTGAAATTCACAGAGAAATCCCCGGATCCCCCCACTGACATGACCGCTGCGGCAAAACTCCACCAGGCCCACTCCTGCTAAACAGGTGACAATAGATTTAAGAGCAACAGGACTTAGTGCTGCTGAATCTTTGATTTTATTTATTTTTTTACTGTTTTACTTGCATCTATTTTATTTGTAAGTGTAAACACACAAAAAAATGTTTTATATGCTGGAATACGCAGAAAATAGGTTTAAATGTTAAATGGATTTTTTCAAGTCAAAGACTGTTGCATATAAGTTAATTTTTGCTTGATGCATGAAGTTAAAAGATTAAAACTAATAAAACAATTTTTAATTTTTTAATTTTAATTTGATTCAGTTTTATATGATGGATTATACAGAAAAATAGAATTGGGCTGAAAGGTCCATTGCTTTATAACCTATTCAGGATGCACATTAAAAAGTAATTACTTTAATAAGTAATCAGTAAAGTAACAGGATTACTTTCTTGGAGAAGTAATCGGTAATTAGTAAATAATTACTATTTGCAAGTAACTGACCAACACTGAGTATTACACACAGTATAGTAAGTATAGTAGTAAGAAAATACTGCTCAGAAAGTGAGCTGCCTTAGCGGTGGTTTGGACTCTTGGAGTGCCTCTTGTTTAATACCTATAGAAAGCTCATTTAAGTATAATTTCCTATCACTCAATATATATAAAATATTGAGGAAAGAGGCCAAGTTAAAAATTGTCTTTTGAGAAATTACCACACAATATAATCCAAAACAGCATTTAGGCGGAGCAGAAAGCCTCCCAAATCTCACAAAACTTAACAATAAAGTGAATATGTAAGTTTCCTTCACCCTCTGTTATTATTCACTACTTACTGCTTTAGGGCACAAAGACTTAAGACTTCATTTGCAGAAATGAAAATATGTGAGTGTTGAAGCTTATCTTTTTGTGGATTGTAGCTGCCGTTTTTATCTGAAGGGAATCTTAGGAAACAATAAGGAAGAAACACAAGTGTGGGAAAGGAAAAGCCATGAAACTGAATGGTGGGTGGATGTTGGATGGCTAAGGAGCCCATAGAGACATTATGTTCTTTATGAAGCCATAAAACAAAAGGCTGCTGCCTTTCCCTTCATCCCGTCACCAAAATGACCTTCATTTGATGACCAGCCCACTTCACGGGCTCTTTAAAACCCCCGGTAATGGATGTTTATACATACTGGACATATACCACCACATATAACCATATCATCATCCTTGCAACAGCACATTGCACTGGGCAATAATCTGCCTCAGGCCCCGGAGATTATGATTGACAGATCTGAATAAATCTTCTCATTTGGATATGCTGTGACAGAAATTAATTACCAGGCAATTGTGTCTAACATATTAATTTAGAGAAGATTATACAATGCATTAGTGCAGCGCTTATTAAACATGGTTATGTACGCCTGGGTTTGTGTATTGAAATCACACAGGCGGAAAATTCAGTCCAATTTGCCATGCTTGGCTCCCGTTAACACACTGCTGTGTCTGAAACCCTCCTTCCTTTTTCACATCCTCTCTTCTTTCTCTCCTACTCGCCTCCCCCCTCCCCCCCCCTCTTCTGTCACTACCCCCCCCCCCCCTTTTTTTTTTTTTTTAACTGTCTAGCATCCCACATCTCAGAGATAAAAGTGTACTGAAACCCTGAGGTCCTAACTAGTGTCAGATGGGCAGAAATAAATTTTGGCCAGGCTTGTGAAAAGAATAGAAAGAGCAACTTATTGTTTCTCACCTCAAAGAAAGCCCACATTTTCCTCCCTGGAGCTGTAAGCATTAACCCTCTCAGGCTCAAATTAAGTTTTTGTTGCTAATGCACAACCAAGTCCTGCAGTGGTACTTCTGAGTAAAAAAAACTCATAAAATATGTATGTGGGGTAATCAGGTTGTTAGTTTGTAACTGTTGCAAATCAGCAACGCCTGCCTCGAGAGGGTTAAAGAGGGAAGACATCATCCAAACTTTCCGTCTCCATCATAGAATTAGTGTGTGTGCATGGAAGTAACTGAAGCAAAGTTCCAGTTTTCCAGATGATGATAATTGCTATACGGTGATGTCTGCATATTAAAATGCAGAACCGGCTGACAACAGAGCCGTAAACATCCTGGTTTCCGTTTATAGTCCACTATCATATATTGACCAGTTATATTTGATTAGGCTATGACTGTCACAGAGGTAAACAGACACTTTATAGGACAAAAGCGAGAATGAATTGATGAGTCAGTCTAATGATGACTGAGTTTTTCATTACTCTGGAAGTCAGATATTGAATTTGGCATTTCAAGTTAAAATTAGAAAATGACCTTTACCAAATAATAGATGATCTGAAGGTTCATGTTTGTCCTGGTATCCATGGAAACATACACATGACATGGCAAAACATAAAAATGAAAAAAAAAAGGTAGTGTGAAATCAATTTTTCTCATTATAATACTTGCATTAAATGTGCATATATGTCTATGTGTAATGTGTGTTAAAGGATTGCAACAGTGTCTCAAAGCTTACATGTATATTTTCATGGCACACTGCTGCTACCACTACACATTTATAACAACGCCCATCTTCCTGTGGTGTGAAGAACTTTGTGCCTCAGAATAAAACTGTGCTGTATGATGCTGCTGTTCGAACAACATTAACTATGAAACGTCTGTTCTGCTGGTTTCTCGTCACCTTCAGGACGACTGACAAACAAATGAAGGTAGAATTGGGCGCACTGCTCGCACTGAGAGATGGTTGCTGCATCGCTGAATAGATTAACTCTTTGGAGGCTGTTGCCATGGTGGTGTACTCTGCTGGGATGTGTGTGAGGCTGTGTAGTCGGGTTTGTGTGCAGCTCTTGTAGAAGTAAATAGTTGCTGTCTGCATTTATATGTCCTCCGTATTTGGGGGATTTTTGTGCGATATCTTTTTTCTGTGAGTGCGTGTGTGTGTGTGTGTGTGTGTGTGTATCCCTTGTGTGTTGTCAGTATAGCGTGGCGTGTTGCTCTAACAGGCTTGTCCTCCATTAGTGGCTCAGCACTGGCTTAAAACTGTGAGGGAGAAGAGAGGAGGGAAGATGGACACACACACACACACACACACACACACACACACACACACACACACACACACACACACACACACACAAACGCACACACACAAACGCGCATGCACACACATGAATGAATGGCAGTTTTTAAATGTAATAGCAGCATGAGCATTCAAGATACACTACATGGACAAAGTACTGGGCCACCTACACATTACACCTCCAGGAACTGCTCGGCCATGGAAAGCCATGCCGTGAAGCTCCTGGGGCGCAGTGTTTGTGCTGATGTTAATGCCAGAGGTCTGAGTCAACAGAGCGTTGGCGACTTTTACGCACTATGTGCCTCAACACTCTGTAACTTTGTGGCTGAGTTATAGTTGCTATATGTTACCACTTTGCAATACTACCACTACAGTCGATCGTGGAATCTCTACAAGGGAATACATTTCTGGCTTGTCCCAACACTGGCATCCTATTACAGTAGAATTTTCAAATGGACTCTTTAGACAATCCATTGTTTCATAAATGTTTATATAGGCTTACTTCATGGCTGGCTACTTGAATTTATACACCTGTGAGAACAGGACAGAAAACATTAGGAGCTCTAACTTTGATACTTTCATCCATAAAATAAGTCTTTATTATTCTGCTATGATTGTCATCTGCATATTGCTTTGTTTAAAAGATGAAAGAAGGTATAAAAATTATCCATCCATTTTCTTTCACATATCCAGTATGGGTGGTGGGTGGGGCCAATCCACCTCTGAAGTCTGACGTTTTGAGCCATTTCCAGGTCCAAACTCTTTTCAGTTCCCACACTCAAGCAAACACAGTGGTATCACAGTTCAAAGTAGCCCAGATTCCTTCATCTCTAATCAAATGTTCAGTGTGGCTGCACTCCTGTTGCAATAAAGTTTTACACCCAGGCAACCATAAAAAAAGAGGATTTATGAAGTTTAATGGTGTTTGTAGTTAGCAAGAAGTTATCCCGCTAGTTTCCATCTGAAGGTGACATTCAGGTCTGCTATCACTTTAGACTAGTGCTATCAGCATTAATCTTGTTAAAACGACGTTAACGCCATAACCGCATTAACGTGGCAAATCTCCGTTAGTGAGTATGTGTGGATCGCCCCGTGCGTGGGGCTGCACGGCATCAACGTGTTAGCGCGGTTAGCTCATCAACGCTAGCGCCGTGCAGCCCCACGCATGCGGCGATCCGCGCATACTCACTAACGGAGATTTGCTGCGTTAATACAGTTATGGCATTAACGTCATTTTAACGAGATTAACGCTGACAGTACTACTTTAGACATAAATGAAGATAGAAAAACAACATTTGTAGGGGTATTGAATTTGGGGTGGCTGGTGGCTAGCTACAGAGCTATGATTAGAATAATACAAACACATTAGCAGAGTGACGATGTTAAAGTCAGCATGAGGGTCCCTGATGGGCGGAGACAAATGTGGTCATAGGGAAGGGTAAAGATGCTTCAACGAATACTGTAAATACTGTACATCTCTAAGTGTATTGCAGTTTTAAGAGTAAGTCAAAATTATATGAGCAATTTTTCAAATATTTACACAGTGAAATTCACAAGAAAGAAAATATACAAAAAAACATGATATGAGTCCACATCGCATCCCATGTTGGATAAACTGATGCGACTGTGATTAATGTTACTGTCTGATGAGATTTTCCAAAGTTACACCATGTTCAGCTGTTGCAGTATGAAGTTCATGTTCAATCTTTTTCTTCCCTAAATCAAACTATCAACCTTAAACCGATTTCCACAAAAAAGGAACATTTTATTGATTGAGTTAAAGCCAGAGGGCAAAAAAAGAATTTTACACGTTGCCTTATTTTGTCAGTTGCAGCCATATAAATGTGTGATGGATTAATATAGTCTAATGTGGCGCCCGAGGCCAGTTACTGTACTCCATAAATCCCATATTTACTGACAGTGAGGTAGCTGTCAGTCAGACACACAAGGACAGTTCATTGCACCAGAAACATACTGACATCCCTCTGTGTGTGTGTGGGTGTGTGTGTGTGTGAAACTAGGGTGTGACTTTGAGTCTCAGTTTGACAGAGAGAGATGGAGGTGTAATCACTCCCTAGATGTTTCATGGAGAGAAAAGTGAGACCAAGGAAGAAATGGCAGCAAAGATATATTTAGAATCAAGCTTTTCAGTTTTTTGTACAAAACAAAGAAAAATAAACCCAGATTTGGGTTTAAAGGTGTTTTTAAATTCAGCAAAGAGTTTCACTTAAAAAATGGTGCGTTTGAACAACCTTCAGCTTCTCTTGGCTGAAGGTTGTTCACGGTCGTTCATGGCTACTAAAAGTAAACAAGCTTTTGGTAGCCATGATCCTATAGTTGACAGTAGTGACACTTTTTTCACACACAGTGGTTTGATATTTCAATAATTTTCACTATTGCTTTCAATAATGTTTCTTGGCACAACTATAGAGAAACAGCTTCTTACATTATACGCAGTATTTAGACATCAAGAACACCTGTGGAGCCATGCTTCTTCAAACTTTATGAATCCAAATTATATTTAGTCAGCTTTCAAAACAAGTAATGAATACATTTGCAACATAAAATCTTCAGGTATTGCCGTTATTTGTTATTGTTGTACATTTAAGATGACTGGTACAGGACTCTGCATGGCTTTCATTAAATCCAGGGAGGTAAACATGTTGCTTCTGTGGTGCCTACCAACAACATCTACCCATCTGAATGCCAACCTTCCTAAAGAAGTGTACAATATTCTACTTTTAATTAATATTCAATTTTACACGCTTAACAGTTTCTAGGTGTTGTTCACAGGTTGTTCAGTAGCATTTCTTTTTTATTTATCAGGCTGTTCTAAAAGCTCCCTGAAATGCCTCCAGTTGATCCAAAACACTGAAGTGAGAGCACTAACAGAGCCTAGAACAAGAGATCATATTTCCCCCATGATAGCTTTTTCTTCCCCCACTGGCTTCCTGTTAGATTCACAATTGAATTAAAAATGCTTCTTCTCACTTACAAAGGATCATATTATCCCAATGGGATCTGGATATAGGGATACTTGTAGTTCCTAGAGTTTTCAAAAGTAGAGTGGGAGGATCCGCTGGAATCAGCTCCCAATTTGGGTCCAGGAGATTTTAAGATGAGGCTTAAACTTTTCTCTCCACCAAGTCAGGTTTTGCTTGTGAATCTAATCGTTATTTCACTCATATAAATCATATAAATCAATTTAGAACTTTTATGTCATGTATTTGTTTTGGACTTTTAGTTGATATTCTGTTTCTCTCCATTAAAATGAAACTACCATGAAAATTAGAGCTAGTTTAATGTCACAGTGCATGACTGGGTCATCGAGAGAAATAACCATTACTTCAGTATAAGCAATAATCGTCATAGTTGCAAAAAACTTGAGGGACAAATGTTTTAAAAAAAAAGAACCTCTAAACAAACACACTTTTTTCCTTCTGGGTCAGGAGGAGGGAAAAGTTTATTTATGGATGGCATCACATGTAAAACACCAGGAACCAAAAGTTTATTATCACCACCAAAAAGCATGACTGCTGGAAACTTCATCAACCACTTTACGTAGCTTCCTCTCTACAAAGCTCCACAATGACTGACCACAGAAGTCTAAGTCAGCCATTACTGTGGGCTTAACTCAGTCACCTATGTATAAAAGAGGAATATTAGGGGAGAGAAATAAATTAGAAAAGAGGAAAGGAATAAAGGTATGTGTGTAGAAGAAGATGTAAAGAGAGAAGGAGGATAAAAATATTTGACCCCTTTCTCCTCAAACTCTCTTTCTGAACACACACATACACACACACACTTCCCAAAGGTTAATGTGATGCTAATGTGGCCTATATTGAGAGGGTGATCATTATTTTCAGACCTTTGGTGCAATCCTCACCTGTGTGCGAAAATTATTTGCAGAGGTAGAAGTACCACCTTCACTTCACTTAAGGCTTAAAATAGCAACACCCAGATGTGCATTGCAAGGAATACTTTTAGCATTCAAGTGCTATCAGGGTGTTATTTTAACTCATTTTGAAATCTGCCCCTTTTAATCAACAAATCTCTTTATAACAGTTAAACAATGGTCTTGTTATCAAGTGTTTCCTGCATAGCCAAAGTCTGAAACAGAGTTCAGCCTGTGACTGAACAACAGAGAAGTAAAGAGGCTTTAAGGTAATTATTGTATATTAATTATTTATTTTAAGGTCTGTTTTTAATGAAAGTGTACCCATTTGGAGTTTTTGTCTTGATATTTGTTGCTGTGTATTTTGTTACCCAATGCAGGATGATTTTCTCCTACCAGAGACAATAAAATAATCTTCTCTTATCTCATATAGCTAATTCCCAATTCTGCCACAGAGCTCAACTACTGCCCAAACATATTACAAGCTAATGAATAAGTCCCACAGCAGTTGATAAGAACACTTTCACCACTTTTGACACAGCCCTAATGTCGAATATAGGCTGTTTTTTAATAAACTGTTATTGCAATATTAAAATCTATAGGGTTTTTAGCAGCAGATTAGCATCCATGTAATAATGTAACATATCAACCGGTGCATTATATTTGAATGAAAGGAGCTCCTGATAAAAGCAAGAAAACGCAGAAAAATTATACCGGATTTATCCTTTATGATTACTGCCTGTTTTATAAGCAAGTAGGGAGAAATATCAGCCTGCTACCGATTTGACTGTGGTAGGTACAGCGGGGAAACGTTTCTTCATTAAATAAATCAAGTGCTTGGAAAAGGTTAACATTTGCATTGCACCAATAAAAAGAAAAAAAAATCTAAATTTTTTCAGCGGTAACATTTCTCTGTCTGTGCTGTCAGACTAATTAAACTGAAAGAAACAGTGCAGTGGGTTAAAAATGACCAACTATAAGGATTACTCGAGTGTATGAGCTTGATTTATTTCAGTACAAACAATGAAAGAGACATTGTATATTGTAAGTTCTCAAAATAATATTGATGTATAAGGAATGTGTGTGTGTGTGTGTATGTGTGTGTGTGTGTGTCACATGCAACATAATTACCATTTGGCTGGGAATAGCTAGAATGGAGTTCATATGTCACAGCAGGTGTTGGTTTAATTGAATCAATCAGCTCCCGCTGTGGCCAATCACCAACTTAACAAAATGCCACAGAACTCCCCCCATTTCCCAGCACCAACATGCTGCACTGTGAAGGCTGCAGGTTCACATTATCATTTTCTTCTCATACTGAGTCCAAAAAATAAGTGGAAAAAAGGAAAAATCTGTCTGCAGACTTACTTTTTCTTTGAAAATGGGAAGTCTTGTTTTACCATCTACTATTTTTTTTACATCGCGCACTGTGTTTTCTGCTGATGTACAGTTAGGGACAGTGTTGGTCAAGCTACTTGAAAAAAGTAATCAGTAACTAATTACTGATTACTTTCCCCAAAAAGTAATCCCGTTACTTTACTGATGACTTATTTTTGAAAGTTACCTAGTTACTTAGTTACTTTTTAAAAACATGATTTACACCCTGAATAGGTAATGAAGCAAGAGATCTTCAATCGCTTCAATCCCAATTCTACTTTTTCTGCATAATCCATCATATAAAATGTAATCAAATGGAAAAGTCTCTTTTTAAAACTTGTTTTATTAGTTTTAATCTTTTAACTTTATGCATCAAGCAAAAATTAAATTATATGCAACATTCTCCGACTGGAAGAAATTTGTTTAACATTTAAACCTATTTTCTGCACATTCCAGCACATAGAATAAAATAGTTTTTTGTGTTTACACTCACTCTTTCAAGTACTTGCAAGTAAAACACAGCAGAAAATAAATAAAATCAAAGACTCAGCGGTCCTTTTGCTCTGTTTTCACCTGTTTAGCAGGAGTGGGGCAGGCGGAGGTTTGCCCTGGTGCAGGTGTGCCGCAGCCGTCATGTCAGTGGAAGAATCTGGGAGTTTCTCTGTGAATTTCACATTCCCGTGGCAGCGTACTCGGTGCTTGTGTGGAAGTTTAGGGGTTTTTTCGCTGTAAAAAGACGTTTTCTTCGAACAGCGGACGCTAATGTTTTCGTCACTTTTTACGGAATCAAACTCAAAGTAAGGTCAGTACTTCCACGCTTTAAACGCTGCACGCTCATACTCTCTCCCACACTCGATATATTATCCATTGTTGATCTGCACACAGCTGTTGCCACGAACGTCGCACTCGCTTACGTCACTGTCATGAGACACTCGCAAAAAAGTCACGGTTTTAGTAACGCAGTAACGCGTGCTCACGGGAAAGTAATAGTAATCTAATTACCTTTTTTTGCTATAGTAATCCCTTACTTTACTCGTTACTTGAAAAAAGTAATCGGATTACAGTAACGCGTTACAACACATTACTGCCCATCTCTGGTTAGGAACCATAATTTATCGAACAAAGACACAATTTTTGTAGTTTTGCTTCTTTAAATCAAACAATTAAGGTGTAATCTAAAGGGTTTACAAAAAAATTATTTTTTAGGTTGGTGGGTGTAACCACTTGCCACACAAGACATCATGAGCACCACTGCATCTATGCAGTCCAAATGGTCACAAGACTAGGTATTTCCCATGATTCAATAGCTTGTATAGCCAGCTTTAGCAGCAGTAAGTTGAAGTAATGGTTTTCTATATGACTGTATGTTTATTGCACTGTGCAATAATTGTAAAAAATCTCCACTTTGGTTTCATTTGTTCCAGAAGTCTTGTTGTTATGTCCAGATACAACTTTGCAAACCCAATCTGTGCTGCCATCCTCTCAGTAGAGAGAAGAGACGTCCTCTTGGAAACCTTTCCAAACAAGCCACACTTGTTTAGATTTCTTCTAACTGTACTGCCATGAACTTTAACACTTAACATGCTACCTGAGGCCTGTAGAGTCTGAGATGTTGAGATTTTTCATTTGGTTTTGCAGTTTTTCTGATTGTTGCACGGTCTGTCCTTGGAGTGTATTTGCTGGGATGTCTGCTCGTGGGAAGAGGGTGGCCTTGTGTTAACACACACCTGAATGCTCCAGATCAGCAAACTGCTAAAACCTGTGTTTTTACAGAGCTGCTCACACTTATCACGCTGATGATCAGTTAATCAAATGCATTTGATTATAAGCACGTGGCCTGACACAGGATCAGAACTCTGCATTAAACGTGTTACTGGCACATATTTGTATTCCTGCTATATAAACAGTTCTGACAGGGATTATTGATTGTGAGCTCCCTGCAGCATAATTACCAACCTACAGTTCACATCTCTCATCACTAAATATTTTTCTTAACCTAGCGTAATACTTCATGGCTTGTGTGAAAGGAAACCTTTTCACTGTGTCGTATTCTGCGAGGTATTGATTTATCCTCGCTCTAATTGCTCTATAACTGCCAACCGCTTCAGTGTTTGCATTTTGCACTGGAAGATAAAAAGACAGTAGCTCTTGATCTGGGTTTTCTGCCCCGAGGCTGCGAATATGTTGACATTTTCTTCTCTGAAAGTCTGAAAGCACCGTTATTACCCATAACTTTAACTTTTTTTTACACTAAATCTGTGTCTCTTATCAGTTTCGTGTGTCTGGCAGGTTATTTATTTGCCCTTATTTGTCTTTTCTCACATTTCTTCTACACAGTGAATCCTTCAACCTGCGAGCAGGAGCGGGAGATAAATCATTATTAATCGGGTCTGTGGGTAATGAGTGCAGCTCTCATAAAAGCAGCACCGTCTGAAGGCGGCATTGCGTGTGGCCTGTTTACGTTTTGTAAATTGGGGAATTTTTCTTTGATTCCCATCTGAGTACGAAAGCACGTGAAACTGCTGCAGTCTGACCATTTTCACATGACAGACATAACATTTGTAGACCTTACAGCTGCACAATCACTTTAGGGTTGTGGTTGGAGAGTTCATGCAACCTGCTTTACAATGTGCAAAAGATCCAATCAGAATAAAACTTTGAGTCTTTAACAACAGCTTGTTTTACATTATTGAATATGCTCCTGGAAATAAATAAGGGATGACTTAAATCACACATTGGATTTTAATATTTACACTTTATTATTTTATTTTATTTATTGTTTTTGAGAACAAAATGGCAGGACAGCAGCAAGGCAGCAACACTTTGAGGGCTGGATTCAAAATCCATTCAAAAACACTCCTAATTACCCAGCCTGTGATGAACTTGCCTATTTACCGAAGCCTTATTTGCTTAATTTTATAATCTCTCTTTTGTGTTTCGTAGGCATCTAACTGAATTGCTTTGATGTATTTATGTATTTTTTCAGACGGGAGAGAGGGAAGAGACCAACAGTTATTTCCAGAGTGTTTTACTGTGGGAGAGGACGCTAATTGCTAACTAACAGCCAGTTAGTGTTGAACACTAATTGTGAAGAACAGTAGAACTAACATGGGAGTAGAAAACTAGGTTAAATTGTGGCATAAATTGACTGTAGATAAATATGAGGCAGAAATACACACAGCGAATCCAGAAACCTGAAATTACTAGATAGCAGCTTCGCAGCAGCAGCCCGTAGGAAGACGTCTCTGAAGACCGAAGGAAGCAGCTGAAAAGGGTGAATTCCTTCGAAAGACAAAGAACCTGAACTAAGCAGTCAGAGAGGAAGAGGAGTAGGATTGAATACAGGATATGTCACAAGTTTGAGCATCACTTTAGCTACAAAAAAAATCAAAGAAGCACCAATAAAAATCTAAAATCTCACTGAGATGCTCTCTGTGCATAATCAAGTTTACTTCATGGTGCGATCTGCTGTTTTGTTTTTTCCAATGCAAATAAGTTCACCTCACCACTGCGCTCAGTGTTCAGTGATCTTCACCCCTGACCTGAATCTGAGAGAGCTTTTAATGCACAGTCAATGAGACACTGGGTTCATGTCATCGGGGACGAACAAAACAGGTTTTTCTTTGTTTCATAACATGATCTTTGAAGGATGACTACGCTGCATTACTCCCGCACACTGGTGACCTAAAATGACTCCACACACCCTGTGGTGAGCACTGCTCATTTTACCGATTGTGTGCAGAGGGCCCAAGGCATGAACTGACAATAACAGTGAATCCTCTATAGACTGTAAAATTTGGGACGTGCAGGTCCCCCCCCCCACCCCCACCCTGACCTTCAGCCCTTAAGGGCGAGCTGCTACCCTCACAGGGGCAGGAGCCGGAGATGGGACACAGCTGCATGCAAAAAAAATCCCCCCCAAACACAGCTCTCATTATAACCTCCTTTCTCTCTTTATTTCAATCCTCAGGATCTGAGTTGGAAAAAGGGAGCTTCCCGTGGTTTCTGTCCCTGGGGTTACACTCTCTCTAGTCACTTCTGCAGCAACTCAAAAGCATCGCAACTTTGGGCTGTTTGTCTGATTCATCTTTGTTTTCCCATGAATACATTTATGATTCTGAAAGCACTACCCCCTTCTTTCATTGCAATCTTCAAACATTCACCCCACCTAACTTCTCCGAAATTAGAATTCAGTAGCTCCGCCACCTTGGCCTCAGTGAGCTGGCAGTGCCGAAGTGTTTTGACTGTTTACCAGGTTGAAGTATCATTAGCGCTGACATTATCAGCTGCCACCTCACAGCCTCTGAACTATAAAGACTGCTGGGGTTCAAAGACTCTGCCTTCATAAACAGATCTTTGGGAAGGGAGCGGTGGGTGAGTTGCAGGGAATATCTGAAAGTGATTTGGTGAAGGTGAAACAGGGCAAAGTTGCAAAACTTAAAAACATAAAATAAAATAGTAAAAAATCCCCGTGGTAGCACAAGAGCTGCCTCACAGTAGGGAAATAAGCAAATATATATATATTAAGAAGCGAATAATTACAAGCTGTTCGCTTGCTCCTGATGACATGTCGTAATGGCTACATATCTGGCTAATTGCATGGATGACTTTCAAGCATGCTTTTGAACATGGCACTGGAAAAGTGTGGCGTGTGAGTGCATGTTCTGGTGAGTGCTGGTGATGGCGTCCATTTAGTCCATGTAATACTTGCAATGCCAAAAAAAGTTTCTTTCCTCCAAAGTCTTAACACTTTTAACAGACTCTAAATTAAAAACACGCCACAAACATAGAAACAGTGTTTCTCTGTCTGTTAAAACACGGCTGCTCTTCTCTTTCTTACACTTTGTCTTTATGGCAAGAGCTCTAAAAACATGGGCTCTGACATGTGATCACATCTCACTGTCTTATAGATGCAGTACATCAAGTATAGGATATCGCTGCAGTGGCAAATAAGCTTACTAAGAATAATTTTAGATAACAAATTCAAACTTATTTCAAAATGCACTAGGAAGTGCAGAGCATGACCAAAATTACTGTAACCGTATACAATGAACTTGCGATTTCACTGCATTTGATATGGTTGCTTCGTAGACCAGGTCTGCGACCACTCAGTCTTTAAAAAGTAACTTTGGAGCATCGAGATGTTGATAAAAGGGCAATAAGCCAGAATTAGTCTGCGATCAGTCTGTAACTGATTGGGTTAAGTTGTCAATAACGTGCACTGTTTACAATACTAGGGCAAGTCACTGTGATAAATAGGTGAAAATTAAGTCATTTTTATGTAAACAGGAACAGATTTGTAAAGTTTGGAACAGAAATTCAGGAATGCTTCCACAAACAACCTTGATTTTATCTATCTATCTGTCTGTCTGTCTGTCTGTCTGTCTGTCTGTCTGTCTGTCTGTCTGTCTGTCTATCTTTTATCGGCAGTCTCTCTGCATTTGTATATTAGATTAGGCAGTTATTTGGAAACCTTTCGCCAGTCTGTCCAAAAGTGATCGTAATCACTCGTGATTGGTAATCCGATCTGTGGAGTCACCTTGGAATTAAAAGATACTTACAATTGGTTGCCGAACCCAAAAAGATCAGTTTTACAAAATTATGATTGTTTACCATTATTCGATACCACCCTTTAAAAACAGCACAGATCAGCTTTGGTGCGTCTTTGCTCAGTCTTTCAAGACTTTGGCAGGTAGGGAGTTTAAGCGTTTAGGAACACTTAGCAGCTCTTCCAGTGGATTTAGGTTGTCTCATCTCCTCTCTCCTCTTGTCCATGACAGTTCGATAATATCTGCTGACAGAACTCTTATTTTATGTAGCTGAAGACAGACTAACAGCACTTCTGGGATTGTCATGCTTCAAAATGAAATTAAAAAGATTTTTAAAAAATCCATCTCTTTGTGTTGGTATTGTGTGATATGTTAGAATCCTCCTCAGGTAAACTACCTAAAACCTTTGTTCAGTGTTATAACTGACTGATCAGTGCTTCAGAATAACGTAAATCTTTTTTTTAAATAATACAATGTTCTGCTGGAAAACCTTTGGTGATTGAACATACGTACAGGTTTTCATCAAGTACTTTTCATGTTTATTATATAAAAAGTGGGAACTCTCTGTTTTTAAACTAACAAATGTTTTTGTTAAACCTAAAAAGGTCATTTTGAAACGTGAAGAAAACACAGCTCGCATACACAGTAGTGAGAACGCCTGTATGTGCCTGCATGAAGTCATGGGCGCTGTGAGAAGAAAGTGGGATTAACAAAGCTGATTTAAAAGGATTAGAGGGTCCAGCAGAAAACAGAGGACCACAGGACAACTTCTGATCCACACACGTGCACATGCGCACACACACATGCGCTTGTCATGTATCCTATAATCTTTTTCAAGTGCATTGTCACAAATTGTTTGGCCGTATAATCATTTCAGTGCAATCCATAAAAGCTAATGCAGTTGACGGATATGAAAGCAGAGGAGGAAGAGGACAACATGGAGGACATCATGGGAAGATTGTAGGAGATTACTGTGGGGAAGAAGAATGACAGTCATTGTGACTTGAAATGGTGCAAGATTATCACAGACGGAACAAGAGCTGCTAATGTGACTCAGACTGGAGACACTCACTTGAGAACATGTTGCAGTGTCTTTGGTCAGTGTGGGCACCATTGTCCACTTTTGGTGTGGGAAGGCTTTGCCTTGGCAGTGGTTTTAAGAGGCTAGGAGAAGCTCAGGTTCTCTAAAATGATCATAGAAGCAACAACATATAACAATCTTTTGGAGGCAGTAACACAACAAGTGCAGACAGTAGATGAGTAGTTTAAATACATCTTGTAATGGTTCAGAAACAGGATCTCTTACCTACTGAGCTACATATATACGTTGCACCACATATATATATATATATATGTATGTATATATATATATATATATATATGTATGTATATATATATATATATATATATATGTGTGTATATATATATATATATATATATATATATATACACACATATATATATATATATATGTGTGTATATATATATATATATATATATATATATATATATATATATATATATATATATATATGTGTGTGTATATATATATATATATATATATATATATATATATATATATATGTGTGTGTATATATATATATATATATATATATATATATATATATATATATATGTGTGTATATATATTTAACGTGTATATATATATGTGTATATATATATTTAACAGACGGTGGGGTGATCTTGATGTAGCGTGCAGAAGCCCATAAAATGCATGACACAATGAGACAAGAATGCAATTAACATGTAGCTATGTATAACTGCACCTCCTTTTACTGTTGTTTCCCTATGCCCTGGCACCATTGTCACAGCTTAACAAGGTACACAGAAGGCTAGAATAGTCATGCAAACAAGGTTTTATTTCCAACAAATAAAGGAGTATAAAGCAGTCGTTTTGCTTACAGGGTAAGCCTGTAATGAAGAGGAGGAGGTGCTGGGGCTCAGGAGGTTAACAGAGAGTCACCAATGGGGAAACTGAGACAGCTGAACTGAGCCAGGTGCAATGAAGAGGAAGAATAAAAGGTGAAGCAAAATATCTATCTATATGTGGATGTGAGCATTTTTTGTCTGGGAAGCTGTCCAGGGTCTACCCTGCTTCCTGTTCCGTGATAGCTGGGACAGGCTCCCCACCCTCCACCCTTCTCTCTACAACCCCAAAATGGATAAACAGAAGAAAATGAATGGGTAGATCCTGTAAGACAGCTAAATGGCCTGTATTTGTATAGCGCTTTACTTAGTCCCTATGGACCCCAAAGCGCTTTACACTACATTGAGTCATCCACCCATTCTCACACACTGGTGATGGCAAGCTACATTGTAGCCACAGCTGCCCTGGGGCACACTGACAGAGACGAGGCTGCCGGACATTGGCGCCACCGGGCTCTCTGACCACCACCAGTAGGCAACGGGTGAAATGTCTTGCCCAAGGACACAACGACCGAGACTGTTGGAGCCAGAGCTCGAACCGGCAACCTTCCGATTACAAGACAAACTGCTCTTGAGCCACGATCGCCCCAAAGGTAAAGTTAGGTTTACCAAACTATTTTTCCTGCTCCTGAAGGTTTCTCTTTCTGATGCCTTAATTTGCAATAGCGAAGGAACAAGATTCTGTAAACTTTAGCAGAAACTTCACTGGATGAAACTTTTCTTTGTGTTCAGCTATAATAACGCAGGCCAGATTTTCTTGTTAATGTCCACAGACAAATCTTTTCGTCTGGCACTGGCAAAGAATCCAAGTAACCTTGCAATAATATTCACAGTGGTGAAGTTTTGAACTGAAAGCTCAAAAAAAGTTTTCATTTGAGGTCCTTTAAAAACTATTAATCAGCAAACGAGAACAAAGCCAGGTGAAATGGAGGTTTCACAGTTACACTGTTTGGCCTGAAAGCTGTCTTTTATCACTGTAAATATAATGGAAGCATTATAAAACTAAAACACAGGAGTAAAATTCAAAGTATCCAATGCTTACATGGAGTATTTCATTTCAGGACTGTTACAGACTGTTGAAAGCAGTTTTCAATCAGTATCCGGCTGAGTGTTGGAAACTCAGTGAGCTGAGTCAAAAGATGTTTTGCTTTGACTCCCATTTTGCCTCCCAAGATGATTCTTTGCTAATAAGATGCAGCAGATTGTTTTAAATTACCTTCTAAAAGACAAAGAACCTGACTTCACTGAAGCCAGCTAGTACCTGCAGCTTTAAGCCATTCCTCAAAACACTCAGAACAATCACTGCTGAACGGTATATTCACTCAGACACTCACTGACTCTCCTCATTGACTAACTGCTGCTTGACAACCGGGAGGGCTCCTGGGGGAAAATCTTCTCATTGCCATGGCTACAGGGACCGGGTATGACGGCGACAGCATTAATTATTTTAGCATCGGGAGCGACAGAGGCTGACGCCCGGTGGGACAGCAATGGAGGACCAATAGTAATTAACCACTGCCTGCTCTCACGTGTCACTTCCTGTGCTCGGGGTGTGCACGCAGGAGGTCGTGATGTTCTCCTGTAATTACTGCATGTTCAGTTTCTCCTCTTTGCTCTCATTAGTTTGATTAAAATGATCAGCGATGAAAATGACTGAGAAGGTGTAGATGCTAACTTTCCAAGCATAAATGACTTTATTTCGGAAAATTTAAATGATTTTTCTTCACCCTTTCTTAAAATTTGTTATGATGTGGTGCTGTAAACATTCAGTCTGTTTGCACCTGCACAGTTTTGGGCTTGAGGATGATTTCAAATCACTCATGGATAATTTTATGATGCCATTGTTGCAGAAAGAATGAGCGAGCTGGCTGCACATTATGCTTCCATGGTCATTACTGGTTTTGTGTGTGTGTAAGAGGTACTACAAAGAGGGACTGGTGTGCAATTCCCCTCTTCTTTCAAATATTCTCCCAACCAAAGCCATGCAAATTGTTCTTTATTAGTTGCAGTTCACATGTCACCCCTTTCTAAATAAATATGAACAACAAATACATTGAAAGGAAATGCAAACATGAGTTATTTTTTTTATATAATGAATGAAACACTTCCAGTACTCAGAAGGTGAGTCACAAACACTTTCTCACTAAGCATATCGACAATATATCCACCACCACATCCACTCCTTTTCCTATGATTAGGGTCAGGGCAACCGTGGGGCTGTCAGAGGTTTTAAAGGCAGGGTAAGACCTGAAAAGTCTATTGCAGGGCTAACATGGGCAACTAATCACACCTATAGCCAATTCCAAATCATTAGCTAACCTAACATACTTGTCTTCGGACTATGGGAGAAAGCTGGAGTTCCCACGCAGGCACAAGGAGACGATCCAAACTCCAGCGCAACAGAAAGGCACCAGTCAGCCTGTGGATTCAAACCTATGAGGTGACAGTGCTAACCGTCACACTGCAATACATCAAGCAACCATGTATTTTTTAAATTTTATAATATGTGCACCACATTATCCACTTGTAGTGACTTCAATTACCGTATTTTCCGCACTATAAGGCGCCCTTAAAATCCTTTAATATTCTCAAAAATCGACAGTGCACCTTATAATCCGGTGCACCTTATGAATTCTGGTTGTGCTTACTGACCTCGCACCGATTTTATGTGGTACACGGTGCTCAGAAATCTGTCAAAAAATGTTTTAGTTCGACTTTGATAAGCTACGAAGCCGTACTGCTTGATCGATTGTCGGAGCATTACGGCTACCATAGTCAGGACCCAAAGTCAAATGAACACTGCGACATCACTGAGAGTTAAAAACCATCTAAATTCTTTCATCTTTAATAAAATGATCAGTGTTGCTGCTTTATCAGGTGTAACAATTAAGTTTAACATCTAGGTATCCATGAAAACAGAATTTATTAAATTGAACAGAGTTAGAAGTTAGCAGGAAGTTAGCTCGCTAGCTTCCACCTAAGCATGATATAGCATGTTCTGACTGAGAGATTTGTGTAAAAATTAAAACGTACAGCTCTGCTATCACTTCCAACATAAATCAAGACAGAAAACTAAACAGCAGTGACATTTGTAGGGTTACTGAAGTTGGGCTAGCTGTTATATAATGATGTGCTATGTGATCGCTAGCAACACAGCTATGTTAGCATAACATTACACAGTGAAGCTGGGGGATGAACGCTAACTTTTTTCCACTCGATAAAAGTTAGTGTGAGGGTTCCCGATGGTTAGGGACAAATGCAATCGCATGGCAGGATGCTGTAAACGGACCAAACTTCAGTCAGTAGAACACCTGAGATCATTCACAATACGAGGTTAGTCATTAATATACTGTAACAACATGGGAATAGAGCAGCTGCGAGAGAATTCATCATTAATGAATCAATGGTACGGAAGTGGAGGAAGCAAGACGAATGAGTTGAGTAAAGTTTGACTTATCTGACTCTTTTGTTTCGCTTAATGCGCCTTACAATCCGGTGCGCCTTATGGTCCGAAAAATATGGTATTTAACTGCTCACAGAAATGTATTGAAGGAAAGATTTTGGCGTGGTTTAATACATAGATGAGGGACAGAAATGGTTATTTAACACTGAACCACTCGAGGGACTCACCTGCAGTCCAGTCTCTTCAGGGCTTTGCAAGCCCACCATCAACCCCGACCACCACCCACATAGCAGACGGGTCTGGCCCGGATCTGGTGTCAAGCCGGCACTGCTGGCTGACTTCTGGCATGGTAAGTGGTATGTCATCCAGATGTGGGCCAAGTCTGGCATAGATGGCACTGTCTATGTGATGGCATGCCAAATCTGGCCCGATTGTGGTTTGGTTTATGTGGCCCAGGCTCATAGAAAACAGGTATGGCCCGGATCCGGCATCAAGCTGGCACTTCTGACTGACTGGTGTCATGGCATGATATGTCAACCAGATGTGGGCCAAGTCTGGCAATGATGGCACTATTTATGTTCCTATTTTCTTATTTTAGTTAGAAAACCCAAATGCCATGTTGCAATACTATACTGCTATGGTAGCCAGTGTTTCAAATGCAGGTTTGACAGGTTAGTGAGTGTACACTTTATCCAAAACCTAGTGAGGGTTTACTCATGTTTACCAACGGGTAGCTGTAGCTGAGGAGGTAGAGCAGGTCACCTTTTGATCAGAAGGTTAGTGGTTCGATCCCTGGCTCCTCCAATCTGCATGTCAGGAGTGTGAATATAGTTAGGAAACACTCAGTTTAGAGAAAGTGTATGATTGGGTGAATGTGGCATGTTGAATAATTGAATTGAGTAATCTGTGAGAGTAGAAAAGCATTATATAAGAATCAGTCCATTCACTGTCTGAACAGAGTTTCGTCATGTTACTTTTGCACTATTATGTTCCGGGACATGTTGTTATTACATGGCTTGATTAAGGTACACATTAGGCTGACATCTGGGGCCAGAGCTGAAAATGTTCTGGGCCAGCAGAGGGCCAGCAGTGTGTCTGCAACTGGCCTTGTGCTGGCCCATGTGTGGGCCACCTCTGGCAAACCAGAGTTGGGCCACCAAAGGGCCATCACTCTTTGCGGTGTGTGGGCCATGTGTAAGCAAATTGTGTGGGCCAGATCTGGGCTTTGCTATGTGGGCATCTGTGCCTGTTTCACTGAAAAAAAAGTTGCCTTCGAACAAAATTCAGCCAGCGAAAACAACTAATACTGTATGTATAGGATAGGAAGGTGGACAAGATTTAAACATCATGTCTCCAATAATACCAGCAGATGTTTCACGTGTGTCTGATTGATATACAGGACCAAAGTCTAACTTAGCATAAAGACTAGAAACAGCATTTTTAGCTTTTTAACTTCACCCATGGGCATGGATTCAAAGATCTGGTGCAGCTGTTGAACCCTTTAAAAATGTCTGACACAGTCAGCGAGTGCACCATTAAGTTTTGATGATGGGTTATGAGTCATTCTGCAATCACAATGTGTGTGCATAATGGGTCCAAGTGTGTGCGAGTTGCTATTGCATTTTAAATGCATTTTAAATGAAGTCACAGTATATTTGAAGATGTGATACGGTGTGATGACAGCGGTGTTAAAATCTTTTTGTGCCAAGCAGAAGATTTTTTTTTTTTTGCTTTAAAACGATGAGATCATTCTTCCAATGGAGAACTCTTGCTCTGCTTCGGCATGTTTTATTCAGAGATGACATCATGTTACCGGAAGACTTTGCTTCCCTCTTCACTGAAGGTCATGTCAAGCAGAAACCAGCCTGAAAGCAAAGCATGTGTGGTTGTATTAAAAAAAAACACACGCACAAACACACACAATTTTGTTTCAAATGCTCTAAAATAATTTTTTCTAGTTTTGTGTTTCTGCTGCTTTTCTCCAAACTTCTGTGAACCACAAACCTTATCGCACATACTGTATCCACCCACTCACATACTGTACAGACACACGCACCTACACACACACACAGTTGAGCTTCCCACATGGATAGACACAACTTGAACACACATGCCTATTTGCCCCTCTGAAACTCTTCGCTGTGCAGTCTGAAAGCTCCCAAACTGCTTCCCGCCTCCTCACCTCCTGTCTGTACTCCATCTCCATCTATCCTTCCATCCTCTCATCCGTCTTTCGGTTCATATCTCATGTATCGTTCTCCTCTCTTACTAATTCCTCTGCTGTTTGAGGTCCTGGCACGGAAGTCTCTCTTGGGAATAGAATATAGAAAGCACTGATTGCGGCATACGGTGTATCAGTATCGAGATAAAGGAAGACAGATGATTGATGATCTCCCCTTAAATTTTAGACCGTAGTAGACCCAGTGAGCAATTAATGAGTGGTCTTCTTAAATGTAATAAAGTTTGGTGGCTCCTCTGTACCTGCTTCGAAACAACAGATGCATCCAACCATTTGCCGCATATTACCTCATACTGTGTCAGATAACTAAATCTCATTTATCCAGCAATTGTAAAAAAACAACAAAAAAACCCACTTGCACTAAAGCACTTTGTGTAAAAGAGGCAACATTGTTATTTTCCAAACTGTTTGTTGGCGCAGAGTTGTAGAGGTGGTAAAAAGCGGCATAATGGACCAAAAAGGGGGGGGGGGGGGGGGGGGGGGGCTATTTAAAAGTAATGAGCCTTGTGGGTGGTTTTTATACCAGGCATTTAAACTACTGATTTTATTACATATATTTATTTCTATGTTTTCAGCTTAACGCTATATTGGCTCTTACATTTTCTGCAAAACAAGAAAACAATATATTATTGATATTGTAATTTCAAGAAAAGCAAGAAGAAAAATCTAACATATGGAATCTTTATTGATTTGTACTGACAGTTACGATACCTGCACCATCCTTTGTAGCAGTACTCAAAGCCAACAGTTCATCTCCTCTGAACTGTTCGCCAACACTGCCGTGTTTAGACGAGGACACCAGACAGACTCTACAGATTTCTTATCTCCTCTGTGCCATCTGTAATTCATTTGAATAAATGCCACAGGTAGTTAGCTTTTATTTTGGTATCTTTGCCTGAATATCTGCCACAGCTCTAAGAAAGACACTATCGGGATATAAAACCATCTGCTTCTCAGATGCATATGAACACACTGTATTTTCTCAATGCAGGCTTGGCAACATTACTTGCTTTTCTTATACAATGACTAATATTTAGGAATTGAATAAATCAGCAAAAATGATTGAAACAAGAAAAAAAGAAAAACAACTAATATGTCTTTGACTTGCAGAAACGATTACATAGCAGGTTTTAAAATTAGGTACATAAAATCTCACAAGAACAACAAAATATGACATATTGCAATACTTCTCATGTATTAATCAGTAATTTCTCATGTATTAAAAATGATAGATATTTATTATTTAAGTATTAATTGAATCATGTTCTATTTAAGGTTGTATTTACTTGATTTTAAAATTATTTTATCTTGTCCTAAAACATAACTGCCACCACCATGACTGTACTAATGAGGTACAGCAGAAAACTCCACATAAATGAAGTAATGCCACGCAAATAAAGGAAAGAAAATTTGAAGCTGGAGAAAAAGAAATCTCGAACTTGAAATTTTTCTTTACACATTTGGCTCGTTGCTCTCTCCTTCAAACCCTCACAACCCTGCTTATGTCAGAGCTCTGAAGGTATAAAAGCCTGACATGAAACACAACTATTGTTGTAGCTTGAAGCTGTTCTGTGTTAAGAATTAAAAACATTTGCTCCTATATTCTACAGTAAATGTAATTATATTTGAGCCATAAGCTGGCAGAACGTTCATCAGCCCAGGGGTGAAGTGCAGCTTTTCGTAGCAAAACATTAATCTAATAGGTATCTGTGTGTGTGTGTGTGTGTGTGTGTGTGTGTGTGTGTGTGTGTGTGTGTGTGTGTGTGTGTGCCTGTTAAGATGGACCACAGGCTATAAAATCTGTCTTGTTAGAAGGATAGCTGGAGGTTAAAGAAGAATCTGAAACAGAAGATGGAAAGCTCTTTAATTCCATATGAGCGAGGCTGCAGTGGTATTATTTTTTTATATTTTTTTTCTTTTGCTGTTGTCCCTTAGGACATCACCATTGAAATCTGTTTCTGTGTGTGTGTGTGTGTGTGTGTGTGTGTGTGTGTGTGTGTGTGTGCGTGTGTGCAGCCACCTGCTGAGCAGTGCATAGAAACTAGACTGGGATTTTGGCGTCAATACTTCAGGGTCTGTCTGATAAGCTTGGCCTAGGGGAAGAAACTAAACCAAAATAACAACCCAGAGACAGAGAGAGAGAGAGTTACACTAAAGAAAGAAAAAACATGTCAAGGGACAAAGATGACAAGACAGCACAACAGCACAAGTATAGCTAATTCCCAGAGTGCTTGGAGAATGTTCCTTTTTTTCCAAATTAAGACAAAATTTCACTTTGACTTTAAATAAAAAATAGTCCACTAATATGGATTACCATGAATAACCACGCTAAGAGCCTGTTCTTTGGTTCGTTTGGGTCCGCTGTTGTTTCAAAGTATGGGGATTTAAAGTAGTGTGATCTTTAATGGACGTATGTTAACCACACACGAACAGCTAAATAACAGACTCTGGATGACAGGAATCTTCTTATGTGACTGTTGATGTTGTTGCTGTTTGTTTCCTCAGAGGGTATCTTTCTGGGGGTCTACCAAACGACCAACAGACCACAGTGTGATACACGCTGATAAACTAGATCTATAATCATAAAACTGATGATACAATGTTTAAGAACAAATTTTATGATTCTTAAGTAAGAATCCACTGATGTAACAAATAGAAAAGTGAATTTAATTCAATTCAATTCTATTCATATAGAGATAAATCACACCAACATCTGCCTCAACCAATGATTTGCAAATTTGCAAACAGGCTCAATGCTACGCGGTTCCCCTTCCCCACATGCTGCTCACAGCATCCCCTCCCAAACCCAACCAATACCAGGGAAAACCAAGTTGTTGTAACTTACCCAGCGCGCCATCATGGAGGTTGATTGTTTAAGGATTTTCTTCTTTGTTGTAGCAATGTCAGTTCAAAACAACAGGACGGGCATCAAGGAGGAACAACAGTGATCTCCTTTAGAGAAAGATATCAAAGATCTTTTTCAACTCCTTTTCAAAAGAGGTGATCTAAAGGGAAACGGTCAAAAGAAATCAAAGAGCTTGTTTCATTTAAATCTGGCCCGTCTCTCCTTCAAGGTCATCTTCTCGTGCGCCTGCGGGCCACTTTAAGAGTGGCTGCTGTATTTAAAAAGCTCTGTGGAAGCATACTTGATTAACTGAGAAGCACTTTCTAAAGAAGGAACTTTAATTACTAAAACAAAAAAAGTTTCAGTTGACTAAATATGTTAATTCATAGTTATTCGCATGTGGTTATATATCTTCTCTGCCAAGGTCTGCCAGCTCAACATTATTTTAGGCTTACAAAATAAGTGTCACCATTACGCATGTAATGAGCATCTTTATTGCGTCGAATTATGTATTCATTCATTTTTGTGTCTCTACAAGCTGTGGAGCAGGTCATGGAAGGCATTTTACAGCTACAAACATATATATATAATTCTAATTTTCCATATATAATGCAGCTAAATAACATTCTCTACAATTTAGCTCAAAAATCTCTAGTGCATGTACTCTGTCATTTAATGGAGAGAGAAAGAGGAAGAGTAAAAAGATTTTTAAAAATGTAAGTGAACAGACAAAAACACTTTAATCCGTGGAGTTATTCATATTTTTTTCTACCCTGAGTTTAATTTACTTCAGAACCATGGAAGACCTGAAGATGGAGCGGCGTTGTGTGTGTGTGTGAAGGAGGGGTGATACTGAATAATTCAAGTGTTCTGTCCAAATTCTTTGGTGAAGCCAGGCAGAACGAGGACAACATGCAGTGCCTGTTCCCCCCCCTCCCCTCTCCGTGTGTGTTTGTGTGTGTGTGTGTGTGTGTGTGTGTGTGTGTGTGTGTGTGGGAAGGGGCAATAGAGAAGGTCAGTGACGTTGGGGGGCTGGGGTTGGAGGGGATTTAAATGGGATTTCAGCTTTAAAAAAGGTTCAGCAGAGACACAGCGCTGAAACTGGGTCAAGGAAATGGGTGAAGGTGAGTGTATCTACCAACAAAACACACACCTACACACACAGGATGTCTGCAGGAAGCCCCCAGTGATGGAGAGATCACTTCAAAAATGATTGCTCTTCATTTATTTAAAAATGTATTTTGGGGTCTTGGTTGTTTTTTGGGGGGCTGAAAAAAAGAACATTAAATAAACTACCAGAATTTACATTAATAGGACTAAACAACCCTCAATGCTATTTTTTAAAGCGTTTCTGTGCCTCTCCTCTGTAATGAACAAACCACTGATCAAGCTTTTTCCCTGTTACCTAGTCGACAGTATCCATGGATGCAGTTATAAATGTCTGTGAGGGTTGTGTGTGTGTGTGTGTGTGCTTGTGTTTGCTTTGTGGTTTCAAAATAAAGAGGACAAGCTTGTGTTAAGATCTGCACGAAACAAATTCTGTTTACCTGTGTCCTGTACAAAATGTACCACTCAGATATGAAGACAGAGATCAGGGCTGAGAGTATACAGAAGACCAGAGGAAAATGCAATGGTTTGACATTATTGGAGCCAAAAGAGACCAGCGTAAAGTCTCTTTTACTGAAGGTTCAATTTGTCACATGATTTCTGATGATAGCAGCAATTTGACTGATTCATCAGTGCAGCAGAACGGGGTTTACTGTTTGACTGGTTAACACATACAATTTATGAGCTGTGTTTAATCACAGTTTTTTCACTCATCAAGTTGTCTGATAATGCAGACATAAAAATGTGTAAATGAGAACCACTGAATAGCGAGCCCGGCTGCTTTAAAACACAGTGACAGGCAGCAGGAATGTGAAGGAGAGAAGGAGCTGACATCAACAGAGGAACTTGACTGCGAGTCCCGCTTCTTAACCGGACGGATCAAATACGATTCAAAGGAAGAGATTTATCTGCTTTCATTTTGTTCCAGTTTTTCAGTTTGGGTGAAGATTTTTCTGAACAACAACCTGAAAATTGGTTTAGTAGTAGCTGGGGGTTGAAATATTTCTACCACAAATCTTATCTCTTCTTTGTTATAGGGACCTGTGCACTTCAGAAAAACAGTTAAGGCCAGGGGAGGATGGTACTTACCTGCAAGGGACATTAAAAAAGCCTGTTTGATGAGTTTGTTGGGGGGGGGGTTGTATTCTTTGGTTCCTTAAATAAGCCTATATGGGTCTGGTAAGAACAACTCTCACTCTTTTCTATTTCCTGTTCACATAAAAGCCAAATTTTACACTGGTTGCTAAAATAGAGGAGAATGTTCTTGCCTTACAAAAAACTCCCCCAAAACAAGACCGTCTCTTAATGGTATTTAAATAAAAGGAGGACTAGCAAAGTCAAGTTCTCTGTATTCATTTTGCACATTTAAAAAAAGAATCAAGACAGATGCTCTAATTGCACATTCATTTGGAGTGGGCTTAAAAGCAACCATGAGGGAACTATATTATGTTAAGAAAAAGAAAGGAACACGGGGTGGCTAAAAACTAAATTAAAAGGACTAAATTGATCAAATACTATGACTTTGCTTTTAATTATCACTCCCAAGTGGACATTTACACCGATATGTGCTCCAGTCTTGATTAAAATGACTGACCAGGGCAGGTAACATTAAAATCACCCCTGCTACCCCTGGAGAAATAAAGCCTATACAAATGGAACACTTATCCAGATGTTTCCTCTTTGTAAACCCAAACACTCAATTAATTAAATAAATGAATTAATGTAAACTTAATCATTTAAAACAGTCCTACTAACTTAAATAGCACATTAAGTCCTTCTAAGAAAATATAATTTAATTTTACTTATTTATTTCAATTACATGGCAGTCAACTTAAAGGATATTCATCTTTAGTCTGACATAATGCCTGATTTAGAATCTAAGAAAAGACAATGAAAAAAAGTAAACTATCTTTGTCTTTTATCAGTTGCTGACAGGTTCTTCTTGCACTTACATTGTGCACAAAATTTAACAAATTGTGTTTTTTATTTGTTTGCTTTCTGATGCTTTTATTTCTTTTTGAAACATTACATAAACATTTTAAACATTTAAAAGCCAATATATGACTTCAACATAATAAACTTACTATAGTAAATTTATTGGGGCATACCTTAAAAAGAGTCAACTAAACTTTTTATGTATGTATATAGTTTATGTAATATTCAATACTGAACTGTAAATTCATCCATCCATCCATCTTCATCCGCTTTATCCGGGGCCGGGTCGCGGGGGCAGCAGCCTAAGCAGAGAAGCCCAGACCTCCCTCTCCCCAGCCACCTCCTCCAGCTCATCCGGAGGAACACCAAGGCGTTCCCAGGCCAGCCGAGAGATATAATCTCTCCAGCGTGTCCTGGGTCTGCCCCGGGGCCTCCTCCCGGTGGGACATGCCCGGAACACCTCACCCAGGAGGCGCCCAGGAGGCATCCTTGTCAGATGCCCGAACCATCTCAACTGACTCCTTTCGATGTGGAGGAGCAGCGGCTCTACTCTGAGCCCCTCCCGGATGGCCGAACTTCTCACCCTATCTCTAAGGGAGAGGCCAGCCACCCTTCGGAGGAAGCTCATTTCTGCCGCTTGTATCCGCGATCTCGTTCTTTCGGTCACTACCCACAGCTCGTGGCCATAGGTGAGGGTAGGGACGTAGATCGACCGGTAAATTGAGAGCTTCGCTTTTACACTCAGCTCCCTCTTCACCACGACGGACCGGTGCAGCGTCCGCATCACTGCAGCCGCAGCACCAATCCGTCTGTCGATCTCCGGCTCCCTTCTCCCATCACTCGCGAACAAGACCCCGAGATACTTGAACTCTTCCACTTGGGGCAGAAACTCATCCCCGACCCGGAGTGGGCACTCCACCCTTTTCCGGCTGTAAATTCATTCTTTTTCAAATACATTTTTATTCAGTGTTTTCATGAAAGCTTCATTTTTATGCATTGGCTAGTACTGAGGAGTACACACACCAGGTTTAAGGCCTCGTTTGAAACCTTTTGTTACACTCATGGTTAGAAGAATCACTAAAAATAAAAACGGGTATCCTTTTAACCAGCTTCAAATTTTATAAAATCTGCACTCAGCTTTTGCAGACTCCATTATCAGATGCTGTTCACTTTACGTTTTCGCTCTGACTCCCTGTTTAGCTGTGTGCCTAGCCTTTACCACTACACTTGCTATCTTGTATCGTCTGCCCCCCTTCCTCCTTTCACATAATGGTATGATCCAAGTCTGTTGTAGAATGTGATTGGCTGCATGGTGAATAAAGCAGATGGAGACAGTGTTATTCTGAGATATTAGATTTTTTTTTCTCCTTTTTTGATACAATACTCTCTATTGCAAACAGACATTATAACAAAGTAAAATTCTTTCAAATTTAAAGGGGTGGAGTTAATGAAATATTCAGAAATGATGGAAAAGGCCAGGAGTAGTTGTTAGGTAAGTGGTGTGAGCTGGTTAAAGCAAAGAAAAGCTAATCAAAGCTAATTTTGTAAATCTTTTATTCAGGGAAGTATGTTTTAAGCGGCCTCATGAAAGTCAGGCTTCTTGATGTGTACTTCTTATATAATCACTCACTCATCATTCTTCGAAATGGATCTACTTTTGTCAGACTCAAGCGAATGAACTCCGATATGATTTGAGAATGTAATCAAACTGTTTGGCAGTGGGAACCATTAGCTAGCATAATGTTAGCTTATGAGCAGTGGTTGTTGTTGTTTAGCCGGCTTGGCTCGCAGCAATATCAGGAGTAAATAGATATGCTTTAAATGCAGATTTACATGTATGTGGTCGTCAGCCAAACTGCTGTGTGCATAAAAATGTTGACTTCTGCTCAGTGGCGTGTCTAGAAAATTTTTTTTGGGGGGGGGGGGCAGGTAGGGGCACAGATTTGGAGAAGGGTGGCAGATGTAATTGGCAGATAATATTTAAAAAAATTCTACCAACCGTTAACCATAATTCAATAACCCTATAAACCTAATAACCGAATGCGCTTTTAACTCTTATTAGAATGAGATTTTAACCACTACGGTGCAAAGTTTCTAGATACTGCGTTGATAAAGTACAAGAGATACAATCAGTGCTTTGTCAGTGTTTATTCAGCATTCAAGGACAGCAATATTTGCATAGTATTTTTACTGACATATAGTGCACATATGTTTTGGGCAAAAACATTTTTGAATATTAAAATACGAACATTTGTAACATACAATTGACAAATTAGCCAATGTAAAACTTTATCTGCCTATTAAAAAAAGAAGATAATCTTCTCACAAACTGGTGTTTGATTTTGAAACAGGAAAAAAGTGGGGAAACAAATGAAAAGACTAACATTTGAATGAAACCTGAAAGCAAGTAAATACTTTCTATGCTGCCTTATGGTAAACTTTGGTAATATTGATGTATAAAGAACAGCACTGGCTGATGATGAAATACAGTCAGCTGGCATGGTGACACTGCCAGTATTAACCTGCAGGGCTGGACTGGGACAAAAAATCTGGCATTTTGACTAGAGACCGGCCCACCAGGTATTAAAGCCATAAAACCTTTGAATGAAAACAAACGCTGTTGTGACAGTGATGTACAGTCTTTTTGGTATATGTATGATTTCTATACATTTTACGTCAGATAAAAACTTTGGTTGTAAGATTCAGATAATTATTTAATAAAAGCTAGATATTTTAAATGAGAATAAGAAAGAAAAGTATTTCTTTGTGCCCCCCCTTTCCTTGTTAATGCCCTACCTGGCCCCCTGGCAAAACTTTCCTAGACCCGCCCCTGCACAGTTACCAGCTGTCAGCTGCTTAGAAAAGGATCCTGGTGTTATTTGTCTCTCAGAAACAGTTCATAACTTCCCTTCAACTTATTCATGTCACCTAAAAGGTAAACCTGTTTCTCCATCACCTGTTCAGCTCTGATGATTCAGTAAGGACATCTCCTGGTTTCATCTTCATGTTTCCCTCTCACCACATATCCAAACCGACATCATGACCAGCAGCTTTTACAGCTGTGGCTCCAGCAAACATCAGCTGATACTAGAAATTAATATTAAATAAATTCTAACAACAGCTGATCAAGCTTAAACGTGCTGCTGTTGTTTAGCGCAACATCCGGCGGTTTCCTCTTTCTGGCGCAAAGTGGGCGATAAATAAACAAGAGAAAAAAGCCGATCAGCTGATCATTGATCAGTTTCATGATTGAAGTAGCAACAGGAGAGGGAGGGGGAGAGAATGAGAGAATGAGAGAAGAAGAGGCAGCTGTGCAGCGTAAAGACAGAATAACTCCAGCTTTGTGTCTTTTTTTCATTATAGCGAAAGTACGGGACAAACTGCGTCTCTTCTCAGCACAATACGAAACGTGTAATATTTTCTCTGAATGAGGGACCATTCCATTTTTTAAGGAGCCGTTGGCAACTCTACTAACTAAACTTATGAATAAAATAAAGTTCACTATCAGTAACATCATAGCACCCACCCAGCTGTATAGAAACTTGGTCATGCTAGCTAGCACGCAGTACGAGTTATTGTAACTGACTGTAAAAAGTTAGCACAACGAAAATAAACTACACCTAAACTTGGTTTATATCTGACCCAGATAGACTGCAGGTCATAACTTCTTACCTGAAGTTCAGTTCACCTGACACTCGGACTGGCGGCTGCCTCGGGTCTCTCCTCCTGCCTCCCCTTCCCTCATCCACCTGCTGGCCTCTGTGGAAGCTCCGCCATAGCCACCACCAAGTGGTGGCTATGGCGGTTTTTACACATCGACCTGCATCTGCCCAATCCACCACCTCTCATTGTTCATGCCGTTACAAAAAAAAAAAAAAAAAGTCATCAGCCCACCGGGCAAATGCCCGGTATGCCCGATGGCCAGTCCAGCTATGTTAACCTGCAACCAAATCTGCAGCTCCATACAGCAATGTTACGACTTAGATTATATCTTATAACTCATAACTCTTATGTTAGCTCCCCCAGTAGCCTACTGTCTGAAATATTCGACGGTTGCAATAATTCTTTGTGTTATTTTTTCCTTGGTATTCTAATTTCACCGAAGTTTACTAAACTCAACAAACTTAATATCACTTACCGGGACATTTATTCTGTCCTCATTTTCTTTCACCGAAAAATTGTTTCCTGCGGTGCCGTCTTTCGTGCTTGGCTCTCCTAACTTTGCTAACGTGATGCACATAGTGCAGAAGCCAATGCTGCATTCACTTACACTCGGATATCTGAGCTTCACCGTGAAAACATGATCGTACATTTGATATTTTATTAAATTTTATTGTTTTAGCTTTGGGGTGGCCAGTCTGGTTAGGGGGATGGCCTGTGCCCACCCCCCCAGGCCACCCCGCTGGACACGCCACTGCTTCTGCTTGTCTATAAATACTGTGTAGTTCATTATTGACCAGAACAACAATTCTACCATTCTTTGTTTTCGCCAACCTAAAAATAATACACTTTCTACTATTTAACCAAAATTTTCCCAAAATTTCATCACCTTGAAAACCAGGATTGTTGTGTTGCTGGCCTTCAGAGTAAATGGGCCTGCCACACAAAAGGCTAAATTAGGTTTTGTGTGTTACACTATACATCCTTTTAGCTGTGAGTACATGCCTGTTGATGTCTGTTTGCGCGCGTGTGTGTGTGTGTGTGTGTGTGTGTGTGTGTGTGTGTGTGTGTGTATGTTTTTCTTTGTGTGTGTGTGTGTGACAGTGACAAATGGAAGTAGCCTCCAGTCCATCTGTAAAGTGGCTGCTGCTTTGTGTGGTTGATAATAGCTAACAATAATTGTCATGAGATTTAAAATGACTCGTAATTATATTGCGCATTTCATAACTAGGTCCTGAGCTTGTTACACGGCGAGTTTTGTTTTTTAAGTCACGTTAACGTCATCACTTCTGTGGCACTGACGAACGACCGAGCCTGTGCAACGCTCAGCTCGGGCCGCATCAGCACAAGGCCTAATTCAATTTAGTTCAAATTTGTTCTAGCGAGCTGCTCATTAAGTTGGAGGTTTGTTTGTCTTCAGAAAACATTAGCTGAAAGTAGCTGTATGCGCTGTAATTGAACTCCTGTGTAAACCAGGCGAACACAAACTCATCATTCAGAGTAATGACTTTCATCTTTTTCTCTGATAGCCAAGAAGACAAGCAGGGTGCACTGGCATATGAAGATAATTAATGTTCTCCCGGAAAAGTGTTTGGTGGTCAAAATCTCCTGCTGAACTGTACGTGTCACTGCTGCTCAAAGCCTCAGTCCTCCTACGGGCTTCTGTCTCCTCAACAAACAAATTAAATTAAGGGGTTTGCAGGCTATTAAAAAGCTAATCTGGGAGTTTCTCTCTCTTCCCCCCCCTCCCCCCCCCCACTGATGAATTGGATGTTGAAAACAAGTTTCAGGCCTCTAAGAGACAAACAGTACTGAACTTTACTTGCAAAAAGCTAAATGACAAGAGGAAGCACTGATGCACAGTAGGTTAAGTATTAAATGTTTTAAAGGCATATGAATAAATTAAAAAAAAATTTAAAAAGAAGAAACCTACAGGAGTCAAAAAGTAGTCTTGGCTAACAACTGAAATGAGATTGTTTTTATACCTTGATTACTAATGATCAGTGATGGGAATAACGGCGTTACAAGTAACGGCGTTACTAACGGCGTTACTTTTTTCAGTAACGAGTAATCTAACTAATTACTATTCCTATCGTTACAACGCCGTTACAGTTACTAACAAGGAAACGCGGTCCGTTACTATTTTTCAACAAACAGACGGTTGAAGCTGTGTTCAGCTTACCGCATCTTATATCAGTTGCACGGAAGTAGCTGACTACGTAAGTACAGCTTTAAGCAGCTGCGCGCTCCCGCGAACGGTAATCACGATCACTGTCTAGCACAACACCTGGAGCTAAGGGGGCAAAACAATCGCATGAGTGCTGCTGTTTGACTGAGGAAGAATAAAGTAGTCGTGGTAAGCCAATCACGTGACCACTTAAAGACAAAGCAAGGAGGTGATATATACCCGTTTTAAATTGTGTTGATAGGCCACGTAAAACCAGAGTCATGATAAACAATATATACGCGGTGTTTTTTCCTCAATAGTTTCGCCACGTTAGCGCTAGCAAGCACTCTCTGCTATTGAGCAAAAAAAACAAAAACACAAAGCACAGGGGAAGTTTTAGGAGTGACGGAGAGAGAGAGAGAGAGCAGAAAAAGAGAGAGAGCGAGTTTTGAGATGTGAGAGATTTGTGACGTTTAGTGTGTTTGGAGTGTGTAGTTAATGTGTTGTCTTGTGTAGTTAGTGTGTAGTGTTGTGTGTCAGAACAACGAGGCGACTGCTGTCTCCAGGTAGAAACAGGAGTGATACACCTGCTGCTGTCAGATCTGCAGGTATCAGGCTGTGATGTTCTCCTTTATAGTGGACAGAAATTATTTTTTTGGAGTGGCACAAATAATTTGTGTGGCATCTTATTGAAGAACAGCTGATTGTTCTGTAAATAGTTTGAAATGGTTATTTAAAAAATCAAGGTAAAAGGTAAATGGATGCAAATAACTTTGTTGTTTGCAAAACTTGTGCATAGGATTTTAAAATTGACAATTTATATTTGCATTTAAAGTTATGAAATATGATTCAATAAACATGTTTGTGGTTGTTACAGTAAAATATATACCTTTTTCTACTCTGATTTTATGGTTTGTCTGATTTTAGATCAATTGTGTTAATACAGTATGTCAACATGAAAACATAACTGTAAATTCAGACACGTGAGGTTGTGCTGAAAAGGATGATACCAAACAAAGCAAAGTAAATAGTTTTTAAAGGTAAAATGTGGAGGGAAAATCAAAAGTAGTTTTTTTTTTTAAAGTAACGCAATAGTTACTTTTCAAGTAATTAATTACTTTTAGAATATTGCAACTCAGTTACTAACTCAGTTACTTTTTTGAAGAAGTAACTAGTAACTATAATTGAATTACTTTTTCAAAGTAACTTGCCCAACACTGCTAATGATACAGGTTAAGAATTAGAAAGTGTTAGTTATGTTCAATTCACTCTAATGGATGGATGTGGTGTTTGTTTGTTAACTCCTGTTATATAGCACTGAGTTTGGATTTTTGCCTGTGGCCATTGTAATTGTTTTTCTTTAACGGCGTCCTAAGCTAGCTAGCACAGTTGGCTAGCACAGTTGGCTAGCAAGCTTGGTTAGTAAGATGCATCTGTTGACTTGAAAAGGTCATATTTTATGATGGTTCACTGGGCAGTGAAGCTTCTTCCCTTTTTAATAATACATAACAGTAAGTAATTTAGACTTACATGGATGAGGAATGGGACAGGATATGTAGGTGCATTAAAATGTGTGAATGTCAAAAGATGCAAGGACACAAATTGTTCAGTTTAAGATCCTACATTCATTCAAATACCAAACAGGTTATTTAATCGTACGTGAGGTACAGCTAGCAATGTATCTCACGCAGATTTGGTTGTTAAAAGGCAGTGGAGTTTCTAGGATCACACCTTTAGGGGGGCTCAGCCCCTGATATGCTGTTTGCAAACGTAGTTGATCATTTTCACATTCACAAACCTTCATTCAGGTGGGTACAGATTAGAGTCTTGCCTTAAAAACAGGCTCATTCGTTGGATGACCTGTTGCAGTTTCTAAGAATAGAATCGCACTATATTAGATAAAATCAAAATGGTGTTTTCAAAAATGATAATAGTGATAATAGTTTTAATCTTTATGAAGACAAAAATGATGGCTCTTAATTTTTTTAGTTTTGTAAGAGATCAGGCACCGTGGACACCACAGTTTGTGAATGCTATAACTCAAGAATGAGGCGATGTAGAATTTTCAAATCAATACCATGGGTGCATATCTTGGTATTTTCTTATTAGCATAATTTTTCAGCTGCGGAAGTTGCTGCTTGGAGACAACATACAATACTAACTAAAGCCACCACCAGAACTCATTAATCTGCTCCTGTTAGACCACTTCCTCTTCCTCTCTCTCTCCGACAGCAGCGCGTCTGGCTGTATTGATCTCTGCTGCTCTCTGTGTCCATTAGCGACCCAAGAGGCAGACGCTCTGTCTGTCTGAAGTGTGCGTAGCTCTGTGTGAGGGTTCATCAGATCCTCATCAAACACTCCAGAAGTCTCCATAGCAGAGGCCTCAAATATCACAAGTCTTTTAGAGTTAGAGATGGGGAATTATAGAGATTAGTTAAAGTAAACTGAGTTTGAGTTGATCAGTCTTAACTGCATCACGTACACTCTGATAATCAGAGAAATTGGGTTAAGATGCCACAATTCAATGGCTGGGCAATTCAATATTTGAGGGAAAAAGCTGAAAGTAAAATGTGCTCAGTATTTGTTATTTTCAGCAAATCTGCAATGCTAGTCATTTTTCATAAATGATGAGGTATTTACTTTTCCCTTTAGGTTAAAAGGCAAAATAAAGGAAAATACTAATGTCCTGCTACTGAAATGATACCAGAATCTGAATCATTTATCAGGGACTGTAAACCCTCCAAGGGATCTCCGAATCTCTGACTTGGAAATCCAAGGACTTCTCTATTTTGTATCATTGTGCACGTATGGCCTTTGTGTTTTGGTCTGTTTTAGATAGTCTGACAAAACATGACATTTGTAGCTGTCGCCTTGGGCTCTTTTTTCTTTTTTTTTAAAAAAAAAAGGATTCAGCTTCCTGGATTCTTGCACTCTGTCAAACAGCAGAACCTTTTTTTTCCATGCTAGATTTAACCACTAAAGCCGCTTGATTCTCTGCCTGCCTTATATCGCACAGTACAATTTCTCTCATTGGTGAATTTTAGCAAATGTATTTTGCTCATGACAATTACAAGAAAACAATCTATGGCACTCTGTTTGCTTAATGCAACAAGAAGCCGGGTAGGAGGAGCAAGGAGTATTTTCTGACTTGCATTTTATTTATGTCTCAGTTTAGATAGACTTAAACACAGAAACAACTTGGATAAAATTAGCAGTGGGTTAAAACTGAAGTCCTTTGTTGTCATTGTTACAGTGTCAAATAAACCAACATAGGTTAAAATAAAAGCTGACTGTGGCTTGAAACAGGAAACACATTGTTATGGCTCAGACAGCGTCTTTACTCAAACACAGGACACCAAAGGTATAGGTTTAACAGCTTTATTGCAGGTTAGCAGATCAAACAGTCAGCAAAGCAGGACTGGTGAGTTTTCTTTGGGTTAAAATGAGAGCTTGAGGTGAGAGAAGACAAAGATATCACATCAGTAGTCGTTTTTAGGTCTCCCAATGACTCATCAACACACAGACTAGTGGACAGTCATGGTTAGAAGTGAATATTGACTTATTCTTCAATGCTGGGAAAAAAAAGAACTCTACTGGTTTTTGTCAACCCATCTATCCACCCTGAACTCCTCTCCATGCTGACCTAAAGGTCCCATGATTGCACCACTTTAGTTGACTCTTTCATAGGGAGCTACATGTTGTGGCAAACTCCTTGCACAGTTGAACTATGGTATTGGGTTTTTTTAAGCAGGAGAGAGAAGTTATTTGTGCATGTGCAATAGCACCAGAAATCACCCTGATATTAATAGACTGAAACGGAGCTTTGTTAACTGATGCTTATATTATTCTGTGTTTCAACAAGGCATGAAATAGAAAGAAAGGCAATATCAATCCATCACGCTAAGGGAAAGTTACAAGGACAAGAATTTATTGTTTTTGACTTCCCTTGTCACAAATGTCCCCCACCTGACAGCATGAAAGATTACACTGAGTAAAGAAAAAGCAAGAATTCTGCACTTAATCTGTATCATAGAGGAAGAGGGGTAAGAACCAAAATCAGGAAAATAAAAAAGCGTGACTCTTCCAGTAAACTTTTCGGGCTCATCAGCCTGATACAACACTTAGTAATGTCCAGTTCTCCTCGCCAGAAGATAATAGATTAAACTTCTAGGTGCTTTTATATGTTTCCAAAACTTTCTTCAGCTTTAACAGTTGGATTTATGCTTTTCTACACTTGTTACATGAGTGAGCCAAAGACATCCAAAAATGGATTGGCTTGGTGAGAATAATTTCTGTTTTTTAATCCAATCCAGTTCCTCATTTAGTGGATTATACTATGAAAAGCACCCAGAGAGCAAGCACGCTTGTTTCAAACTCAACCAGTGCTTTTACAAGTGTATCTTACAAGTGGCTTAGAGCCAGAAACAAACAGGCCTACTTAAGTGGACATCATGTTTTCCCTTGACCTAATATCACTTGTATCGACTGACTTGCTTATTTATCTGAAAGCAGCAGTAGTGTGTGAGTGAGAGAGCGAGAAAGAGAGATGGAGAGAGAGAGAGTTACAGTAGATGCTGCACTTAAAACACAGCAAATATTCAGTGCAGTTACAAGAGGCTCATTAAAATTTGATGCTCTCCTCTCTGTGCAGCTCTTATCCAAGGTAATGGAGGCTAATTAGTGCTCATACATACACAGCATTGCTAATGGGGAGTAACAGGTTCTGTCCTATTGATTCAGATGACTCTCAGTGCTTCCTGGACCAGAGGGAAAAACATTAGTGCTGAACGCCTAAACTGTATCCACCAAGGAAATGTTGAATCAGGACGTATGGATGTTTTCTGCAAGTAAACAGCATAAGGTTGTGCCTGTATGTTCTTTTAAGGTCTTCTCACACCATAAAAACTTTTCCAAGTGACTGTTTTAGGCACTGAGCAGTTTTACCTAGATTTCAACAGCAGGAAAGCAGCTCTAATGTTCATTCCTGTGATCCAAATTACCCTTTCTCCTGAGATACTGCTCTCTGAGGGCCCAGGAAGTAATTGGAAGGAGTAAACAGTGTTGAATTTCACTAATTGATCCAGACTGCCATGAACAGCATTCATTCAGGCTTTGATCAAGCTGAATGTCAACATTAGGAATTCCTTTTAATGTTATTGATGTTTAAACAGAGGGTTGCTGCTGAGAAAGACTGCGGTAAGAGGAAGAATAAGAGACAACAATTTAAGACGCGATGAGATGAAGTACTGAAGCAAAAAAACAAACAAAAAACAGTTGAATTCACAAAGTGGTCCATACAGTAACTGATACAGCAATGGTAATGTTGATGTAAAGTAAGACAGTAAATCAATGTCAGTGCCACTATTTTTCAAATTTACTAGGAGAACCGTCAACTTAAATCTATTTTTCTTTTTTAAACTATGTAATATACTCACATTTACAGAGCTCTTTTCCAGCCTTACTGACTTTAGACCAGCGGTCCCCAACCCACGTTGTTGTTTGGTGCCGGGCTGTGAGAGTTCAGGCTCGGGTGTGAAATTCATGGTTTTATCGTTTTTTAGCGTTATTTTTTAATCGTTTTTATTGTTAACTCGGTTTCCCTGGGTCTTTTCCTGTGTGTTATTAATAAATCTTCTTTTTTTTTGGTACCGCTACTGGTTTTATTTGGTTGTATTTATCTGCTACACCTTAAAGGCCGGTCCATAAAAATATTGTTGGACATAAACCAGTCCGGAGGACCGCTGCTTTAGACTACAAGTCGCATTTTAGCAGTCCATTCATACAGCACTTTATTCTATACACTTTAAGTAAGCAAGTTTTTCAGCTCTGGAAGGAAGTGGGAGGAAACCCACACAGACACATGGGCTACATGCAATCTCCACAGAAGATATGAAACAGGAAGCTTTTTGCTGAAAGGCGAGATTGTTGACCACTCCACCATCATGCTGCCTGGTGTAAACCTGATCTGGGAAAGCACAAGATGTGCATCAAATGTTTAGGAGTTACAACTATTTAAAAAAAAAAAAATTTAGTCTCCCATTTTAAGAGGCTTAAGACGTGTCATGTCTGAGATAAACAAGGAATAAAAAAACATGAACTAAATGTGTGAGAACAGCTAATGTCATACAGTTAGGTCCATATATATTTGGACAGCGATACCTGCATCTAAAGTTTTTTTTTACTTGTTTCCTAAAACATATATTACAGCCATAGTTATATAATGCACATGGACATAATGCGTAGACTCACAGTTTTCATTTGAGGGTGTCCACATTTAAGTTGAATGAAGGGTTTGAGAGTTTGAGACCACAACATGTGCAACCCTAAAGGGACCAAAGATAATTGGACATTTGAATCAAAGGCTATTTAATGCACAGGTTTGGGCAATTCCTTTATTATGTCATTATCAATTAAGCAGATTAAAGGCCTGGAGTGGGATTAAGGTGCTGTGCTCAAGTCAGTCAAACTTTGCTAAAAAACATCTAAAGAAGTCAGGACATTTCTGGAAAAACATTCTTTGGACAGATGAAACCAAGATCCCCCTCTACCAGACTGGCAGGAAAATAGTATGGTGAAGGTGTGGAACTACTCATGATCCAAAGCATACCACATCATCTGTAAAACATGGCGAAGGGAGTGGGATGGTTGGGCGTGCATGGCCGCCAGTAGCACTGGGACACTAGTGTTTATTGCTAATGTGACACAGCACAGTGTTCAGAGACATACTGTCTGCTCAAATCAAGATAAATGCTGTCAAATTGGGCAGCGTTTCATAATTCAGATGGACAATGATCCAAAACATACAGCCAAAACAACCCAGGAGTTTATTAAAGCAAAGAAGTGGAATATTCTTGAATGGCCAAGTCAGTCACCTGATTTTAACCCAACTGAGCATTACACTTGTTGAAGCCACATTTTCGGACAGCAAGGCCCACAAATAAGCAACAACTGAATGCCGCTGCAGTAAAGGCCTGGCATAGCATTAAAAAGAGGAAATCAAGCACTGGTGATTTTCATGAGTTCAAGACTTCAGGCTGTCATTGCCAGCAAAGAGTTTTCAACCAAGTATTAGAATTGAACATTTTATTTTGAGTTATTTAATTTCTCTAATTACTTTCTTTCTAACCCCCCAAAAAGCTGTGATGCTGTGTAAATTTTCAGAATACTGTTTCTCTACATAAAATTGCAAAGACTTTAACGATCTCATAATTCTTATAATTCTTATAACGATCTTATAATTTACACTACATAATATCATCGAAAGAATTTGAGAATCTGGAGAAATCTCTGTCTGCAAGAGACAAGGCCAGAAATCAAGATTGGACACCTGTGATGTTTGGGCCCTCAGGAGGCACTGCATTAAAAATGATTCTGTCCTGGAAATCACTGTATGGGCTCAGGAACACTTTCACAAATCACTGTTGTGAAAACAGATGACCACACCATCCACAAACGCAGGTTAAAGCTCTATCATGCAAAAAAGAAGCCATATATGAATGAATATACCCAGACATGCTACTGTCCTTTCTGGCCTAAAGCTTGTTTAAATTGACTGAAGCAAAGTGGCAAACTGCTCTGTGTTCAGACAAATTCAAATCTGAATTTTTTTGAAAAACATGGATGCCAAATCTTTGAATTAAGGAGCTTGGCTCAAACGACTGTCTGATGATATAGAGATGCATTAGTGCCTGTGGAATTGCCAGCTTGCACATCTGGAAAGGCACCATCAATGATTAAAGGTTTAAAGTTTTATAGCAACATATGCTTCTATCCATATGCAAGACCTTTTCAGAGAAGACCTTGAGTATTTCACCAAGACTATGCTAAACCACATACTGGCTTCATGTGTTGGTGCTGACCTGACTGACCTGCAGTCCAGACTTTTCACCAATTAAAAGCATTTTATTATGACAAAGACGACTCTGGACTGCTGAGCAGTTAGATTCCTATATCAGACAAGAATGGGAACACTTCTCTTCCAAAGGTCCAGCAGCTCCTACCCAGTTCCCCGACGTTTACAGACTGATGTTAAAAGCAGAGGGGATTTTCATCGCCCTGTCCCAACTTCTCTGGGGAGTGATGCTGTCATCAGTTCAAAATGATTTTCTTATAATGGCACATTTTCTCAGTTTAAACATTTGATATTTCTTCTACTTTTTACTGTGAAATATGTTTACGACATTCACAAACCATTTCATTCTGTTTTTATTTACATCCAAGTCCAAACTTGTTGGGAATTTGACAAGTTTTATATTGTTTTGCAGTTTGTTTCATAAAAATGTTTCACATTTTTCTTGCCACCACACAATGATTACATGTCGGATTGAAAGACAACACCGTGCTTCCCCAGATAAAGTATTATTTTCTATTGTTTATTTTATGTTCTGCTTTCATCTCGTTTGCCATCTCTGATTAAATATACTAAAAGCCTGGCATCTGACATTTTATGAATTGTTGTCTTATATTTCATTTATTATATTCCACTGGTTTATCTATTTTATCATGCCCTGTCTTTATCTTGACATTCCTGCAAAACATGCTACACAAATCTTATGATGTGTGTTATAGTTCTGCTTTTATAAGCAAGTGAAAGATGTTGATGAAGAGACAAGGATCAGACAGTTTTATTATAGGATGTCATCACTGCTCAGAGCTGAAAATCAATGAGAAGTGACATCCTTTGCCTTAACTGACCTTTTATGTAACCAGCAAGTTTCTATAATTAATGTGTCTGTTTACCATTGTTGGGTGGATTTTTTTGTTTTGTTTAACTGAATTCATTTTGGTTTAATAATTTTGTGTTAGGATAAACATATACAGTGTATTAATAAACACATTGTTAATGTCACACAGTTGCAAATTAAAGCTGTTTTTGGCAGCATTGTGAATTTGTAAAATGCATAGCCATAAAACAGATTCAAAATGATATCTTCATAGCCAGGAGTGTAGGAGTGTAGGTCAACCAGGAAACTGACAGCCTCTCCTTCGTCTTCACCTTCCTCTTTATCATCAACACACCGGTACAGCATCCACATCACTCCAGATGCTCCTTAAACTCATTGTCTTTTCACCCCAACTCGGAGAGATGCATGTCAGGCATGAACCTCTTATTGTTTTGTAGTCATGACGCTGATTAGCTGAGCTGCATCGGACTCTCAATGGAGTTTTATCTGAAAACATAATTCTCTATTTCTTCCTTCCCTTCTATTTCCTCTTTTATCATTTTTCTCCACTCTCTTTTGCTCTTTTACCAAATTTGACTTGATCGTTTTTTGTGAACGAGCAAGTCGGATGGGTTTAGCTCTCTCTCCTTATTAGCCTCAATAATCCAGGATTTAGTCCAGAGCTTCAACATACACTGCAAATTTTTAAACCCAGCAGAGAGAGGCTTTCTCCTCTGGTCTCCATGTGCAAAGTACTTTTACCCAGCAATGCCTTACATGCCTGATGGCTTCTATGTAAATGAGTACATCATAGTCTAAATCTAATCACTATGGTAACAGAAAGCCATAACTGTGATTGGTTTTTGTGCTCAAGAATACTTCTGTGAACAGAAAGTGGTGTTTACTGAAACCTGTGATTAATGAACAATATACAGAAGACCCTTAATCTAAATATTTATTGCTTATTCTACTAGTTTGGTTAAAAACTCTCAGTGTTTATACACCATTTTGCATTGAATCATTAGTTAAACTCTGGCTCTTGTCCACGGTGTCTCTTTGTCCTGTCTCCTTCCACTCACGTACAACCGGCTGTAGCAGATGGCTGTCCCTCTCTGAGCCTGGTTCTGTCAAAGGTTTCTTCTTCCTGTTAAAAGGAAGTTTTTCCTTCCCACTGTTATTCTTTACACTACAATATAAAGTACCTTGAGGTGACTGTTGTTGTGGTTTGGCACTATAAAATTGAATTGAATTGAAACCCATCTCCTTTTTCTTTCTTTTTTATTTTAATATAGATTAGTTTAACTTTGTTGCTGATAGGTCTAAAGTTAACTCTGTTGTAGATCAGGATTCAGCTGCAGAGTTTGCATAATTACAACAAAGTTCATTCAGAGGCTTGTGCATTTTCAGTTTCTCAAGCTTCTGCACGTACATTTATTCATGTAGTGAAAAGAAGGCAAACTAATAAACTATGCAAACAGGGACACCAAAAGCTCATAGATGTACAAAACAGTTTTGTTAGCAAAGTGTAACTACAGGTTATTCAAGCAATCTGTGTGCGCGTTTATAGTTTAGTTTTTCTGGCCTTTTTCAGCTTTTTATTTGATAGACACGGTGACGAGAGGACAGGAAAGCAGGGGCAGAGAGATAGATGGGGGAAGACATGCAGCAAAGGGCCGCGGGTCGGACTCGAACCTGGGCCAGCCACACTCGCCCGCTCAACGCATTGAGCTAAACTGTCAGCCCTACTTTTAAAGTTTTAAGGGAAAACATTTTGAGATTTATTATTTATTAGTGTATAATTTACTGCAAAGAAATAATGCTATTAAACTGTGGTCATTAGTAACATATGAATAAGCCACAATTCTTTGCAGTCCTTTTACACTGTCAGGACAGTTTGCAAATAGCACAGGAAGATTTTTTGTAGTCTTTCTGTTCTTAACAGAAAGAAAAAGCTAACCATGTGACATTAACTTGTCCTCCATGTTGGATATATGACAATGCAGGATCACGTGAATAAGGTCCCAGGTCAACAGAGAGAACTGAAGAAGCTTCTCAGATGAGAGGTGAAACATCTTCAAGAAACTGAAGGAAGTCCTGTCGCTTTTCTTTCCAAGCTCCTTATATCTCTTACTATGTTAAAAAAAAAAATCACAAACAATAGAAGTAAGAAGGTCACATCATCAGCACATCAGCTTCAGGTTGCATCTAAAGTTATCTATTAAGATTAGTGCCATACACTTGTGTTTTGAAATGGAAGCATTGAGAGATCATGAAGATTCTGGTGCTTTTCTCCAAACCTGTTCAGCTGCTCTGAGCTCACTTGCAGGATGTCCATTACCTCGTGACCTTTACTTTAATGGATTTACCATGTTCATAGCCTGATGACAAAACCAAGTCAGCTATGCACAGGGACTCTTGTTACACAGTATGAACATGCGACATTCACTCACTGAAAAGTTCAAACATTTCCTCAGTGTGCTTATGCGGGGCATGAGATGAGCATGTTCCCCTCGTCATCTTGCCGATTCTATTTTCTTTCCTTGATCTGTGTCCACTTTCTGCACATCTGTACTTTCAGCATCCAAAGATCTCACGTTACTTCCTAATTTTCCAGTATTTGCAGCACCATCATTCTTTTTTCCTTCGTTTCCAAAATATTACCTCCTCTTTATTTCTTGTAATAATTTTCCGCCCAAATATATAAATGCATCAGACACACAGCAATCACATACTATCCGATGCAATCGGTGTTAATATGTTATTATACTATAATATGGTGAGTATTTTTCTTTGTGTTCCCATTAAAATGGTTCAACAATCACATCATTTTGTATTTTGTTTAAACTTTGCTAAAACTACAAGACTAAACCTATTAATGGAGTTAGATTTTGATGCTGAGTGTTTGTTTGTTGTCCATTAGTTGTCTGAGCTGACAGCTAATGATCCATCATGTTTGGCTGCATGCAGGTAAATAGTCCCAGTGATGAACAAATGAGGAACACTCTGATTGAAATGCAGCTTCAGAACTATCAGCTTATCTGAAGATGACTCAGAGTTTATAATGTATCTGCATTCAGAGTAAATTATTCTCTAAGTGCACTATTAATGCAAGGCTTAAAATGCAGAACAGGATATTGTAGCCTGGATATCTGAAGGCTAAATCCCTGAAACATTCATGTAAAAGGTAATCAGTACGGTGGCCGAGAGTTCAAATGCACTGCAACACCAGCAAATAGAAAAAAACACACAATGGAAGTTGAATAAATCTCCATGGAAGCCAGAAAACAACAGAATCTCACAAAACCCAACAAAAATGTTCTTGGGTAGACAACGATGGACGAAGGAACAGCTGCTTAAGTGAAAGAAACCAAAACATACAAAGGATTCCTTAAGATGTGTTTAAAAGAAGCACAGAAACTGTTTTTGTATTAGCAGGGAGAAAAAAGATGCAGGCAATCTGCGTTCTAATCGCATGATTCATGTAATACTGTAGCTACATGCTTGCTATTAGCCATTTACTGTTAGCTTGTCTCTTGTTCAGCTATTCTGTCACAGTCTTGTCTCCCCAAAACAGTTTTTTGTTGGTTTTTGTGGCATTTATTTCATTCCTGTTGTGTATAATCCAACTTCCGTTGGCTTGGGGTGTGTGTGTGTGTGTGTGTGTGTGTGTGTGTGTGTGTGTGTGTGTGTGTGTGTGTGTGTGTGTGTGTGTGTGATTTTGAAGCAATTGTAAGTTGCAGTGCATTGGACCTCTCAAACCCACTGTACATGTAGATCATACAATAGCTGATAAAATGTAAGGTTGCTGTAGATAAAGTAGAACACTGAGTTGTAAAAATAATTTTGTTACAAAGAAAGTGATTTGTTGAAATGTATTTTTAACTGTAACTCAAATTGACATGACTGAAATGAATAAAAAAAAAATGTTATCTATAGAAAATAGCTGGGAGCCATAATGACCTGTGAGAGGCTAAAAGCTGAACATCTGTTAGGCTGTTAATCCAATGATTTCAGTTGGTCGCAGCTCACCAGTAACGTAGCTTTGCACCAGGAAAGATGTCTACTAGCTGCACAACAATACAGGACTAAAAGAACTTTAAAGAGAAGGAAATCATGGGTCAACAAGCATTTCATTGGGAGGAAAGTCCATTTAACATTTCGTAAGTGTCAGTGATAAAAACAAAAAGTCTGTTTTGGTGTGAAGTTAACGATTTTTGATCAGTTGTGCACAATTAAACATCCAACAGTAACAATCAATTTTCTTCCAGTTATCAAATTTAGGAGTTGTTCCAGGTCACAGTTAGTGTTAGCAGTCATAAAAAACAGACAGGTGAAAGTAATTTTTTAAAATAAATTATGTTTCATAAACTCCTGATATCGATTTTTCCTAGAACTTTTAAAACCATATACTCTTAAGTCTCAGAGAGAAGGTCAGCTGCTCCATTTCAGTTTCTCTGAACTCTTTTTATCTGTTCAAAGATTGCTGTAGTTTTTTTATTATTATTTAACCACTTCTTAGCTATTGCTGACTTGCAGTATTTGTAACAAATGTCTGTCTTAATCGGTGAATTCAGTTGGCACATTCCCCAAATAAACAACACTAAACTCAGTTAATCAGTTAAACTTTATCCGTGGACGGATTATTGATTTTATCTCTTTTACCAAAACCAATAGGAAGAAAATACAGGACAGTCCAAGAAAAACATGAATGAGGCACATTCTCCAACACTGACTATGTTCAGGTTATTACTTTGTGACAGAGTTGAGGCCCGAGCTAGACTGTGTTCTGACCGGCAGTAACACTTTCTTAATTGAAACTCTTGCTAAAGACATTTAACAAATATTAAGGACTAACTTGTAGGCAGAAATGACGCTAAGGTGTATTTTTCAGTGGCAGTATATGATGGCATGTTTAAACTAAATGAAGCCATTGAGCACACATACACATGTGACTGTCTTTCTCCCTCTCTTCCCTCAGCGGCCACTAACGCAATTCAAGGTGACAAGTTCACGTCGTCTTCTAAGGAGCCCTTCTCTCCTGACCTACTTTCTCTGGCTGCTACACTGCAGCGCACTTGCAAAAAACACACTCTCACACAAGACCACAAGCACACAAACTCAAATACACAACACAACTGAATCGCTAATTCTATTCGTATACACAAAGCTGTATAATAACTAGATTAAATGTAAACAGTGAGGCAGTAACAGACTGGTATGGAGCACTAATGAAAGCACAATTTCATGATCCACTTGTTTCATTTGCCACTTTGAAAATTACACGAATATGTAAAACTAACAAAAGCCATTGAGGAATTTAGCCACTATATTTTCACTGTGTTGTAAAATAATAAATAAATCACAACTGCTATTCTTCAAAATTTGGTATGCCAATTTTAATTTGAAAATGTTTTGTCCCAAAAGAAAAAATCCACAGAAGACATGAGTTAAAAAAAAAAGAAAGAAAATGCAGAAAAAACTGCAACTCAACTGAAAGATCCAAAATGTGAAAACAGTGTTGGCTGAAGCTAAAGCTCATTACGCCTACTCTGTGCAAAACCCTTCCAATTTGCCAAAAAGCATGGATACACACATTGTAAAGTCACAGACAAGCTCACAGCTTCCTGTACAGTCCGGTGGAATAAAAGGGAAACATCTTTTTAGCAAGTGTGCATAACCTAAGAATGAAAAGCACTGTAGTATAACACAGCACACATAAAGCATATAACACATCTAACATCCCTGAAAAACAAGCTGCAATGACAGCTACAGATTCTAACTTTGCTTGTGGGTGGAACTAAATAAGTGGAGATGTGATTTGCACAAAAGCATTAATCTGACCCAAACAAACCAGAGGGGTAAATGCATGATTCTTTCCAAAACATCCCACCCCCATCAGCGTTTCTGTGCTCCAGCGGGGAAATGCCTGCACACATCGGGGGGTCAGTGCCTGAGGGACAGTCGGGGTTTGCCGGTTGGCAGCGGCAGCACAGACGCAGCACTGCCAGTCTGCAGCCTACAGGCTGAACCAGGCTAAACCCTGCTGGCAGAGGGATGTGTATTGAAAAGCACTGACCTGGAATCAGGAATGTTAGACTAACACTGCTAAATGATTCATTGGCAACAATGTCGATTAGACCAACACCTTCATCTTTATTTGATATCAAGGCCAAGGAGAGCGAACAGGAAGAGGGGGGAGGTGGGGAATGAATGAAGCGAGATCACGAAGGAGGGGGAGAGAAGGAAGGAAAGAGAATCAACTGTTCCAGAGTATATCTCAGGAGCTGAACAGTGGGGGAAATGTGGGAGCAGAAAGTCAATGACGCAGTCAGCATGAGTGAAACGCAGCTTATGCAGACCTGTTTACCAGGCTGTGGAATAAAAATGAAGCGTTTCAAAAGACACTGCGTGCACTGGTCATGCTTGAGGATAGCACTGTGACCACTTTGCTTTTTACAAACTAAAGTTAAGTCAGGCTTTTATGTTCATTTTGTTTGATAATCATAGCCCAAATAAAATCACAAGTGCTGTAGGAGTCATGCTAAGATGCAAAAACAGTAATTAAAAATGCATTCAGATGCAGTGTAGGAAAAAGTCAGACAAAAGTAAAACAAAACAGACTCGAGGAAAACCGTACACATATTCTAAGTTAACCAACCATAAATAGCCAATAAATAGTCGGCAACTGAATATTTTGATTGCAGATTAACTGGTTAAAACATTAAATTCACAAAGTGATATCTTCAGGTTGTTAGATTATCCATAGCCTGATGATGCGATAGACGTGACTTAACTGAAATCATTTGGAATCATCCTCTCAGGGCCATGAATAAGGAATAAAACAAAAATAAATAAATAATGACAGCCTGCAAAGTCAAGCAGTGCACACGGTGTGGTGCAGATCTATGTGGGCTTCGCTGCAAGTCCGTCGAAATGAAAACATCTTACACAATTTTCATCAAGTTTGTCATTTTTATTTCTACAAAAATTTCTGCCTTCACTAACTTCCTCAGGGTATGAATTTCTACCACTGATTACATTGTTTTGGATGGAGTAAGCACATTCATTTAGCTTTGGAAGATGGACAAATGTTTGCTCATGGTAACTCACTTTTAGCTTGTACTCTGCGGGAAATAAGTATCTGATAATAATCATTTGCACATTTACCAGCCTGTCTTAAGTTTGCCGATAAAGATCTAAATGATTCAGAGAAGATTTGGGAGAAAGTGCTGTGGTCCGATGAAACCAAAATAAAGCTCTTTGGCATCAACTTGACCCACCATGTTATGAGTAAGAGAAATGCTGAGTATGACCCAAAGAACACCATTCTCACAGTCAAGCATTGTGGTGGAAACATTAAGCATTTCAGCTGTTTTTCTGCTAAGGGTACAGGACAACTTCACCACATTGAGGGGCCAATAGACAGGACCATGTACTGTAAAGTCTTGGACAAGAGCTTCCTTCCCTCATTCATAACATTGAAGATGAGTTGTGAAGGGGTTTTCCAGCATGACAATGACCTAAAACATACTGCCAAACAAAGTAAGCAACAACAAAGGAGCGGCTAAAGAAGAATCACATTAAGATCATGGTGTTAGGTAACCAGTTTCCAGACCTCAGTCCCATCGAAAATCTGTGGAGGAAGATGCAGCTTTTTAGTTGCCAAGCAGCAAAAAAAAAGCGAGTTTCTGTAAAGAGTGGGCCAAAATCCCTTCTAACATAGACATATACTGGTGTTGCAGTATTGCTAGTGTCATTAATGATACTAATATTTTAACCTATAAAGGCAGCGTATGTAGGTGAGAGCAGTGTGTCATGGTTTATGAGATGAATCATCAATTTGCAACACTAATCCCTGCAAATTTTACTTTCCACAGTACTTATTTAACACACAACAAAACAAAAATCATCTAATTATCTAAATCAGTTTGGGTCAACTGCTGATGTTTAAATGTGCTATGGACTATTGAAAAAAATCGATATGACAATCAACAGAGACAGTGCCAACCATTCAGTCCTCTGTGACACAGTTCCTTGTCTGTATCTCTGGATGTCTATGATTTTAGTTTTAGGCCTCAACAGAGCATAAAGATGTAATAAAAAATGGATCGTGTAGGGAAATCATTGTTTTGTTTTATGAAACCCTTATAAGACATGCACTCCCAGTCCATCTAATGGGGCTTCATGAAGCCCTTTAGAGGTGGTGATTGCACAGTGGAATCACTGGTGTGGGTCGCAGCTGAAAACGAGCTCAGCCAGCTGTGAGAAACCTGGCAGCTACGAAAACCAGCTGGCAACACAATAACTGCATCCAAACATACACAAACAATTCCTGACAAAACGGCATGTTTGCATCCTTTCGCTCAGTCTATTGTGTGGTTGTCATGTATTTACCCAGTGTGCTGTAGGCTATGTGTCACTGCATGCTGGAGTTGTGTGTGGACAGAAAGTGTGTGCGCTCTGCCGAGAAAGACAAAGAGGGTGGCGGGGGGTGTGGGGACAAGAGGGTGAAGGAAAGGTCAGACAAGGAGGAATAAGTAGAAACTGTCTCCTTTCCTCTCTATCAGTCTCCAGGGAGACTTCAGCACCTCACTGTCTGATTTTCTCCCCCGCTGTCATTCTGTCTCCGAGGCTATGTCCACGCTAATGTGGATAAATTTAAAATTGCATATTTTTCTTCATGTTGGGCTTTCATCCACACTAACGGGAGCTAAAAGCGCTACTCGCAGTGGAAGCGTCGAACAAAAGAAAACAGGTCTCACGCTGCGATATGAACAAACTCTCATGTTTGGCCCACACCATTCACAGGCATGGCTACAAACATCCGTGTAACAACAACATAATATAGCAACATGAAAAATGTATTCAGAGTGTGCTCAACACAGATTTTGGGCAGAAAAATTGTAAAAGATTTCACAGGAAAGACCCTTAAATGTTAATCTCTACCTGAAAAACATGGGGGATGTCCTGAACAAACAGGTCTTCAGGTAATCTAAGGAGGGGGGAAAAAGTTAAATAAATAAAGACGCCAACTGAGATAGACACAAGAACTCAAACCAGAAAGTCTTTAGAGTTAAACCTTGTGTATTTTTTCTCCCTGCTTTCCATCAACACCATCTCAGAATTTGTGGTCTGTAGCACCTAAAGCCGCGCCGCACTACTGCAGTATTCTGAGTCATAATTATATCTCTGGGTATCATGGTGCAACAGTGGTTTGCACTGTTGCCTCCCAGTAAGAAGGTCCTGGGTTTGAATCCACCATTTGGTTGGAGCCTTAACAGTCATTCACAACGTTTAGTTTCTCTATCTAATGTTGTGTAGGTCTCCCTGACTCCACCAACCAAGGTCCGACCCATCAGGTCATGGATGTCCCTGGTAACGGGATGTTGGCTGTTTGGATGAGCTTGCAGCACAGCGCATGGATACTCAAAGGACGGGGATCTTGGGCGTTCTTTATTTTAATTCTATTGTCTCGGAGTAGGACACTGTTGCCTTTGCCTAGTTTAGAAAGATACTAGATGTCAGAATTACATTCATAAGGACCCTTTTCCAGATGAACATTGCACTGTTACAAGATGATCAGTGTTATTTGCGTCACTTGTCGGTGTTTGATTGATGTGCAAAAACCTCAGGTTGTCTAATGCCATCAAAGTTCACAAGAAGTAAACACAGAAAACTATCCCATCGCTGCCTTCCATCCTTTGTGACGCAGATAAAATATAATTGCAACTATAATTGGAACATCTCTGCACTGAGCCACTCCTAATCAGCATCAGCAGTATTTCTCTCTACCACACACGCATTCTGCACTTTTAGCTGGGCTGATCCGAGCACCACACGAATACAGTGCTGCACACGCTGCAGACCCCACTGAGAACACCCTGAACTTCAACACATGACAGAGCTAATTACACTAGATTTGATTTGAAGCGGTGGAGCCACAGACTGAACAAACAAGCAGGTCTGCTCAGCTCATATCTGCTGATAATACAGCGGGATCCGCTGAGCTGCTCATATTACCTCAGGAGGCACACACGCGTGTTTGGACACACGTTCACACATCTACACAGAGTGGCAGTTTCAAGAGGTTGAATGTGAAAAATAGCAAAATATGGCAGCAAATAGCAAAATGTTATGTTAAAGGTAAAGAAAATCAGAAAGATATGATTTACAAATTTCATATTTTATTCAGAATACAACAAAGACAACTTATTTTTAAACTGAGAAAATGTGCCATTTTAAGGAAGATGAGAGCTCAGTTTTGAATTTTAACAACAGCCTGTAATCATCTGGGAACTAAGGAGGAGACCAGCTGTTGGGCTTGTGGGAGAGAAATGTTGTCCCATACTAGTCTGATAAAGGATTCTTGGCAGTCCTGGATCTTCTATGTCATTTGCCATTTCATGATGCTCCAAATGTTTTCAAGGACTGCAGGTTGGCCAGTTGAGCACCCATCTACTACAAACCCATGCTGTTTAACATATGTCTTGCTGAAATATGTAAAGCCTTCCCTGAACAAGTTGTCATCGGGATGGGAGCATAGGATAAAAACCTATGTTAGGATAAAAACCTGTATATACCATGCCGTATTGATGATGCATTTCTAGATGTGCAAACTACCAGTTCCATGGGCTCAAATGGAGCCTCACACCATCAGAGAGCTGAAAACAAGGTGAATGGTCTCTCTGCTCTTTAGATCAGCCGACAGTGTTTCTGGATTATGTTCTTTGCATGATGGAGCTTTAAGCTGTGTTTGTGGTTGGCACAGTGATTTGTGTTCACAGACAGTGATTTTGAGAAGTGTTCCTGAGCTAATGCAGTGATTACCATCACCCATAAATGACGGACATCCATAATTGAATTTTAGAGATTTCTCCAGATTCTCCAGAAGTCTTCACACTTTTACACTGAAGAGCATTATTCTGATATTCTTCCATAAGTTGTACATGTAGTTTTTTGCAGACTAGTGAAACCCATTCCCACTCGTTACCTGTGAGAATTTAAGCCTCTCTAAGATGTTCTGACCTGTTGCTAATTTAACTCTTTGGTTTCAAAATGTTCCTCCAGCTGTTTCTTTGCAGTACCACTTACTTTTACAACCTTTTGTTGCACCTGTGCCAAGTTTTTAACGCGTTGCTGCAATCCAATTATTCAAAACAATTATGAGGTAATATTTTTCATGAAATGTTAACATTTTCTCAGTTGAAATAATTGATATGTTTTCTGTATTCTATTATAAATACAAGTTTACTGTAAGAGATTAGCTGTGTGTGTGTGTGTGTGTGTGTGTGTGTGTGTGTGTGTGTGTGTGTGTGTGTGTGTGTGTGTGTGTGTGTGTGTGTGTGTGTGTGACCCACAATTTACTTGGAAAATGCTAGATGATAGACACTGAGCAGTAGTGACACTTGAAAAACTGTGATGTAAACCGGAAACGGAGAACATCCCCTTTAAAGTAAGAGTTGTCCCAACAACTTTCAAAAGGCACAACTTTTGAAACATGTCAGCGGTCAGGGGAATATTCATTTTTCACTAACCACTGGTGGTTGCCAGGCAGCTGCTAACTGGTCTCTAGTTCTGTGTGACTGGGGCCTTAGTGCGCTCCTTTCAAGGTGAAGAGAGGAAGTGGCTCCTCTCTGAGCTAATCACCCTCTACATCACTAGGATGAGTCCATGTACCCTTCACAGGAATGTGGACCAAGCTTTCACTTCAAATATGGGCTCATGACCTTGTACTCCAAAAGCACCTACCACAGGATTCTGTGCTTTAAAGTCCACAGGACCCGTAAGTATAATTTTACTTCATTGATGTCAGTATTGCTATTTAATGTCCGCTGTCCTGCTCCTGTGTCAGAGCTGTGTTTTCTTACTGCTAAGCCTAAGTTCGTACTTCCTAGTGAAAGTTTTAAAGGCTGCTCTGAGCTGAGCTTTTAACTTTAACAACAGATGGTGTGCATAAAAGGTACACAGATGGATTCAAATATCGATAGTATCGATACGATAACGACGGTATTGATATCAGCTCGATACTAGCAAGATCGTTTTTACCCTCTAAGTTCAGTTTGTAGACCACTGCACTGTGTTAAATAATACATTTTCTTATTTTATTGTTTTGGAAATGAAAAATATCCATCAAACACTTGCAAAAAGGGTTGTATGAAAAATGTCTGAGCATTTTTGTGTTGAGTGTCATGTTTATTTTATTTATAGCCTATAGCACAATAAAACCTGACCCAAAGCACGTTTACAGTCCAGGTCTCACAGAGACGTGAGATGCTGTAACTTTTCAATCAAATTTTTACTTTCCACAATAATTAGTTAAGAAAATATAAAAAGATTTTCAGCTATTCATGTATTTTGAAAGTGAGGTTTTTTTGGGAAAACAAAGAAAGTATCGATCCGATACCAGTGCCAGCGTTGGTATTGGATTGTATCGGTATTGGTATCGGATCAACACCATAATATGCGAAATTGCAAAACACTAATCCACATTACGTGATATAGATATTACCAAAATACCATATTGGTTACCATGTAACCATTATTATTATTCAGTGTTTTTTATTGGTAAATTTGGTTTTAAATAGCACAATCGACAGACGGGAAAATGCAGCTGCCTGATCCTACATCTGATCCAAAACACTGATTGATTTGCCACATACTGCAGTAAATCTGACGTTACTGTTGTCCCAGCACCATGTTACTGAGGAGGCGAATAACAGCAGATCATGTTGTGGGAATATGAGTCCAAACAAGAAGCTGATAAAAACTGTTTGCTGGAAAGGTTGACTGTCCCCTTGGGTGTAACTTATATGCACACACACGTCGCTTTTCCGACAGGTTTGTGAGAGAGATTTGTCAGTTTTGCTGGGTTCGCACCTCCGATCAACACGACAAATTTTTGTGATGAAAGTGACTCTGACTCCCGACACCCACCTCCTCCTTTTCCTCACTTCCTCCTCTTCTTCACTGCATCCCACACTTTATTCGTCTCGTTCCCTTTTTCCTCTTCACCACCCTCTATTTTTTTTAACTCCCAACCTCCTGCTTTTGCTCCACCGTCTCCTTATCGCTGCTTTTTTCAGTTCATCATTTTCTTGGCATCTTCCCTCTTCAAAAAACTAGTCATCACCCTCTTTCTTTCTTAACCTTCAGCTTCCTCCTCACGTCCTGATCTTCCTCACCTTGTCTTATTTTTTTATCCTACTTTTTTTCACTCCTGGCTCCTCTGCTCTTCACTCTCCTAAACCCCTTCCCCTCCCCGACCTAGTTGTTTCTTTCCACTACTCCCCTCCCTCTATTCTTCCTACTCCTATTCCTCATGTCCTCCATCTTCTCTTATTCTTAACTTTGTCTCACATTTTCTCTTCACTTTCATTGTTCCAACATCTCTACTTCCTCACTGTTGTCCTATATGTCCTTTCCCCACCTTACCCATCATGTCTTCATCTTTTGTGTAAAGGAGCTTTTGGACGAGAGGAGCCTCTTAGAACTTTTGGAGGAAGTCCACTCCACTTTTGTTTGTCTGCACATCACAGTATCTTTCTTAGAGTCTACTTTTGGGGGTCTTTGTTAGCACATACCTAATGTTAATAGTCTATCCTCCAGCACAGGGGTAACCTTTGAGTGACACAAGTATACACCAATGTGTCATTTGTAGACATATGTGCTGACTGATGCAGCACCAAAAATAAATAAATAAACACATAAACAGATGTATTTTGACATGAGTAAACAACCACAGATATATTCAGATAGATGCTGCATTCCAACTTTTGAGACGTGTCTCTTTTCCTGCCATCTTGCTCTTGAGTTACGACTAGAGTTGGGACCTGTTCCTGTATGAAATGTCAAACTTCTGCGCTGTTTTTTGAAGTTCCAACTAAGTAAAAGCCCCAAATAAGCAACAACGAATAACGTTCCACAGATAATAAATCATTTTACTGCATTTTACTCTTAAAAACTGTATAATATGATAATAGCTGGTTGTTTATGAATTATTTAATTAATATTTAGACAACTTTACCAATACCACAGCTCATCATCTGTATATTAACAGGATATGGGCTTCTTTTTACTGTGGATGTGGTCTCATATAAACAATACGGGAAATCCCTTTGCCTTCAGAACTGCACTCATTCTTTGTGACACAGATTCAACAAGGTGCTGCAAACATTCCTCAGATGTTTTTGATCCATATCAAGATGATAGCATCACACAGTTGCAGATGCGACAGCTGCACAACCATGATTCAAAATCTTGGTCCACAGCATCCCAAAGGTGCTCTACTGGAATGAAATCTAGGAACAGCTGAACAGGTGTACCTAACAAAGTGACGGGTGAGAGCACACACACACACACACACACACACACACACACACACACACACACACACACACACACACACACACAGAGGTTTACTATAATACTTACCAGTCTGCAGTGTTGCTCTATGTTTAGTTACTTAGTACAGAAAGCAAGAGCAGAAACGGAGACAGTACACCTACATTTAAACCCCAGTAAGTGCAGTTCTTCATTTGTAAAACCAACCAAACAACCAGACCACTTTGTCCTGTACACAAAAACACATGTTATGCTGCTATGCTCATTTTTTTCCGTCTGATACTGATTCCTCTGTGTAATTTCTCACTTGCACTCAAATCTACAAAGACTTGCAATATGTATATTTATTCATAATGCTTTGTAGACAATATAACCCTCACATCTTTATACAAAGTAATGATTGTACACAGGCTTATCTGTGGGAAATCTTAAGCAGGATCTGGATCTTAGCTAAGAACATAATATATAATATAAAAATATAATATGTTTAATGTTGTCTTATAGCTCTGATTGTTTTTATTTTATTTATTATATTTATTTATTATTGACATGTCAATCCTGTATATGTACTGTATATATAACAGAAGTGACAATAAAGTTGGCTTTGGCCAATATGGGGATGTGCATCACTGCAATGAACAGCAACAACAGCTTTAACCACCAGAGAAGTGCAGACTTTATGAAACTTTTACCTCAATACAACATTTAGTCTCATTAAATGTGCCTGTGCAATAGCACACTTCTTATTATTCATTTCTGTTTCCCCACATCCTTTTCCTAAACTGATCCTTATATTTTTTTAAGTTCCTGCCCCCTCAAACATCTTCATCCACCTCCTCGGTTTAATCTCCATTCTCATCACCACCCTACGTCCTTTCCTTATCCGTACTTCTATTTCGCCCCGTATTGTTTTTCAAAATGCAAAGCTGAAACTCTTGTACAAGCCAACACAAAGTTACATAATGCATGAACTAAGCTGCTCTTCCTCCTCGTCTTCCTCCTTCACACCTAATCAAACACAAAACGGAAACTGTCGAACAAGCAACATTGTTAGCTTTCAAAGTTGTACGCTCGTTTGGTTACATATTACATGAAAGCGCCTCCTCCCAAAATGTTTGAATATGGAAACAACAGCTTTGTGTTGTCTTTGGAGTAATGAGCTCCCCGTGTGCCACCGCCACATCTGGGCCATTAATAAAGAATGGGGGAGAAGGAGGAGGAGGAGGTTGGAAGAGGAAGGAGGGTGGAAAAATAGAGGACACATGAAACACAAAGCAATAGAGCCGACAGCGATGCCACGCTTTGAAGCATCTCCCACTGGGTGTGTGTATGAGTCTCCTGGTGTGCCAGTGTGTCGATAAGCTAAGGGAGAGCAAACACACACACAAGTACACACACACACGTAGACACACAAAAATGCAGAGTAAACAACAGTTTGTCACTGTCAGCTGCAAAATTCACAGAGGCAACTGGCTCCTTGCAAGTAAGAGTTCCCAAAAAAGATCACACACAAACACACACGCATATAAATGTTGCCATTTTGAAGGATTCGTGACTGGTTTGAACTTGTTTTTTTTTCGTAACCTTTTCAAAGTAACACTTATTTTCTTTTCAGAAAACTGCTTGTTTGGCATCTTCTCCATGCAGCCAAAATGGTTTGTCCAAACAGTTGTTAAATCCGGCGCCAGATTGATCAACGGCTTGTCGACATCAGCCAGCAGTGGCCTGAGAGTTTCCAACTAGAGCTGGCTTTAGCCCAAATTAGTGCAATTGTGTATCTCCCAGGCCAGTTTGGCAGTCGTTTGACAGCCATATCACAACCCCCACGCAACACCCACAGTGGACTCTGATCTGGTTCCGCCTTCAGCCTTAGTTCTATTTGATTGAGACTTTTTGACTGAAAGAAACAAGCACGAAAGTGGTGCACAAACGATTTATCAGTCTTTATTCAGAGATAAAGTGAAATCATGCTGTAGTTCAGCCTTTTTCCTGGTTTCAGGTCAGTTTTACAATTGATTTTAGAGTTTTACTGATCACCCAGGCTCAAAGGTGTATTACTGACCTGCTGCTGCTCCAGGTGAATAGGCAGTCCTGTGACGCTGCTTTAATACTCGAGTAAATAGGTTTTCACAGTCAGGGTGCCTTAACCAAGTAGCTCTGGCTGAAGAATATATGTTTACATTGTTCTCGAATGCTATCTCTTGTTGAGCGAGTCCACTTGAGTTTCCTTCTTAAGAGCATAATGTCGTTCTTTAACTCGCCTGGCAACTGTGTTAAACAGTGAACTTTTATCAGCTTTGAGCAGATAAGGAGTCTCTGCAGCACACAATGTGGGCATTCCACAATTAAAGTTGGAATTTCACAGCTGTTGGACACGGATGAATGGAATCACTTATGTAGCCTCCAACCCTTACCCTCGCCCAACCACATCTAACAGCTGTGGAATACCCACTTTGGCCAAGAGATGCCTGCTAGTACTCTACTGAGAGTTCAGCTGCGGTCAAATGGTCAAAAAAAGCTTCTTTTTTTCTTATCATTTTTCCTCAGCAGTCATGAAAAACATTCACACGCAAGTAAAGGTGTGAAGGGAAATTCAAGAGAATCTGAACTTAAACTTAGCAACATAATCACATAGTGCAGCAGTGGCTGCTGCTGACTTTGTTCTTCGAGGAGGGGCATAAACCAGTGTACTCCCAGCGCTCGTCCCAAGGCTGAATTAATGTGGAGGTCTACATCAGGAAGAGCATCCAGCTTAAAATAGCTTCCAATGGAAACATGCAGAACATCAAGAATGACATTTCCATAACGAATTGGTATAGGGCCGGGTTAGCAATGGCGCCAGTTGAAACTATGCTGCTCTTGACCAAAGACAAAGGAAGAAGAGAGAGGGAAGTCGTGTTTGGAAGCAGCAAAGGTGAAGGAATTCTGAACAAAGGATGCTGAAGATGTAGCTGCCAGGCAGGAGTAAAAGACCACAGAGAAGATTTATAGATGTAGTGAAGCTGGGCGTGTAGAGGGTTGGTGTGACAAAAACAACGCTGAGGACGGGGTGAGATTTTTATTTTTATTTTTTTCCACAACACTTTAATTCAGTTTTACTTATATAGTGCCAAAGAGTTTCCCCAAGTCTTTGTGAGTTTTTTCCTGGTACTCCAGCTTCCTTCCACAGTCCAAAGACATGCAGGTACATGAAAGTACCTGTTTTTAGTTTGAAATACAAGACAGCTGACAATAAATGAATGATGAACAGATCCAACCAATAGCCATCATTCCAACTAGCACACCATGAAATCAAAGTTGTTGTTTTTTTTGCTATTTCTACTTACAGAAGATCAACTGAAACTACTTTATTTTTTAATGCAGTTTGACCATTCTTTGAGAATCTCCAGGCAGTGCACTGTTTCTGGAAGAACTCAACTCAGCTTACACTGAAGCATCAGTACCAACTCACTTAGCTTGGCAGAGCCGCACTTGTCCAGGCCTATTCTGTCAATATCCTTCAGCTCAACCTTTCACTGTGAGACAGCAGGTGTGTGTGTGTGTGTGTGTGTGTGTGTGTGTGCGTGTGTGCGTGTGTGTGTGTGTGTGTGTGTGTGTGTGTGTGTGTGTGTGTGCGTGTGTGTGTGTGTGTGTGTGTGTGTGTGTGTGTGTGTGTGTGGGTCCTTCCCAGCATGTACAGTGTCCAATTAAAGCCCAGAACCCAATTTACATTCTGCTGCTGCCTTGGCCAGGTGGCTGAGGGGAACAGAGCGAGGGAGAGAAGGGCTGAGAGGGAGATAAAGTTCTCCCCTCTAATTAAAAGTGAAACATGGTTTCAGTCTGAAGGTGCAGGCCACTATTTCTCCAAGGCTTTATCTAGGTCAGCATGGTTGTAAAGTGGCATTCAGCAATACAACTAATGAGCATGTAAGGGAGTATTTGATCTCCATTTTAAATTAAAGGTTTCTTGATGAGTATAGTGCTCATCAGTAGTCAGAGCCAAAACTCTAGTTTAGGCACAAGCATGACTGCCATAACTTCAGATCCATACAGCCATTAGTTCTGCATTTGACAGAATAGCTTCTTTACAAAAGCAGTGAATCCAGCCTGTTCTCATTTCCAGGTTACACAAGGTGTCCTTTGGCTCCGGAGCTGTGACGCTGCTTTGTGACAGCACCTAGGCATGGATCAGTACCAACTTTTCGCCCACTGTATGAGCACTGTGTATCATATTTACTGTATATGTACTGTACCCTGAAGCATCAGCATTGTGCAAGGGGTATTACAACCCAAACAGTAGACTGTTCTTACATTTAAGTGATAAACATCTAATCAGCGAGATCAAAGCGGATTAAAAGAAAACCAATCAGCGACTAAAAACAAAGGAAAACAAAGTGGAAAACATAAAGCTTCCAAACAACACATGCATCATGTTCTTGGCATTCAAATATTGTCGAGGGCAGGGCGCGAAGGCACTGACACGAAAGGACAGCTCGTGCATATTTTCTTCAAGCCAACAGCTTCTCACATGGCGCCACTATATGACACCCTGGAAGAAAGTGTCATATGTGATGGTGAAGCTTTTTTCTGGCAGGAAACAAAGAAGCAGCTGATATTGCATGTTGGTTAAACACATGCCAAGAAGCCAACAGAAGTGTGAGCCACTGGATTGCTGACTATATTTTCTTTGCTATTTGCCAGGAACTGCGATTTACTTTGTTTGGGTTGAACTTGTCTGTTGACATCATGGTTAATTTTATTCTGTTGTCTTCCTGTGGGAAAGGTATTCATTCCTGGCTAGAGAACTTGCCCCAGTACTTTTGTCCACATACTCTAGTGTAATGACGCTGTCATAAACTATTTGGTCCCATACCAACAAATAAACAGTGTTATAGCGATACTTGCTGTTCTTACTCCTCAGCTTTGTCTTTAGAAGGAATAGCCTCATCTTGGCCAGATTGATACTTGGTATTTGTGACGTGAACCAACAAACATGGCAGGTTTTGGCCGTACTTCATCCACAAACACAAATTACCCATGGCTACCTTGTGCAAAAATCCTTGGATCGAGAGCTGTGGTTGGACCTGAGATGGCCATGAATAAACCCCCTCTGTCTGACACCAGCCAGGTTCACAAGTATAAAAAATACCATTAGAAACGGACCATTTAGAGCAGGATGAAGACTTAGCTTTTAGTTTACATGGCTAAACATGATGAGCATACATCATTGCCACAATATAACAATAAATAAGCAGAACAGACCAAAGATATATATGTGTAATTTTGACCGGATGCTGGCTCTAAATGAGGATCACTATTCATCTTCCACATCCCGTGGAAGATGTTAGCCTCACTCCCGAGGCTAACATCCTGACGATTTGTCACGTCCCTGCTTTCCTGAGGAACGTGAAAGGCGACCTTCGCCGTTGTTATGGTACGCGTCGGGTTATGGGTGAAATAAAGTGGAATGACAGTACCACGGTAAAACACATTCCAGCCATGTATTCCAGTCCTAACTCTAACCTTATCCTTAATCTTAACCAGCACTTTAATGACGTTAAATAGTGCTTTCCAAAGCAATTTGAGGAAGTGTAACATGTTGACGATTTGTCACCTGGCATAAAATATTACACCTCGGGAGTGAGAACGTGTTGTCGACATTCAGCAGAAGTTTAATGTTAGAAATGAGGGATCAGAAAAATGACCAAAGCTGACTCATCCTCTTAGAACTGTCTGTCTTAATGTACATGCAGTGTACAGTCCACTAGTAGAGTAGAGTATGTAGAGATACTATACAAACTGGGGCCGAACACCAAAATGTGTGAAATCTGTCTTGGAGACCAAACCAAAGAAAGCCAGGTTTGACTTGATGACAGAAAGTCATCACTGATGGCCATTGAAAATATTTCATTCTGAACGGCTGATTCTTTAATTCAAAACTTGTAATCTTAGATCCAACTTTTCCATTGTCTATGATTTAAAAAACAATATAAGAGAGGTATAAACTATTTATCTAAGTAATTTAGGACTGTTGTGTTGTGCAGCCGAACATTTCTTCAACCTCTACATAGTTACTTACAAACTAATTGTATAACCTGAAGGATGTTATTCCTTAAATAATGAAAACGTATTTAATTTTTACTTGAGATATATGAAGAGAATCGCGTCTGACGATCCATGTCAATCTGAAACAAAAACATCACTTCCTTCAGTACTGTTGAAACATTTGAGAGCATGGCAGGATTCTTCTGGCTGTGTACCTTCCCTTTAAATGATCACACAGCGGTGATTAAACTTTTCCATGTCTGTCAAGTTGCGTGGCGTGAATCAACACGCAGCGCAGTCTCCCATCAGAAAGCCTGCTGTTAGCGAACGTTGTGTTTTGAGGCTGACTTCCTGTGTCATCACTGTTTTAACATAATGAACAAATATCTGTCAGGAGCTCAGCTGGCTTTCAACCTGTGATCAAGTCTGTTTTGCTCTGTGTGTGTGTGCGTGTCAGAGCTGCAATGCAGTCTATTTAAAAAGCCACTGTGCTGTATTATTTATCAGCCTGGGGAGAGGTGCTGTTCACGTCTCATCTCTCACTCCTCATGTGTTCTGATTGTCTCTGCTAATTCCTGTTTGTTTGGGCAGGTGACATGCAAATTCGCTTGCTGATTTGCATGTTCGCTAAAAAAAAAGGCGGGGGGAGGTGAATAAAATTCATTATGTGTCAGCTGTGGTAATGCAGGTTGCATATCCTCTTTTGCTGATGCTCTTTGTTTTAACATATCTTACATTGTCTTGGCAGTGGTCCATAACAAATTGCAGCAACAGCCAGGTCTTCCACTGGAATTTCAGCTAATCACATGTAATCAATTCTAAGCATAATTTCAGCCTCGCTCTTTGTCTTCCACAATATGAGCTGATATGTGATTGTTTCGCACTGATTGTGAGGATATTTAGCATATCTTAAGACACCCATTATTTCCAGTCAGGGATATGTGTGTTATAGAGAGTAGGCTAATTCTGATTTGATTAGAAATACGCCAATTAACTGTTTGTGTCTCGGAGAAAAAGTAAACACACAACTAAGAGCACGGATCGATTTGAGGCTCATCTATAAAATAGTGTAACAGGCAACAATACGGCGCCAGTTATGAGAAGTTTACTGCAAAGGATATGTCTCCCGACTGTACTTTAACACCACGTGATGTGAGCAAGTGTGAAAGGAAGTAAAGCTGATATTTATAAAGGTAAAGGACAACAGAAGGAGTAGCTTCTGCCACTCCGACTGACCGTTTATTGTGAGACTTGCTGCTTTCACAGCCTGACAGTTAAAAGATACAAAGAGGCTAAACAGTGGGAGGAAAAACAGGGACTTTTTGAGGAGGACAAATCAGAGGGAAGTCACTGAGTATATTGAACCTGCCAGAGCATTTCTTAGCAGCTGAATTGTCCTTGATGCCCTCGGGATGTTGCAGCTCTTAAGCTGCCTATAAAACTGACAGCTATTCTAACCCGATTGTCCTGCCTGCTGTGCACCTTCTCAACCTGACCGTCCTTTTAGATTATGTATCTTTTTAGTTTTTTACAGGTTACTTAAAATTAACTTACTTTTAAATGTATTTATCAGTGTATCACCAGAATATGTGCTTCTTTCTAATTCACAGAGTATATACCCTCATCAGCCACTTTGCTAGTCAGGGGATGGACCACGTTTTGCCTTCAGAATAATCTTAATTGTTTGTGGCACAGGTTCAACAAGGTGCTGGAAACATTCCTCAGAGATTACGTTCCACAGTTGCTGCAGGTTTGTCAGCTGTACATCCACGATGTGAATCTTCTTGAACATGACAATGTTCAAGAAATCAGAGATGATAATGAGCTTTGTCACATGGCGTGTTACCCTGTTGGAAGCAGCCATTAGAAGATCCAGTAAGTACACTGTGGTCATAAAGGGATGGACATGGTCAGCAACAATACTCAGACAGGCTGCTCAGCTGGTACTAAGAGGCCCAGCATGTGCCAAGGAAATATCCCCCACACTATTACACTACCAGCAGCCTGAAGCACTCATATGAAGAATAATGAAGCCATTTTATGTTGTGCACATCAAATCGTGACCTTACCATCTGAACGTAACAGCAGAAAAGGAGACTTGTGAGACCAGGCAGTATTTTTCTAATCTTAAACTGTCTAATTTTGGTGAGGTTAAGTGAACTGTTGCCTCAGTTTCCTGAGACAGGAACGGAGCCATGTGGTCTTCTGCTGGTGTAGCCCATCTACTTCAATGTTTGAGCTTCAAAGATGCTCTTCTGTGTACTTTGGTTGGAACTAGGGGTTATTTAAGTTATTGTTGCCTTCTTACTGACTCAAAGCAGGCAAGACATCACCCGTCTGATACCAACAACCATGCAAAGTCACTTAAATCAGCAGGTTGCTTTGAGCATGTCTCCATGCCTAAATGCATTGAGATGCTCCTGTATGATTGGCTGAAAACTGTTTGTGTTATTAGCCACTTGAACAGGTGTACCTAATAAAGTGGACAGTAAGTGTGGCAAGCTGGTGCATTGTCCTTATATGGTATCAATATAATATATATAAATATATATATATATATATATATATATATATATATATATATATATATATATATATATATATATATATATGTGGTTGCAGTATGTCTTTCTGTTTATGTTTTAAACGTGTCTGTTAAAGCGAGCACATCCTGGTCGGATTAGGTGTATTCAAGCTCATTTGAATGAGCAGTGGGGGAACAGGGATAAGCAATCATGTGTGCTAGAGGGCTAACAGGCAAACACCGCAGCTGGTGATTTCACTCCTGTGTCCCTGCCCTTTACGTGAAGGAGCGCTAATCAGAGAAATCAGCTGCCTTCTAGACTTCTTGCCTTCTAGCCAGCCGCTCCCCATAGGCAAGCTGATCTGCACCAGCACACACTGTTCTCCGAGAGGAAACTAATCAGCAGAACGCCCAAAAAGTTGAAAATAAGAAAACGTTCACTTTTAGAAGGGAGGTTTTTAGGTTTTAGTTTCTATGAAAATGACTTAAATTATTATTGTTAACTGTTCCTGATTCATTTTCTTTCACCCAGTTAAAGTCTGTGCAAGTTTGTAGCAGCTAATCTGTATTTATGCATTTTTAAATTTTCTGTTTTAATACGATTTTTTTTTTTTAAATCAAAGCAATTATAGTTAAAATGACAGTTATGTCATTTATAAATCTTTTTGCCACAATGCTGGACATGTGGTTTAACACACTTCGTGTTTACAAGGGGCAGGAGATTTTATGTCCATTATCAAAGATGGGAAACCTTTCTTCACTATTTACAACAGTTTTACAGATCTGTTACTAGCATGAACTAAGTCTACGCATTGTGTGTGTGTGTGTTTATGTTCATATGTGTTTGCAGATTGACAACATGCTACCAAATCAAATGTTTTTACAACACACACTGGTCACCACTTTAAAATCTCTTTATGCGTCGATACACGCTGATGTATTTTCACCAGGTTCTCACATCTCACTTTTTCTCTCACTGGCTGAGTTATGATCACACCTATAACCTGTGAACACAACTACACACAGACACCCGTAGACACACCTCAGCCTTGGTCAAAATGCCCCAGATGGCTGTAAATCGTTTTTTATGAGCAGGACTTGATGAAAGCGTTTCCCTGGACACTTTTTTTTGTTGTTTTTTGTTTTTTTCTTGGCCTTCTGGCAGGATGTTGGTTTATTTCTGCACACACCATCTCCTTTATTTACTATAGCTATCAGTCTGTGCTGACAAGGACCAGATACAAGCAACGGTAAACATCAAAAAAGGAATTTTTCAGATTTATTAAAGAGCAGGTGCAAAGCCTAATGCAAAATTTAAACATTTTGGCATTTGAAACCATCACAGAATACAAATACAACCATCTGTTACACTGATCTTCATAAGACTGCAAAAGAAAATGATGAAGGGATATCATATGTGCCCTTGGTGATAATGCTGGGCACTTCTGTGAACAAACAGAAGAAGAAGAAGAATGACTTCGTCCTCCTGCCAAGTTTTGTGTCTTCAAGTCTCAAAGATTGCACTCCGTTGTGCCTAAATATTACCAAAACGCATCAGTGAGCCTCCATTGCTCATGTTTTTCAGTGTAATGAACAAATAATTTAATCAGCAACATTAGGCAATTGTGCAATGTACTATCATTGCAAATCTAATACTAATACATTTTTTCCCCATTAACTCTCAGTTTATTACATTTTTTTTCAACCTGAACAACAAATCTGAAAAGCAATTTGTGGATTAATCAGCTCCAGTTGAAGTAAAATAATTACCGTATTTTCAAGTCTTTGCACAGTCCTTGTGTTTGAACCCGTTCAAACAAATTGAATTTCTGCCCAAGCTAAAGTTTGGAAGTGCTATGCGAGGAAAGTCTTTGGTCGCAAGGAGTGTTGCTGTGACAGTTTTTTGTTTACACTGGTGTGGGCATGTGACTTTGAGAAGAAAGACAGGAACGGGCACTTTGCAGAGGAATCGTCCCCATTTTCAGCTGCTGCTCTCAGACGAGCGATCAGAGGTCTTGTGGTATTTTTATTAGGCTCATTCTTTAAGATGGGTACTCTCCAGCACAAAGGAAACCTTAAGTGACCCATGTGAATATAAGCTAAATATAAGCATTCATAAATTCATGCAGCATCACCAACAGGAGGAAATATGAGCTGAATTTGACTTGTCAAAGCAAAATCTAAAAATCTTCCCTAGCTCTTCCTCTCGGATACCCGGGGCTTCCACACACAGCAAAGCAAGTAGAGAAACAAAGAATGAAGCAAAAAAAATACGGCTGCAAAGGGAGTCAAAGATCACAAAAACCCAAACAGGCCTCAGACGGTAGGGATTTCTCAGTGTCCTCATCGGTGGATGCAGTCTGCGAGTGGTTAGTTACAGATTTAACTATAACAACTTATATCTGCACTTCACTTGTTGCTTTACTTGTAGCCAAGTTGGGACTACGACAAGCGGCAGCATGCTAATCCATCATGTTAGCGTGCAAATCGGCAGTGCAAATGTAAATAACAACAACAACAAAAAAGACGGAAAACTTCTAAAGGAACTTGTGGAATCTCCTGGATCTGTGACCAGTAGGTGGATTATTATTTTTGCTAGATCAAACTGATGATGGTTTGACACAATCTAGGTCTTTGGATACTAGTTTTCTAGTTGTCAAAACAACACATCAAATAAGAGTTTATGTCCCGTCTTCTGTTTTTGCTGCTTTTGTGATTTGTGACATCAAAACTTGGTAAAATTAGTCCGAATCTTCAAAAGGAAACTGTTGTTAGGGTGAAACTTTAAGCAATCCTCCACATGACAAAATTGAGGATTTCTTTTTACAGTATTGATATCTCTGCAACATGCAGCAGTCTTGGATGACTAAGATGACTGGAGTAAACTTAATCTCTTGAGGTTTTAACAACAAAATAAACTGGATCAGTGTTACGAGGATTAGCCAATCACACGTGTGATCGTTCCACTGTTAATCGACAGGGACAACGGTCCCCTAAACTCTTTAATCTGAAAATGCCTGACGAGGAGAACGCAGGAAGCAAGAGGCTGTTGGAAACAGAGAAGTCTGTAGTCTTCTGAGACTTATCTGTGCTTCAGACAAGCTTTCAGAGCAGAGAAAGAGATTAGGAGGAGGGAGAAAGATCGAGATAAACGGAGAGTTTGAGGGTACGAGGAGAGGAGTTGATTAAAAGAGAAGGAAACAAAGTAGTGGGAAAGAGATAAATTTAGGGGAAAGGAAAGAAAAGCGCCTCTAAAACACTTTAAGGACGCTCCTCTTTCTTCTCCTTTAATATGCCAGCAGTTCTCTTTGACATTGACCCAGGGGTGTAAAATAATTGTGCTTTGTCTCTTTCTCTCCCTTCTCTGCTGCTCTTAACAGACAGCTGAACAGACTTTGACTCTCAGTGTAATAGATGGCCAGCAATGCTGTTATTGACAGATAACAGAGAATTAAATAAAGGAACACTACACCTTAAAAAAAATAATGTAATATGCACATTTTAGATAAACAGTGTACTTTTTTTCAATTAACATCAAACCAAGTGCAATCAGAGGAAACACACATAAATCACAGTTGCGTGGAAACAATTTGCTCTTAAACAACTCCAGCATGGAGAACATAGATGTAATCTATATCTTATGAGGTCTGTTATAGAACTGCTCTTTCTTGGTGCAGCTGAAAGTAATTGTCTCTTGGATAGTTGGGCTCTCTGTCTAGCCAATCAAACACCCCCTTAATGATATTTCATGATAGATGGGAATCTAAACATTTAGTCTTTCACGCCTGCACAGAGTACTTATCATCAGATGATGAAAAAAGGGTCTGATCTTTTGTGATATCTTATATCAGTGTCTTTGAATAATGTGTGTTGAACACTGCACTGCATGAAGTTTAACACATTCATCCATTATCCTGTAAATATATCTGCTTGAAGCAGTTTCCTTTATTTTGTCATTTGAGTCAGAGTGAATGAAGCAATTTCAAATTTTCCTTTTTTTTCTTCTTTTTTTTAAATGATTCAAACAGGCTGGGTACTAATTAGATTACATGTTGATGGATTTGGTCAGTTTCGTACTCCATCCAGCATACAGCATGCAAAAATGCTGTATGCTGCTGTATGCTACATGAAAAGCAGCTATATTTGTGTTTTCTGCAGTGAGAGCAGTCCGCTGGAGAAATGAAATGTCCATTCAGCGCTTCAGTGCAAGATTAAAAATGTTACATTGTTATAACTCTGGATGAGGTATCTTAAAAAATATATGAGCGCATCCCGACATGTGGACGGTTTTTGCAAAAAAACATAAAACGCTCCTTAAAATGAACTCTATGGCAACAAAAATGGCATTGGTTACAACATAGAAGTAATTATTAGACTTTCATGTGTCAACGGAAAAAATGGCAGCACCAGGCAAGGTCTGTCTGGACCCCTGTTTGGTGTCTTCATGTGTTTTTATGTGCACAAGGCATCCACGCTAGAGCAGAGCTATTAATTTCCTGTGATGCGCACCCTGTCAGAGTATGAGGCAAACAGAAAAGCCTTGGGCTAAAGTTGCAATCCATCTCTTTTTCTCCCATTCTCTGCCCCCTCTAGTCTTTAATTTCAGCAAAATGAGTTCATGATGCTTATAAATTCTATATGTAATAACTTTGAGGTGAAAGCAGGGCCTTTCAGCATTATCCAGAGACACTGAGGGGAGACCTGGTGCTCACTGTGCCCTCTGGCTCCTGTTATTTACATCCTGTTGTGGCTGTGTTTTCTATGACTCAGTTCTTATATGTTTAGAAGGACATGACACCAAACAGAAACACCTGGAAAATACAGTGTAGTTATAGAAAAGGGCGTTTGTGACATAAGGCGGAAGTTGAGCAGTATTTTGGAGAACTTTTATAGAAGTTATGGAAGTGTATCTTTAAAGCAAATCTTAAACATGGACAGAATTATGAAAGGTATCGATGTCATTGTTATCGGTTACACACCTGTACATCTGTACCATTATTAATTAAAAACACTGTCATAATTTATGTTGTCATTTTTACTGGAATACAAAATGTTTCATTACTTTCTTCATTTTATTCTTTGCTTCTTTATGTGTTTGTGCGTTTTTACCAAATTGAATTTTCCAGTGGAACCTGCATAAAACAGAAATCACGACCATTAAAAGATTTGTTGATGCTGACACTCACAGCAAGCCAGCTGTACATGCGCACACTTACACACTCGTACACAAAACCCCATATTAGCTTTCCAAGCAGTGTCTCCTTCTGGGCTAAAAGCATAGACCGAGCTAACAAACATAAATAAAATAATAAAATAAACTCCACCCTATGACAAAGTGCACTAATGACATCAGTTTGAAAGCTATGTGCATACAGTACACATGCTGCTGAAACACACTGAACAGCTTAAAATGTGACTGAAAATGTCTGGAAAGATTAAAAGCTGAATCTGTCTTTGACAAAAACCTTTCATTTATATTGTCTCCCTACCCCATACTGGAGAGGCTGTCAGAAAAAGACAATTATGACACAGCCTGGAAGTCCAGCTCTCATGTATTTCAGTTCAGAATTGAACGTGATTTATTGACACAGAGAAATTAATGTATTTGGCGATTAAACTCGAATTACCCATTCATGGCAGAGTGGAATCCCAGCGGTGACGGGATTTAGGACAGGACCCCCCGGAGTCTAGATGCTGGGGGTGGCGAACATGAAGACTGGGGCTTGGATGGAGCTCTGACTGAGGTGTCTGTGAGGTGGAGATGGGGAGGAGGTGGGTTGCATGAATGAAAGGGAGAATGACAGATTTAAACCACGTTGGTTGACTGGAGGCTGGTTGGTTGGCTTAAAGAAGGTGGGCAAGAAGGTGATTGGATTACAGTGATGATGACAGTATTGATTTTGACAGCATGGGAAACAGGTAGACATGTGAAGAATAGACTAGCAACCAAACACCCGGGAGGTGTTGGTCCAGCTCATTTCCTAAATTGAGACTTTACTGTGGGTGAGTTTATGACTCTATTTCAATACTTGGTTTAGTTTCAGGCACAAGTGAGGTGCTGGGTTTGACGACAGAGAGGGTTAAAAAATAATGTGTTTGTCTGGGTGAAAACAGAAGGAATTTTCTGTAATCCAGCAAAACACAATATATTTTAAAGTCAAATCTCAATGTAAATTAATTTGATTGCGTTGCTCGAAGAATTGTGTGTGTTAGTCGAATGGCTCTGAAATTAATGAAACCTCTTGTCAGGGAAATGAGGGAAATGAAAGAATGGAAAACAAGCACAGTATCAGCTTACACGAACCATCAACCAGTGAACAAAGCCTCGATTTGTTCATGGGCTGCCTCTGCCACCCATCTCTTTAAAGACATGCAAAGCACAATATAGTAATTAAGTTCATCATTTAAAAAATACATTGATTCATGAATGGATAATGTAATTTCATAATGTATTTGTAGTCTGAAAGCAAAGGGAAAAAACTGAATTATGCATATGGATTTTAATCAGGCATTTTTAAAGTTCTCTTTTGCATTAGCATCTATTTACCCACCACAATATTTCCATTTCCTTTTTAGCTCAGTTATTTAGCTTCTCCTTCGAGACTTTGCATTCAGCTGGTTAAACCATGTGAAACAATACAATTTAGGCATGCTATGTATCTCTGATTGGGTTTAACGTATACAGAAGCCCTGCCACCACAGTTTGTCTGACATATTTAAATGACAGATGGTTCTAACTTCACCTTAAAACACTGGAACCTCAGTGTCAGCATAGTAAAAAGAAATGATGGTATTTGCTGTGCTGTTTCACGTGTTGTTTTAAGGTATTTTCCCTTAGTGCACACACTGCATGTGCAAGAATCCAAGTTGTTGCTCTCTTTTGGCGTTCACACCACAAAGCACTATCCGTAGACTATAGCAGCTTTTTCTGTATAAATAAGTGTACAAACAGTTAGGATGCACTATAAAGCCATGAACTCTAAACACTGTGTATGTTTCAGTCAATCTGATATGGATGAAATAAAGTCTTTCATGGAGGAGAACAAATCACTGCAGGAGCATCCACTAGAAGACAGACAGAGGTGAGGCCAAAAGCAGAGCTTCACAAAACCATCACAGCAAAACAGAGGGCTGCCTGAGATGATTATTTTATTTCACCATAATGACTTTTCCATCCTAACAGTGTGTTTCAAAGAGTTTAGTAGAGCTGATTGAATAAGAATTTTTTTTCCTGCCGTGGTTCTTGTATTTCAAACAAGGTAGGAGCAGAAGATGGAGGAGGAAAGAACGACAGGACAAAAAATGCAGTGAAAGAGGTGCAAAGGAAGAGAAAAGATGGATGGAAATGAGGGAAAAGTATAGATGGAAAATGATGTTCCTCCTTCTAGCCTTTACCCTTTACCCACTACCTAATGCCCGCTACACCCTCATCCCTATCTATTTACACCCACACACTCAAATAAAAATATTCTTTACCCTCAAAAACATGAAGCGATAATCACTCAATCTATAAAATCTTTATTTATAACATATAAGTAACAAGTGTTAATACACATAAAACAAATAAATTCAAAATCACTGAAAGTCATCATATTCACATGGAAACAAAACTAAAACTGTTGAGCATTTTCTGTTGAAAACTGAGTAGGAGGAAACAAATGCTTAATAGTTTTGATTATACAATCCAAAATAGACCTATATTACTTATACAGACAAAAATATATGTATGATGTATGTGTGTGTGTGTGTGTGTGTGTGTGTGTGTGTGTGTGTGTGTGTGTGTGTGTGTGTGTATTTGGAAGAAAATCCAACTAAAATCCATAAAATCAATGGTGTATTTATCCAAACAACTAATGATTAAGAAAAGTGTGCTCAGTAAAAACTGAATGTATATCAATCAAGTAAATTTCATTTGATCAAATTTAACATTTGATCCTTCCTTAGTTATGCTGCAGTAGGTGGAGGCTGCCGGGGGATTCCCATGATGCTTTGAGTATTTCTTCTTCAGTCACCTTTCTCACTCACTATGTGTTAATAGACTCTGCACTGAATCATACTTGTTATTAACCTCTGTCTCTCTTCCACAGCATGTCTTTATCCTGTCTTCCTTCTCTCACCCCAACCGGTCGCAGCAGATGGCCGCCCCTCCCTGAGCCTGGTTCTGCCAGAGGTTTCTTCCTGTTAAAAGGGAGTTTTTCCTTCCCACTGTCGCCAAAGTGCTTGCTCATAGGAGGTCATATGATTGTTGGGTTTTTCTGTTTATGTATTATTATAGGGTCTACCTTACAATATAAAGCGCCTTGAGGTGACTGTAGTTGTGATTTGGTGCTGTATAAATAAAACTGAATTGAACTGAACATTTTTGCACTGTACAAAATAAGACTAGAAGCAGATTACATGTAAATTAGAAAATTTACATGTAATCAAATTGTTTGAAGTCAGCATAAACATTTTTGAGTGCACCCACATATTGTAAGAAGTTGTAAATAATTCAGGTCTTTTTTAAAAATAAACATACAAATTTGATTAAATGATCCTTATCAAGCTCTCAGTACGGCACATCTGGTTATTTGTGGAACATAAAAGCTGTAGCAAGATCCCATTTCCATCTTTAAGTGGTGCTTGTCTGTGATTTCAGTTGCACAACAGGAGTTAAGAAAGTGTGAATCTTAATCGGGATGACAATAAACCACAGTCACAGTTTCTTTCAGGTGTGTTTATCATTCACTCGGTTATTTTAATGAGTCTCAGCACCCCGTAGGCTGTTTGGTTTACTCTGAAAGCAGAGGATCCTTAATAAAAACCCCTTAATGAGGTATGAGGACTAAGAAAAACCTTCATGTGTGAGCCGTAGCTCTTCACTTAAAACAAAGGCAAGTCATTATGCTGAAGCATGCAATATAATTTAGACAATAATCACGGGCTGCTTCAAGTTAAGGGGAAAGACTGGAGAAACTTCTCAAGACAGCACGCCGAGTTCTCTCAAAGCCAGCCGTACAGCTCAGTCTTTCCACAGTTAGAAGTAGTCCTCAAAAAACTTCACTAATCTCAGCATTAATAATAATTTTTAAATATCTTATAGATCTGTTTTAGCTTCTTGTTTCTCTCTTTTTCCCATCTTCCTCCTCTGTGAAGCAACGGGTCAACAAATGTAATACAGTAAAGAAACCGTTCCTCTGTGTCTCCCTTTCGCCTCTCTTTGTTATTGTAAAGGCTAATTGGGCCTCTCATTAACAGTATAGCAACCTTCAGTCGTTAATGATGTGGAACTTTTTGATTAGGCTACAGGCTGAACAGAGAAGTTGGGATGTCGGGCACAAATTAGAGAGGTGTGGACGCATTGCTGTGGGGGAAATGGCTTTTCCCTCCTCATTTGTTGTGTCTGCTGTGTGTTCCCATTAAACCACGCATCATGAGATGCATTACGCAGGTTGTCCTTTAATAGAGAGGGTATTTTTTTACAATACTATACAACCTAAACTGCTTTTAAAAACGAAGCCTAAATAGGCCATATTTGAATGAAAACTAACTTTTATCATCAGTACAGGAGTGTATAGAAAGGTGCAGGGCAGCCTATTATGTGACCAGTTTGTTATATCTGGACTTTTGATGTCTACTCTGCTCTCACGTTATGATCTCTGTGTTAAGAACGCAGCAGTAATAATGAAAAATTCAGCCGTTCTCATTCCCGGAGCATGCGACACTACGTTTTCTTGTCAAAGCTGCTGACTTCTCACAGTTACGCACAAGATGGCTTTTGGCAGCGATGTGATGCACCAGCATATGACATTAATGAGACTGAGTTGTCTCGCTGAACTCCAACTTGTCATTTTTCAAATCAAACTGTGAAGGAGCCTATATTAACTGAAACCTCAATTCAGTTCAGTTTCATTTAGATGCGAAATCACAACAACAATCGTGGCAGGGCTCTTTACCAGATGCAACTCCAACAATCGGACGCAAGCAGCTGGTGACAGTGGAAAGGAAAAACTCCCTTTTAACAGGAAGAAACCTCCAGCAGGACCAGGCTCAGGGAGAGGCAGCCATCTGCTGTGACTGGCTGGGGGTGATGGGAGGGAGGCAAGACAAAAGACATCAATTTCCTCCTAAAACCTCATTTGAAGTCATTTTTAGTACCTATAAAACAAACCAGTGGCCAAAAGTGTGAATAAAATGCATGCTGTCCATTATTTATCAAAAACACATCAGCAAGTAGAAATACCCTCAGAACACAGAGTAGGACTCCTCTGGTGGCTAAAAAAAAACTTGGGTTTTATTTTTTTGTTGCATCAGACTTTGTAGATCTGTAGTTTAGAATATTTAGAACAACATGGTGTCACTGACTCGATGTTTTATGCCTCTGAAATTATTTCCTGCATGTAACTGTGAATAGGTGGGAGTCACGGACTGGACTAAACGCAGGGACAATTAATGCATTTTTAAATTCTCTCAAGAGCCATTCATGGACTCCAGGGTTCTTCTTTTTTGACTTTATAGTCACAGATGTGTGTGACTTTATCATTTCAGACAGAAATTTTAAACACTATCCTGGTGCTCAAAGAGTTAACTTGATTAATGCTTTGATAGTCAAAATAAAAAGAAAGAAAAAGAAAAAGGTTTTACTGCACGTGTCAGTGTTTAATGTATCGTAGTTGTCTTTAAAATTGTATTTCACTAATACTAACACGCACACTGATGGCGAAAACAAAAGGGATGTGTAAATTCAAGCTCGTGTGCAGCAGTTTAATTGATACTTAACAGCCCCTGAATTCTCCAGAACTGCTTTGGGTGCAGCTACCCTGCATTATCATGATTACTCTGATCAACTCCAGCTGCTCTGTATTTGCCACAAGCCATTTTCACAGCAGACATTTTGGCTTTTCCTCGGAAGATAAGCCCCAGTGCTGCTACTAACGCTGTTCTGTCGCAGTGTCAGTGCTAGTAATGCGGTGTGCAGTTAAATGGAAATCAGCAATTACTCTTTTTTTTGTTATTTACACTTCCGTATTGCCTGCTGTGACATCCCGAGAGATCTCCCATGGAAAAAAGTATATTTAAGGAAGTTTTTTTTTTTCCCTTGTGTTAATTGTTAAGTTCATTTGTCATTCTGGCTGACTGTTACTTTGTTTCTTCTCCCCATGTTATATGAAGTGATCTAGTTATCCATGTGCTGCCTGCTTGCCTATAAAGCCTGCCTCGTGTCTTTTTTCCAGCTTAACCTTTGTCTTCATGACCAGATTCAGTTGCAGTTAAGGTGGCAAATTGACCATTAAGGTTTTTAATAATGCTGTTGCTGTATAGCAACCCTGTGTTTGACCACATATGTTCTTTGTCTCACTGAAAAACACAAAACATTTCCCCTCACTCCTTCATAACATGAAAACCTAGAGTCCACTCAGGTTATGCTCATGTTATGCTCAGACTTCCATGTGCTCGAATAGCTGGACTGCGGGCGGTGTGAAGTCTGTTAACAGCCATCATGCACTTCACTGTGAGCACCCTTCAGTAAATGATTGGCTGCCCTTCTGCCCACTCAGACTGTCAGCTATATTGACATTTCACTATCCAGCTGAATTGGGCTGAAATCTCAGTGCGGGTATGTGTGCAGCACCGCATTGTGGGTTGGGTGTATGTTCAAATATTTATGCATCCCATGTAAGTCTATTCTGACATCTGGGAACATATATTAAGTGGGTTTTGACCTTTCAGTGCTGCTTTGAGAAGAAAGTCCATTCATGTCCCTTTTTGTTGTGTGAGGCATATTGTATCTTTTTCTCTTTATTGTTACTTGACATTTAGATGTTTTAGTCTTGAGAGGTCAGGTCATTCGTGCTCTCAGATGTTTAGTGTGAATGTCTGAGGGTTTTTATTCCTATTCAACACTTTAAAAAAAATCTAAGCTGATTCGGTTACACTAAAATAGAGTTAAAGCTCTTAGTATCTGCTGTAAAGAGGTCAGCCTGGACTATAGAACTGAAATTTGTGAAGAAACACACTGTTTAAGCTAATAAATCATATTTTCTTCTAATAGATAATTTTCTAATTTCATATGAATTCTTTTAGGTATTTCTCTTTGTCTTTCTACCACTGTCAGTGCTCTATAATAGTAAAATGTAATGCTTAACTTCAAATTTGTATTACTTTAAAACTAGTGTTGACAAACTGCAGGGGATGAATACTGACAGTTTTTACAGCTTAATGTAGTTAAAATTAACTAAACAACACAATTTCTTGAGAAATGCAGTGGTGGGATTGTAGCTACTGCTGGACTGTTTGGTGTAACAGTATAACAGAAAATTACAACAACAAGAAATATGTTTTAAGAAAACATATTGATTTTTCCATTAAGAATCCGAAAATGATAATTAAAAAATAATTAAACCAATAATGTCAGTCCATTTGGAGGGGGAACGTTGTCTCTAAGTCAAATACAACAAATAGTGCGGGACTATATATATATATATATAAGAAATAAAAATAATAATAATGAAGAAGAATTTGTCTGAGGATAACCTTTAATTGGATTTTTTTTTTTTTTTTTTGCTTTGTACCAGTCCCACAAATAAAGCAAGGACAAGGATTAAACAGTTCATGACTGAAGATGAGTGGTCAGGAGGGATTTGAGGATAAGTGAAGTGCACTTTTGCACTGGTTTTAAAGCGGTGTAGAATAAGGAATTCTACTTTTAAAAAAAATTAATTTTTAAAACTAATTGTCTTCACTTGCAAAGGGAGGCCGTAATCTCAAAATTCTTAATGCCTCCATGCCCAGATTCATTGTCTGTGCCCGACCTTTCACAGATCACACACTACAAGTTCTGAAGACACATCGATGATGATGGAGATTATTGAAGTAGCTCCGGATGAACACCTGCAGAGCAAGACTCCTTTATGACACTATTAACATAATGCTGGTCATTAATATGGAAGACCTGAGATGCATGTGCCAGGCGTGAATCAAAAAACAACCTTGAGTGTTGAGACATGGAGACTCTTTCCCTTGATGCACTTCACAGGCTCTGAGCTGCTACCTGCAGCTTTTTAAAGTTTTGGGATTTTATCCACATCTTGTTGTCCAACATCAAAAAGTTCCTCTCTGGGAACTGCTTTTCAATTAGTCCTTACTAATTATTTCTGCTGTGAAGCTTGATGTTTTCTGTTTGGTGGCTAGCAAAGGAAGTCTCGAAGTTTTTGAAAACGCAACAAATTCTTTGATTAGTGTCTCAGCTCAATAAACAGCTTTCTAAACACAAGATATTAAACTAAAGACCAAAGCAGGAGCTTTAATCTGTGATCTTTTAACAGCATCTGAAGATCAAACGATTTGGAAACTGTGGGATTTTACACACAGATCTTACAGAATTAGATTTAACTTAGTTACTCGCTTGCATGGATGTTCAGTAACCCCAATTTGTATTTGCTGTTCATTGAGTCAAATAGTTGGACTACATTCGCCTGCAAAACACATCATGACAGCAGGATCTGTCTCCTTTAACATACTGAAATTTGCTTAAGAAATTTCTGTATGCATCCACATGTTCTTTGAAATGACTCATTACCTTGGAAAATAGTTTAAGATCACACATCAAGGGCCAGCAGTAAAACAGGAGAGCTAAGTGATCTGTCATAAAAACATGTTTCCAAATTCAGGGTTTTATTTTTTTTTCTACCACTGCCATTTATAGTTTCTCATTCCCTGGAGGTTTGTAGCATTTTTGCCTGACCTTTACAAAATGACCAGCAAATGGGAAGTGCATTCATTTCCCTTCTTATTGTTGCAGCTTCCTCCAAATTATCATTTGACCTTCACCGCCGTCCGATATCCTCGCCACAGCTCAGTGAGGATGCTTGAGTGCAGTTGACACCCGGGAAGTTGTATTAAAGTCTTACTTTAAAAAAAACAAAAACAAAACATATATAAATATATATAGGAAGTTGGAAAACTGATCAAATCAAATAATTTCAGGTGATTTGCTACAAATGCAGGTAACAAATGTGAAAACACATGCAAGTTTGGCAGTTACTTTATCTATATTTGCAAAGTCACATTTGTTGGACTTGCTTCACATGCACAGCAAACAAGATAATCTGTGACATCAAGTTCAACCAGTATGATGTACATACAGTAAAATTAGCTGTGCTACCGTTGGGGCAGTTATCAAAAAAAAAAAAAGACACATTAAGCAGATGACAGTTGCACTCTGTTCCTGTGGGACTGTGTGAACATAAGCTGACCTTTGTTGTCCTTGCCTCAAATGAGAACTCCCACACATGGGTGTGGTTAGGTGTGGTCACTTTACTTAGAACCACATTAATCTGTAATGCTACTACCAGCGCTTTGGTGGGAAGGTACGTTCTATAGTGTACAGGGTGTGGACTGAGCAAGCAGAAACTAAAAACTTGCAGACCAAGCAGGGTTACCAGCCTGGGTGTGCTCACTGTTCAAATCCTCAACAATCAACACAACAATGAAGTTTTTGATTTATTTCATTTAGTTTTTTCAGCATATTTTATGACACTGTGCTGTAATCTAAATGGTGACATGCACGTTTGGCTCACGTTGTCTCTCTGAACAAAAGAGCAGTCTGAGGCTGGAGCTGATTAAAGCGGTGGTTAGTGGGCCAAACAGACACTTTAGGGAGGGGTTCAGTTTGATCTCATTTGGTTAGCTCAGTTTGTTAAGTTCCTCCTTTGTTAAGCAGTATTTTTGAATGGAGGTCCTTTTCATTTGTCTTCTTTTCAGGGCACAATTTTTGCCTTTTGGGGGCGGGGGATAAACAGCAATGGCAATTATATTTATATAGCATATTTCATCACATGCAAACTCGATGAGCATAGTGTCCAAGGCGATAACAAAACAGCATAATATAAATAAAGTAAAGCAAGACATAATAGAAAAAGCACCTGAGTGTAGGTCTGTGGAAACAAAAAGATTTTAGTCTGTTTTTAACTGTAAGCTCAGAAGTAACTGATCTCAGGTCAGCAGGTAGCTTGTTCCAAAGACTGGGACCACAATAACCACCATCAGCACACTTCTAGGAACAGTTAAAAGATCTCCATCTGATGACCTGAGAGACTGTACAATAAACACCAAAGTAAAATAAAGGCCACTGTTTGAACTGTACACCTGTACCTGTGTGTCCTTTGCTTTATATTTATTTGTTTTACAAATACAGAGACTATTACATGCATTGCTTGCAACTGCTGGTGCATCTGAAAATGTTCTTTTAAATTGCATTATTTTAATTGAATTCAAAAAGGTAAACTTTTATTTCAACTTTTTTTTTCATTTCATTTTCTTTTCATTTTGAACTTATGAAAATTAAAAATCCAGCATCTCAAGGTTTATTTGAATAATAGTGGATTGAACACTAAAGATTTACAATACTAAATTAACCAAATTCTGAAAAAAATCTTCATTTATAAACTCAGTACTTGACTTGGACTCTTTCTGTGGTGGGTGTGGCTTCAGGAGACCTGTATGTTTGGACTTACCTGTCCAACTCCTCATTTCTCTTAGGAAACCATCTGGAGTGCCTGCTGGAGTGTGTTCGCTGCAGCCTGACTAACCCATGCTCGCCCTGCCTGCCTTCAACGCTCAGCAGCTGAAAATCCTGGAACACTCAGTTTCTGTTTTTCAAATGAAACGGGAAGAAAAAGACTGCTCCAGTCACAGAACTAAATAAGACTAAGAAAGAGATCCTTCATAGTCACTCACCTGTGTTTGAGACCAGCCTGTGGACAGTCTCCTGCCTTTTCTAAAGTTGTCTGTGTGCGATGGCTCTTGATGCACTGGCACTGGCCTCAGTCCACTCCTTGTCAAGTTTTCCCAAGCTCGTCAGTTAATTTATTTAAATTTCTGTTTTGTTTTTTGTTTTTTGACAATTCTCGACACTGCATCATCCCTGTTGTTTGTGCAACTTCCAGTCAACTTTTCATTAATAAGTTTCATTGTAGGGCTGAATAGTCATTTATTATTATTTATTATTATTCATCCAAACTCAAAATGAAATCCTTTAATCTTCTAATAATTTGAGAGACTGGATTTCTTGGATATACTGGAGTTTCTTGAGTTATTTGAGATGCACTAGTATAAACCTTTATCGAAGAAGGTAGTCAGGTTGCACAATTTGGTGGAAAAAAATTCAATTTTTGTAGTTTTCTCTCTGTAACAACATGCTGGGAATTACAGCCGTGTTTATTCTTAATACCCCATTTTCAGAGGATTGAAATTAATTGGACAGGATTACAGAATTTTGAAGCATTGTTTTTAATAATTAGAGTAAATTGTTATGTATCCTCCCCTGAGATGCCCTGCTAAGCCTTCACTGCAGCCACCTTGAGTTACTGCTTGTTTGTGTGTCTCTACATTGCGTTTTGTCTTCAGAAACTTAAACCTATCCTCTGCTGAGCTGAGATCAGGTGACTGACTTGGTCATTGAAGAATATCCCATTTCTCCCAGCTGGGTTGCTTGAGGCAAAGAAATTGGATATTGGGTTGCTTTTGCAGTATGCTTTGGGTCATTATCCATTTGCACTGTGAAGGAGTATCTGATCATTTTTGCAGCATTTGGCTGAATCTGAACAGAGAGTGAAGCCCTGTACTTTTCATCAGGAGTCGCATCATCATTAAACACTCGTGGCCCAGGTCCACCGTGTGTTGCCTCCACCATGTTAGGCAGATAATGTGGTGTGCTTAGGCTCATGAGCTCTTTCTCCATTGTTTTCTCTTCCCATCGTGCTGGTACGAGTTAATCTTGGTTTCATCTTTCCAAAGAATTTATTCCAGAGCTGTGCATGCTCTTTTAGATGCTTTCTGGCAAAGTCTAATCTGGCCTTCCTGAGCTTGAATGTTATCAGGGGCGTACACCTTGTTGTAAACCCTTTTGTATTTCCATGAAGGCATCTCTTGATTGTAGATGTTGATGATGATACGAGTAGCTTCTCAAGAGCGTTCTTGACTCGGTGAAATGTTGTGAAGTTGTAACCATGGAAATAATTCTATCATCAGGCACACCAAAGTGCCTGATGATAGATGATGATTCTATTATCAGGCATTTTGGTGTTGCTGAGCTGGCTGACCTGATTAGTCTATTCCTTCTTTTACTAATGCAGCAGATTGTTGATTCTACCACTCCTAAAAATTTTTGCTGTTTCTCTGATAAGTTTATTTTGGTTCTCCAGTCTAATGATAGCCTATCAGGGGTAGGCAACTCCAGGCCTCGAGTGCCGGTGTCCTGCAGGTTTTAGATGAGTCCATGATCCAATACAGCTGATTCAAATTGCTAAATGACCTCCTCAACATGTCTTGGAAGTTTGCCAGAGGCCTGGTAATGAACTAATCATTTGATTCAGGTGTGTTGACCCAGGGTGAGATCTAAAACCTGCAGGAAATTGCAAGGCACGGGCTTCACAAGGCCATAAAACTACCTCTAAAAGTGGTGGACTATGCATGAAAATGTCTCTAAACAGTTAATGCAAAATTTGGTAATAAACCCTTCAAATTAAAGCTGTCTTTTAAAGTCCACAGGGCTGGATAACAGAGTCAAAACTATGAAAATTGTGTCTTTGTCCAACAACTGGATTTAACTGTATGATCATGGTCAGTGAAGTCTTTTGCTTGTGGCTGCATAAAAATTGCATTGCTGTGCATGCCTTCACAGTGGTTAGAAAAAGGAGTTAGGGCTTGTCAAAGAAGGTTCGACTATGAGAGAAGATTCTGAAAGGATAATTGCAAATTACTTATTTATTTATAAGTTCATTTCTGTGGTTAATGTCAAAAGGGTAATTAAACTCCCATAGCCGAATATGTATACAGTTAAAACATGCAAGCCACTGCAAAATGTAGCTAAACATATTAAACATAAGCTCACTGCTCTCCAACATCAACAACACACAGTCTGAGAGTCATGGTGGCCTGCTGCTTTTTCCTCAGTTGTGATCAGGGTTTACTTCCTTGAATGCTTTGTTGCCCTCTTTGACCAACCCCATCATAATCAGTATGACCCGGCACATCTCAGATTCTAAGCCCAAAACACAAACACCACCCAAGGCATTATTATATTCCTCTGTGAATACACACACACACACACACACACACACACACACACACACACACACACACACAAGCACCCTCAAATCGATGCACGCGGCAAATGTGCACACATTTCCCCAGCAACTGTCAAGGGCTACTCTCTTCTCTCTTGTTCTGCCTCCTCTAATATCTTTTCAGCCTGTTGTATCTGCACCCACTGGAATCACGTAATAACAGCTTGTCAAGGCTTTTTGTGCTGAGGAACATTTGCATATTCAAATGCGTTGAGGAGTGAAGCTTGCCATGGCTGATTCGCTAATGTGCATATTCACACAGTGGATTTGTGTACATGCTCTGCACTGCTAATGGTCACATCAGACTCATTGTTTCTTGCTTTGTGTTCCTTGGATTTTCACAATAAAATGAAATGCAGAGCACTTGCTTGCATTTGTGTGCCCCCACCTGCATATTTATTGTGTTTGTGCATGCGTGAATTCCCTCATAGCCATGCACAAACACATTTCTGATTTACAGCATGTTTACTCCCTACCAAGAGACACTATCGGCCTACAAATAAAAGATAATGGAGGCCAAGTAAACACTGAGTGCTCTGAGACCATTCCAGCTCTGCAACTTTATCACATCCACACACACAGATGTAGAGATTTCCTTTAAGGGCGTCTCGAATCACAGCAGTCTTGCAGACTTAAACTGCAAATAAAACTGGAAGTTTTATTTGCAGTTTAAGGTTTTCAGATAATCGTCTCTGAGTTTCTGCTGCTTTTCGACACAGCGGCGCTAAGTGGAATTTCATTTGCAGCAATAGAATTATTCAAAAATCACATTTAAAAACTCATCAGTAACAATGCTCAAAACAGCTCAGTCATCACTAGACAATTTTCTCTAAAAGTGCCATTTTGGTCCAGAATGACAAGCTGCTGTTGAGTTTTATAAATTTATCTGATATGTAAATATAACATTGCTCAAACATTCCTTTTATTTCTTTTCATTGTGGGGAAACAGAAACTTTCTACATGCCTACTAGGTAATTAGGAATGTTGCCAATATATGTGTCTGAAATAACAGATACGCCTATTCAAAATAAAACATTCAACATTGTTTTTTTAGTTTGGACTTGAGGTCATCCAAGAGGGGAAATTTGGTGATTTACAAGGCAAAATCTACTGTTCCAGGCTATAGAATCATTATAACTTGCTTATGGTTATGTTGGTTGTCTCATGCAGCAAATGTGACATCACCACAGCCTCACCACTTTTTATAACTAGTGCTTGAGGGTACACCAGACCTGCCACAGTAACTTCCTGGTGAACAGCAAAGCAAAACTTACCATTGTGTTGTTACAGTCAAGTTAAAGGAAACCTATATTGTGAGAGACCTGTTACCAGTGGCCAGTTGTAATAAACATAACATGTATCGCACCTAACAGGCTGACTCATATGGCTTACTGGAAAAAGAACTCACACTTAGCATTTCTGCCGACTTCATAACAAAGTGTAGCCTGTAGAGTTTCTTTCCAAAAGGTGAAACGGGTTATTTAAAAAAAAAAACAAAGGAAAAAAGTGCATGACCCGGCAGCTTGTGTGGTTGTTTTGGCCTGCTCTCTATGTATCTGTGCAATTTTGACATTGTTTGACAGGGTCATATTTATCTAGTGAAGGAAAAAGGAAAATCTTGTGACTCTTGCATATGGTCATATAGCATGAAATCCATAACACGTAGTTGTAATCTTTGCCTCTTTATATATTCCTGGCATAAATCTCCATATTCTTTGGCCCTGTAGTGTATAAAAGGCGTGTGATTCAAACTGGACTATTGTGTTGCAAAAGTCCAGTGTGTTGCTGTAACCCTCACGGTCCAGCAGCTAGCGTATTAGTAATGGTCTGTCATGTCTTTGGAAGCTGCTTTAAATGGACTTGTCAATGTGAAAACACATAAACATCTATATTGCTTAGGGCTGAGCTATGGAAAGCAATGAGCCTTTCATAAACCCAATTGCTCTCCTAGCGTTGGGTCGTCTCACACACACACACACGTTAATGACAATTTCAATACCTTCATTAGCAAGGCCACACATATACGCACACAGAGTCATGTCTCCTCACTGTATTAACCGTTAATTTCTGAGATACTAACTAACCCAAAACTGAACTTCAACATGTCTACTTGAAAATATAATGATTTATATCATATGTACACAGGACCCTGCTTTTTGTCCTGGGAATGGAGGCAAGTCCCCACAAAGCACCTGCTGTTAATCATGTCCCCACAACGTGGTGAATACAAGCAGAAACACACACACACATTGAGAGTGTGTACAATAGAACCTGTTCTAATATTTCCACCCTAATTGTAATGGGTGGTGTGACTTGTGGCTGTTTAGAGCTATTGACTTGAGCTAAAGACACACTGTTTGTTTAAGTCATCATTAACACAGCCTTCAATAAGAGTCACTGGCAGCAAGCGTAACACTGATTAGTGTGTGGGTGTGTGTAGAGAGTGTTTAAGTAACAGGATGAAAGAGAACACAATGACCATGTTCCTGTATGCACTTAAAGCACACATGGGCATGTCTGTCTGTGGATGTATCTAAGAGCTGCAAAATGTAAAAAATGCAACAACAAAAAAAAATGAAACGTAATTTTATGTCATTTTATGTCAAACAAGTTTCTGAATTTCCTTTTCAATCTAAGATAACAGAGAGCAGGAAAAGGTTAAACTCAGATTCTGCTTCCTTTATCCTTTGTGCACAAGTGTGCATTAGTGCCAATTTCTGATAAAAGGGAGGATAAAAGATAAAGAGGGGGTATTTAAAAAACACATCTTCAAGAATAAAAGAGCCCCTTCGACAGCAGCCCACCCAGACGCTGTTGCTAGACAGACTGTAGAATTGCAAGGTCAATGTCAGTGCCGCATACTTGTCTTATGATTAGAACAGTACATGCATTTCACATATGTACACTGAATTTAAAATGAGATAATACCATTTTGGTGCATTTGGTGGATGGGAAGTGGTGTATTGGATTACATGAACAAGCTCCTCCGAAACTGATCAATATCAAAGTGGTTTTACAAGGAAGACCTTGACCTACATTGATCCAGTGACATTTTTATCAGGTTCCACTAACAATGGATTAATGTTTTAGCATTATTAAATTCTCTGTGTAAAGTACCAAGCCAACACTTGACACTATCTGTGTGTAATGATGTTCATCATAAAAAGATCAACAACCCCATTAAAATACAAATAATGCCCATTACTTTGTAGCTTTACACACAATGACTCATTCACAAGTCTCAAGCTGTCCAGCTAGCGAGATGCAGATAGCAAATCAGCCACAACTTCTCCTCCCTTCTATCTAGTTAGCTAGAACATTTGATTGGTGCTGACTGATATTGCTAACACCACTGATATTGATTGTAATGTACACTGCTTTGAACAAATCTGGAGCCACATCTCATTTCTTTATACTTCACAAGGAGCATGAGCAATAGGTGGAGCAACTTTTTGAAATGTGTGAACATTCGTGGAAATTCAATAGAGGAGAGAATAGCAGAGTTTGTGCTATTCTACTGAGCTTGAAAGTTGGTACGACCGCCTTTATTCTTCAACACAAGCCGAACTCTCAGTCTGTGAAGCTGGATTTAAGACCATGTTTTTTTTGTGATGTACTGATGTATGTCAGGATTCCTGATTTTGCTTTGGTAAGAAACTTAGTTATGTATGTGATGTGATGCACATGTAGTAACCTGTTATGTTGGAAACTGGTTGGATGAGCTTGGAGGAAAAAATTGCATAAAATAGAGCTGATTGCATCTTAGGGACATCTGCTTTGCCAGCTGATTGCACTGCTTGTTCTTTACACCTGGAAGGAAAAATCGCCATGTCAACACAGACTTTAGCTTGTGCAGCTAGCAAACAATGAAGAACCACTTACTGCATAAGAGAGACAGTAAAAGTAAAAAGTTTCCTTCTTTTCCACCGAGTTTGTTGTTGTTTCTGTCACTAGCTAGCTAACATAACTTGATCTAAGACTATTATCAGCACCCAACAACCAACCAAATGACGTCACATTCTGTAGTGGAACAAAATAGTTTTTAGAGCATGTTTAGCGCTGACTTTAAAGACTTATTTTTTAACTTTTGTAGTATTTATTACACACTGTATTTTAACTGCATTGATCTGAGTGTTGCATTTGATATGGTGGATCATGGTGTTCTAGTGTCAAGACTGGAGACCTGTGTGGGTATTAAAGGAACTGTCCTTGAATGGTTTAGATCTTATTTAACTGACAGAAGTTTTTCTGTCATGTTCAGTGGCTCTTCATCCACATCCACGCCCCTTACATGTGGGGTCCCTCAGGGATCTATCCTTGGCCCAGTAATTTTTTCCCTTTACATGCTCCCATTATGCTTTTCAGAAAAAATGGAATCTCATGTCACTGTTATGCCGATGATTCTCAAATTTACTTTCCTCTTAAAAAGAATTCTACAGAGTCTCTAAAAGTTTTGCTAGACTGCCTTGATGAAATGAAATCATCGTTTGCACTAAATTATTTGAATGTAAATGATCAAAAACTGAGATTGTACTATTTGGACCTTCTGACCCTGGTTTTTCTCTTAAGTGTGACCTCGTCCCTCTGGAAAGTCCAGAACACCTGTTGCAAAAAATCTGAGCTGGTGCAAGAGAGCAGTTTTTCATTAGAGAAACAAATAAATTTTGTTGTAAAACCCAGCTTCTTCCAGCTCTGTGCCCTTGCAAAAACTAAGATCATTTTGTCATCTGCTGACTTTGTGATTCATGCATTCATTTCATCCAGGCTTGATTACTGTAATAGTCTTTATTTTGGTATGAGCCAGGCTCTGTTCTCTCATCTTAGGCTTGTTCAGAATGCTGCAGTCCGACTCTAGACAGGCACACGTAGACACGACCATATTTCCCCAGTCTTGGCTCATTTACACTGGCTTCCAGTACGTTCTAGAACTGATTTTAAGATTTCATTGATTGTTTTTAAGTCTCTAAATGGATTAGCTCCATCATACCTCTCTGATATTTTAATTAAAAATACTCCAATTGGAACTCTCAGGTCAGCTGATAAGTTGTTTCTGACTCTCCCTAGAAGCAGACTTAAATGCAGAGTAGACCGGGCCTTTGTGATTGCTGCGCCCGAACTTTGGAACAGTCTGCCTCTTCATATTAGTATCTCTCCAACGCTTGAGATCTTTAAAACCCATCTGAAAACTCATCTTTACCCAATAGCTTTTAATGGTAAATGAGTTTTTGTTTTGTTCTTTGTGTGTGTTTGTTCTACTTTTCACTTTTTTTGGTCAACCTGTGTCATTTGTAAATGTGCTTATAAATAAATTGATTGATTGATTAACAGTTTTTAATATACATCAACACTTAGGTGGCTCAATTGATGGGCCAGATGCATCTTTGAGGTCCTGTGTCAGGTCTTTGCAGGATTTTTCCTATTTCCTAAGATCATACACAGAACACAAGACTTTCTGACATTTCATTCACTGTAGATAGTTGCAGGGATGTGCCAGGTGTTCAGATAATAACTTGTCTTGTTAGTGCAAAAATACTATTTTATGACTGTGAAACTGTAATATCTTTGGTATTTTTGCAGATTCAGCTGGAGAAATGGGAACAAATGATGTACTTTTGTTTTCTGTTATGTACACACACAACACTGGTTCATCACTAGAGTTTGGTGCCTTTTTAATGCCTATATGATTTGTATGTCAATGCAAGCTGGCAAAACTACATTTCAAAGCCATTCAAGTCTGTTTTGTAGCAGTGTTGTTGTACAAAAACCTTTTGTAATTTAAAAAAATTGGTGTAAAACTGGTATTAGTTACTGTGTAATCCAGCATCCACCCAAAATTTTAAATTGTCAAGTCAATTAAATTTGTATAAATTTGGATCAAGGTAAATAGCAAACAACAAAAACAATCCCATCTCACATTTGATGGAGCAGAAATGCAAAGAAACCTCTGGAAAAGCAACACAGGGAGGGTCCTGTCCTAGCACACGCAATGCAACAGATGATTTCAAATTTATAATAAAAAAATAGTTCTGACTATATCCATGCGATATGCTCATACCTTTGACTGTAAAACCAAATGACCAGACCTACCTATCACCTAATTTTTTTTCCAACATTTCTTACTTCTGGATCTCTCATAGCCTGAAATAACTTCTACCATCCCAGCCTACGTTGCATCATCTCCAATGCTTTCCTGTTCTCTGTGTCCTCGCTGGCTGTTTTCTGCCCCACGAAACTCCAACACCCTGATCTTTCTTTCAGCCTCTTTGCTTCCTCCATAATTATTCTTTTCCCTCTCCATGTCCCAGTTCCTTCTCCATTGCTCTGCTTTCCTTTCCCTCCATCGCTCTCCCTCCCTCTCTCTCTACCCCCCTCTCTGTCGCCTCAGGAAGAATTCAGCACCAACTGACAGTCTGATTTAGTTCCAATACCAACCTCCCATCTCTCTTTCTCTCTCTGTCTCTCCCTCTCTATTTCTCTCTAGAGAGAGGGTGCTGCACATAAATCTCTGCTGTATCCATCTATTACCTTCTACAGTCGAGCCCTGACCTAATTCCTCCCCATCTCCAATGTGTCAGTAGGTCCACAATATAGTGGCCGTACGATAGTCTCTCGCTCTCCCTGCCTAATCCAGGCTAGGTCTCTTCTGTGTTTTATGGTTAATAATTTTACTAACACTATCTCATATTACCTCATACCACTAATGTAATAAGACAAATTGCCCATATATATTTCACTTTATTCCCTAATCACCATTTCTTTCTCTGGTGGTATTCAAAAGCACTGTGTGTGTGAATGTGTGTGTGTGTGTCTAAGATGATGGCTGTTTCAAGAATCTATCTCTGTCATCCTTACTGAAAATTATTACATCAGTGCTATAGTCTAGCAGCATGATAAAAGGGACAACTTCAGCCATTTTTAAAAGGCTATTATCATTCCTAGCAAGATCGAGATTTATTAAACTTGCCTGCCGTCCTTCGGGTCTAAAGCCAAATTTACCTCCAGCGTTAGCCACCGGTACAAATCTATTTCCACCACAGAATCACCAGCACAGTCATATTTTATTATATTGAGACAGGGGGCATTGTTGGAACCTTGAGTCCCCCCAAAACAGCTCACTCTCTGCCCCAGCATAGTAAATATTGTCTGCCCTGGAGGTCCAGTGCTGGAGTCAGGCCTTTTACTTGCCCATTTTCCCCTTCTGTATAAAGGTGCTGATGAAGTGCAACTGATGATAGCTGTGCTCTCTTGTGAGGACTTTTATTGTACTTTTGAGACCTGCAGATTCATGTCTAGTTAATTGGACTACTTAGTTAATTAACAAGTAGCCAACAATTAATAAAAGGAGCCTGGTGGCTTGTTAGCAATGTTTCAATAACAGGATAAACACACGCAGGTCAGGTGAAGATTGTTCAGTTGTCTGCAGGATATCACTGACAAAAGGGCTGAAAAGGGGCCTCTCGCTGACGACGCTTACAAGGCCATGCAACCTTAAAATCACAGCTTCCTATTTTTATGCACAGAAGAGCTAACATGTTCATTATTGAGCTTTATTGCTGCTGTTATTTTTGTACAGAGCTGTTTCGTGTCTTGTGTTACAATTCATGCTAAGCTAACTGGCTACTGCGTCTAATGGACAGATATAACACTGGATACAATATGCTCAGCTAGCACAGCAAGACTATGAAGAAATTTGTTTCTCTGAATTTTGACTGTCTTTTCATTTTGATTCCTAGAAAACTGTCTGCATGCTGCATGTCATCAAAAAAAAGGAAACGAAAAAGATACTCCACGCTGAGATACAATTTGACAGCTAAAATGTCAGACTTACATTTACACACTTTTGTCTTCAGGCTTTTGTGTGTGCTTCTAGGTGGAGGAAACAGGCGTGGTGAAAATGGAAGCGGAGGCAAGCTCAACATCATGCTTTAGCATATGATAGCAATCTCTTATATTTTATAATGCTAATATAGCAAAGACAAATGGAGGAAGAAGATCTAAAGTATCTAACTGTCTTGGTTTGCTGATACAGTCTGTAACATTAAGTCCTTCCAGTGTGTCCATCGTCTGTATATAAAGTTTGGTTAAACCCACGTTTATCCAGCCAGTCTGATACCCACCTTCAGAGGTGGGCAGGACTCCATTTATCATCTCCTTTCAGATGGGTTCATACTTCCAAAGTGCCCCTTAAAAAATACTCCATCAGAAGCAAAAGCCAGAAGGGAATAGAAAGAAATGAAACGATCTGTCTCGAGCTGCAGTCACACTATGGATGTGGCAAATGGCAGATTGGGCTTTCAGTCCGGTCAGCAATAAAAGGTTGCCCACCAGGTGATTTGAAACATGTAGGCCAATAAAGTTGACTGAAGAGATCGCGCCACTGCTGTGAAAGGTTTTTCTTGAATTCCAACGACGCCCGAGAATGAAAGTTTAGAAACGCGCGTCTTGAAATTTAAACGCAAACCTTTTCTGGTGTTACTCTAAGGTAGTAAGGGGAGTCTCAGCGGTGAGAGGTGATATTTCAGGGTATTTTTGGACTTTGGAGGAAGGTGTAGAGGTGGCTTCAAGGTTGGCTGGATTAGAGGAGAAGGAAAAAGGTTGATGGGGACAGAAAGACAGCTGGATGGGGAAAGAGGAAGGGCAAAGAAGAAAAATGTAGTTTAGGGTGAGAAACGCAGATGGAACCGTGAGTAGTGGAGGATTTGAGATGAAATGGGCAGGAGAATCAGCTCAGCATGGAAGGTAATGAAGAGAAGGGCAAAAAGCTGATATGTACCTTTTGTCTCCTTATTTTATATTCCTGTGTGAGTGCATGCGTGTCTGCATGTGACCACTTCTAGCCCTCAGCTGGAAGGATGTTGATGTTGACTTTATAACTTCTTTATAAAAAGCCTCTGATTGCTTTTTGTTTAAAAAAAATCATAAAGTGCTGGGTATTTTATTAATGTGAAGCTTGTTTATCATTCAAACAAACTGTGCACCCTGTCAGTGCACCAGGAGGGCTGCAGAAAGGCATTAAGGTAATATGGGACTATTTTCAGTTGGAGTTACCTCCAGTGGCACTTTCTCCACTCCTCTCTGCTCCTCTTGTTTCCTGTCTGCACTTCTCTCTTTCCTCTTTGCTTCCCCTCTCCTATTAGTTCTTCCTCCCCCGTTCCCCTTTCTTCTCGCTTTCCTATTTCCACTTGATATTTCCCCGTTTCCTCTCTCCTCTCAGCAGGATTATTGATGGCCTCGTATTCTCAGTGGCCAGGCGGACACGAAACAGAGACCCCTGCAAAGAGTGAAACAGCATCACAACCCCTCGGGCAGGTGACCAGGTGAGTGACTCGTTGTGTATGTGTGTGTGTGCATATGTGTGTGCGTGCATGTTTGTGTGTGAGAGATGGGATTTGTGTTCAGGTTGAAGTTATGGTAGTTGCGCTGACAGAGGCAAAAAGGTAAAGGGGGGGAAAAGAGGAAAAAGAGGAAGAGAATTCATTTTCTCCAGAGGGATGAGAGGTTTTGTGTGTGCGCGTGTGTGTGTGCATGCGTTGTGCAGTAACAGTGGACTCCTGCTACCTCCAGCCCTGCAGGCCTCTCAGAATAAATGGATTTTCTTTTTCTATTCTAGGACACACTGGACCTTATTTCCTTCTCATTCCCCTCTCTCTTTCAATCTCTGTCTCCATCTCTGTTCTCCCCGAGCAACAAGAACATGCTCACAGATGTTTCAGCCCACACTCCCAGCTCTATTATCTCATAGAGTGCCATTAATAGATTATAATTTAATTTAATAGTACTTTATTACAGTAGACTCTAATAAGGCACTGAACCAGTAAAAAAAAAAAAATCTAAGCAAATATCACCACTCGTGTGATCTAATATAAGAAGAATATGAAGGATAGTCAAAATGATTGTAATGATAGTGATGCACTGTTGCTAGGGTTACCGGGCGTTTGATATCATGTGCACTGATTCTGAAGAGTAGTGAAGAGTAAGTGTTAACTGCATATCCTGTAACTTAAGATGTGTTAGGACATACATAGGAACTAATGAGAAACAAATATTTTGTGTCAAGTTAAGTAATAGTTTGTTCTAGAATTGAAGAAACACTTGTTTTGTTTCAGTTTCAAAGGTAGGCAGATCCTTAACACTTCAGTTATAAGTGATATATAATGAATGGCCTGTGCATGCACAGATAGATCAAGGATTTATCAGGGTAAAGCCAGGGTTAGGAAAAATAGCTGTGTGCTTTTGTGCTTTTGCATTTCTTGCATCAAACATTAAACAGACATCTACTCCTTTTCTTCCAATGGGATAGGCTCCACACACACACACACACACACACACACACACACACACACACACACACACACACACACACACACACACACACACACACACCTTCCGCACACAACCCTGAAAAAACAAAACAAATTAAAATGAAAAGGTGAAGTCAGTTAGCGCAGTGACCTCACAGCAAGGTGGTCTCGGGTTCAAATCCACCAGCTGGTGGAGGTCTTTCTCTGTGGAGTATGTTCTCCCGGTGCTTGTGTAGGTTCTCTCCAGGTACTCCAGCTTCCCCACACAATTCAAAGACATGTGCGTTAGCTTAACCGGTGTTTCTAAATTGCCCAGAGACGTGAGTGTGAGCATGGATGCTTGTCTCTCTCTCTCTGTAGCCCTGTGGGGCAACCTTTCTAGGGTGCACTCAGCTGGGATAGGCAATAGTCAATAAATATTCTGATCTATAAGCAGAACCAAAACTGGCACTGTTATTAATTAAATCTCATCCATCCATTACCAAATATATAATATTGTGCTGTCGGTGCAGTAAATGCATTCCAATGCTAAGCTTTGGAGCCCAGTCCACAGACTGCACTGTCTACTTTTCTTTCTACTGTAAACAAACATTTTACACTGGTTACACCACCGGACATGGAAATTATACCAGTCCCCTGTTTGAAGTAAGGTATTCATATCCATAAAGACCCCATGTGGCCTTCTGCATGATGAAATGTATTTTTGACTATTATCTTTTAACTGCTTTGAATTTACTGTCATTATCACTTAAACACAATTTTAAATAGTTTCAATAATCTTCCTTTACATGGGCGGCCATGGCACCTGACACATTTGGGGTTTTGATACCAAAATATGGAAAAATGTATATAATCTGAACGCACCTAAAAATTAATTAAACTAGTTGTTTTATAGGTTAAATCCCCAGGTGTCATGTTTTAAATACTAACAAAAGGATGCATATCGATGACCAGTCTGCCAGGTACCATGTCCATCCTGTCAGCCATTATTACTCATGTGATCCACAACAGGCTAGCATAGAGACCACATGGTAAAGAGGGGTTAATAGTGTTAAGTACAAAATACACTCGTCTCTGTAACGGGGACTCAAATGGCCCTGAAAACTAGGACTGACACAACTGCCTCATGAATTTGTGGAGTCTTGATACACACTGTAGGTTAGAACAACTGAAACAGGATGATGCAAGCTAGCTACATGTCTGCCACTTTTTTCAGATATCAACTTGATTTTAATGGTAATTGTTTGTTATTTAATGTTGAAAAAAAGTCTTAAATAGTCTGAATTAACCCACTAAATGGCATGTCCAGTTTGTCCAAAGACATCCCAAAGGGACTGAAAAGATAAATATGCTGTATCTTGGAAATATCTCTGAAGCACACGATTTCATCATGTATGCATTTGTGGCAGTCAAAGTTCAGGGGAACTCGTCACAAAATGTGGGGAACAGTGTAAGGTTCAACACATCTGATGCTTTTGAAATGAAATAAAACACTTGTGTAGTCGCAACACCGGTGTAATATTATAAGGCTAGTGACATTTTTAATCTGTGCAACACAAAGTACCAAACAAAGATGTTAAAAACCAAAAAACCCTGTTTCAGCTGTGTCAACTGTTGCCATGGGTTTGATAATGTTAGCTGTCCTGCAGGTGCATGTTTTGTCCTCCTAGAAGCAAGGCTTGCAACTCAGCAGCAATTTTGGCAACACAACACAATGCATCAAAATTCAATGAAATATAGGCAGTGGAGTTAGAGACAGAGCAGCAGGGACCTCTTCAGCCAACCCCAGATCTCAGCTTAGCTCAACAATTTGTCATCTCATAAAAGTGCCACTGCTGAATATGACAGCTTAGTATCAAGCAATGCTCCTTTTTATTTAAGTCACCAAAGCAGAATAAAAAGCTGCTCTTGACTTTTTTTTTTCAGTTCTAGTGTAGGTGTTTAAGACATGTCCTTGTTTTTTTTATTCTAAGCAGCCCTCAAGCTTCGATTGCACTCCACAGTGAGAGCATCTCAGATTCTTGACATTGTCCAGAGAGGGTCAATCTCTAAGCAGTCTCCATGGTGATAACAGCATTACGTTAAATTTTACAACAGCAAATGGAGGAGGCAGGGCGTAGGAAGGCAGAGGGAGAGATTCAAGTTTCATCACAGTCTGCGCATTAAGAGATGCAACTACTCCCACTGGTGAAAAGCTCTAATAAATGTTCCATGCAAATAAAACCATTATAGACACAGTGACAAGTCCATTCTGCAACCTTTAGAGCTGTTTGTGTTTGGTCGGCAGGTGCTGTTAAAGTATCATGCATCTTAAACTGGTTCTGGTCCATAGTTCATTTGAAGTGCTGAATAAGTCAGAGATATTACTCAACAATACCCGGTATACATCCATAAAACAGAAGCGCTGCCTACAGTGATACATTATTAATAGATTTGCCAACACTGACTTCTTATTCCCAAAAAAGAAATTTACTTTCAGCAAAGTAAAGGCAAAAATACCTTTACTTTGTCTCGGGTGATTCTTATCCCCCCATGCCATCAATTATGGTAAAAGTCTATAAGTGCAAAAGACCTAAAGTCATTACATCAGCTCTCTGATGGCCTTTTTCCAGAAAAGTCTTTAACACAGTGCAGTAGCTCATTGACCAGGATCTGAAACATCAAGCATTACCTTTAACAATCAGCTCATAGTCCAATACTCATTATGTATGGCGCTATGTGTAGGTCAAATGCTGAGTGGTTGGAAAATTGGGTCTAAACAGCTAAAGAAAGTGACGGGGAAGTTTAGCACCTAGATGGAAAAATGCAAAAAGACATCAAATACAATATTTTTAAAAAGTATCAGGAAAAAATGGGCTGGTTTTGTTTTTTATATACTTTGTTTCACTTCACTTGTTTGGTTGTTGTAACTTTAGTCTTCTCCACAGCTCCAGCAGAAGCAAGGGGAGCCCACAGGCCTGTTGTTCCACATATTTTTGACAGTATCCCCTACTGACAGTAAACAGCTACAACATGTAGACAAAGGTCTGCAAAGTAGCTCTGCATTGCACCAATGCACAGCTATGTTGGTCCGTAGATGGGCTTAATTTAGCCTGAGGTTACAGCGCTGGTGTTTTTGTGACTTTGTTTGCCCTGCAGACAACTCTAATGACTCCTGAAGTTGACTTAATTTTTTCAGCCCTCAAAATTGCCACTTGGATTTTCATTTAAAACAATGAAAGATGAAAGAGTTTTTAAAAATGTAAGGATGTCAGTATATTAGACATTTAAGCACCTAGCCTTGTACTAACCTTTGTATCACATTTAGAAATGATGCAAAAAAGTGTTTAGGGGAATGAATATTTTTTCATTTGTTCCCTGTACTCAGGAAAAAATGTGATATAAACCAAAATTAAAAATCTGATTAAATATCTAATTGTGCAGGGTTGGTTTTAGGGTTGCTGTCATGACTAATGATGACTCAAATCGTGTTAAACTTGCCATTTGACCTGTTAAATGTAGCATAACATAAGTCAGTGGTCCCCAACCCCTGGGCCGGTCCGTGAGTCGTTTGGTGCCGGGCCGCGAGAGTTGAGGATCAGGTGTGAAATTTATGGTTTTCAGGGTTTTTTATCGTTAACTCGGTTTCCTTGGGTCTTTTCCCGTGTTGTAGTTGTGTGTCTTATTTTGAAAGAAATATTTATGCATTACCATAGCGACCAGAGAGCATTAAGGGGCAGAGAGGAGGATGTTACTCTCAATGTTGTTGGCGCATTTCAGGAGGACGCTGCTAATAAAGTTGCATAATTACACAGTGAATTCAGGTTTTTGCTATTATTTTAAAGCCTAATACATATTTTATTATTATATTTACAAAATACCACAGTTTTTGTCTTAGTCGTATCATTTTACTTTGTTGTATTTATCCGCGACACTTTAAAGGCCGGTCCATGAAAATATTGTCTGACATTAAAGCGGTCTGGGGGGCAAAAAAGGTTGGGGACCGTTGCTATAAGTATCATGCTCGTTATATAGAATCCATTGACATGACACTGACTGACACACGTGACAATTTAGGAGCACAAAAACATCAATGTGATATCTTACAATTTTCTATATATCAAAAATCACTTCAAAAGCATTTTTATTGACATGTCATCAAAAAAACTTTTCCGTGTGCCATTTTAAGGCTTTACAAATGGTCAGCATTGTAGTTAAGATGCTCATAACAAGAAAAGCAGGGTAGCATGTAGCTCTCCATGGCTCATGATTTCCCAGGATTCACGAACAATCAGTGTGTTTATTTTAAGCCAGACAGGTGTACCAGATGAGCGGGGTTTTTTCATAAAGTGATTGAGCTTTCATGTAGTCTCGGAAATTATAAGAAAAGCAGTCTAGAAAATGAGCAACTGAATGAAACACTCCAATGCATGATATCATCCTTTTTTAAGAAACAGACACACGCAGACAATGTCAGAAATGAGACAGACGGAAGCCACATATGCTGGAAGAAAGATCCTGCAGAACACTGACGTTACACTTGCTTTAGGTGATTGATCAGATGTTTTAGTCATGCTTTTGTCAGGGTTAGTGAAAAAGAGTTGGAGTAAGGGCCCATATGTGCACATGACAAGACAAGTAGAAACACTTGAGGTGGTTTAATTTCAAGACAGAAAATCAGCATCAGCCGTAAATACACGGGGGATACGTGAGGCAGGTGAGGTCGACCTTCTGGTCAAGTGACTCAGACCAGAGGGAAAGCTGAGTGTATCTGCTGTGTGGATTGGGTGGGGCAGAAGTGAAACAATCGAAGCAAAACAGGGTTGGGATAGGTAATGCAACAGTCTCACAATCACGCTGTTTCTGAAATAATGTCATCATTCAGCCACTTACTAACCATGAACCAACTGCAGAGTCGCATTACACTGTGGCACTGAGATCATGAACACTACTTTTCTGTTAGTAGTGTAAGGTCTGTGTGTAGTAGATAATTCCAGGCAGTCAGAATTGAGATACTCAAATACAACGATGAGTACTAAACACAGTGCACTGTGTATATGTATATCTTTGTAGCTCAACCACTTAAAGAGTTCGGAATATATACATTAGCTAAACTACTTATGATCAGATATACAGGCTTATTTGACTCCTCAAACATGCATGCAGCTGTAACGATACATTAAACCAAAATGGTAAATTATTGTCAGCCTTTCTCTCACAGGAGAACTTACTGAATAAAGTAAAGAGGGCAAAGGACATCAACAGTACTAACAGGCTGGGGAGCTCTTTGTTTTTCTGCTTAATTACGCATCTTTCCACAAATCAGTCAAGTGGAAAGTTTTCTAATTGCTGGCAAAAGGAAAGTCAGGTCATCTCTCAGTGTGAACACTAAACTGTTTTTGTATTTGTGAGTGCAGTTATGTATTTGTTGTGTTTAGGCATCCTAGCATTAGTAGAAGCCCAGCCAGCCTTCTGCATAAATATGCTGCAGGTTCCTTCTGTGTCAGCTTTGTCAATATTTCCTGGGCAAATTACAAAGAAAGAAAACATTTACTTCCCCGGGGAGTGGAAGGATGATCATCGCCTGCTGCCATGTTTTAGCAACCAACAAACAAGATGGATCTTATGGTCTTAAAAACTTTAATTCTTATCGAGTTCACTGTATTTCTCTAAGAAAAAATATCTTCTTACTTTTTCAGCACTTCTTGGCATAAACACCTTCTGTATGCTTGTGTGTAATGTATTTGTCTGTATTCTGGATGAGTTGTGCGATAAATGCTAATTAAATTAATGCGCAGCAGTTAACTGTATACTGCTAAGTTGTGCCCATCTGAGAGTGCTTTGTGTTCACTAGCGTGCACACACACAGACACACACACACACACAGAAATGTCATGTTAACAGAAACATAAGGAACCAAAATATTAACTATAAAAAGTATCGTTAAATTGATTTTGAATGTATAATTAAGTATAAATGATTATAAATATGCACATAAGGACAGTATTATTTAAAATCTAGGAGTGGAGAACTAAGTTCATCAGCTAATGCTAGCTGTCTTAGCTGTCCAGGTAGCCAACCTGCTAATTAGCGCAGGTTGGCTTTTCCTTTTAAAATCATCAACGTTTCAGCAACAAAGCAACACTTACGGACGTGTCGAGTTACACGTGTAATACTGCCCAGCAGAAACAGCTCGAACAAAGCTAACAGTGCGGCCAGTCCAGAGATGTTGGGCTAACTAGCTAGCTAGTTGCAAAGCTTTTTTTTTTTTCTTTTTCTTTTTTTTTTTAAATCTGATAACATTGACTTTATCAATAAAATAAAGTAAAATAATTTCACATAATTAAAATTTCTCTAAAATGACATTTTCCTCAAGGAACTTACCTTTGGTCAGAGGCAACTATTTCCCATCTTGCTCACCCTATCAAAATGAGACTTTCTCATACAACTATGAATCTTTAATTCATAGTACAAACTTTACTTTCTATATATTGTGCAGGGGTCTTTTTCTCAAAAGTCAGCCTTCCTTGCAGAAAATGTAGCGCTATTTGCCACATAATCAGCTAACGCTAGCAAGGTTTGCTGGTGAGTATTTACTAACACAGAAAAAAATGCCCATGCATGCACTTCTTTCATGGTCTGTCAGTGCAATTAACAACTCAACAGCTCATATTATTTCTCAGACAGTACCATTAACAATAATTTACAAACGCAGTTAAAAGATCAACCGAGTTAGCCACAATCGCTAATATGAAGCCTAGCATACAGGTAATGGCTGTAGCTACCTGTGTCAGCATGCCTGCAATTTAAGCTGCCATACTCATAATAATATCCCTGTGCAAATTTCCTCACTGCTTCTTAGTTACCCGCTGTGGTGACCCCCAGTGAATAAGTGAGCAGCCAAAAAGAGCTACATGAAGGGGAAACTAAAATGGTTTCTTCTTTTTTTCTTTGGCTCTAAAGTTAAGCATTTAAAATTGGAGTCTATTGGGACAGGCTTTATTTTGGAGCCCACTTAGACTTACATTAGCTTATGTGACTAATTTGTGTCTATGACAGCTTCTTCTCCCAGAGAAGCAGGAAACATCTGACTATTTTCCCCCCAGACATACATTTAAAATAAAAGTAACAACAACAGGTTTTCTACTTTCTACTAAGGCTTCACCTTACTACAGTAAAGAGTGGATGGCTATAAGAAATGCATATATTAGTGCCTGCAATATTACAGTAAGATTAAAGTCAAATGACCTCAGATCATTTCCTTCACTGATTTACAAACCTAATTCATTGGAACCAAGTCGATTCATCCTCTGGCAATTAAGCAAATAGATGACAGGAATGACTTCACACTTCCTCGTGGCGCTGTCTCGATAAAAGCAAAAAATGTTCTTCATTAATACAGGACCTTAACCTGCCAAGGGTCAGTGACCACAAGATGCGAGTGTGTCTGAATATCTGATAGAGTTGTTAGTTGCTCATTAAAATACCATTTAGGTAAGACTTAATTTTGAATGCGCTGAACTGTATCAGTGTGAGGAGGAGCTCAGCCGTATGGTTTTAATTAAATACCATCACCACCACACATACATACACACCTGGACACACGCATAGCTGTAAGCTGAAGGGTCAAGGGTAATGCTGCCACTGCTGTCTGCTGTGTGTGTGTCTGTGTGTCAGTGGAACCTGCTGTCACCTCATTACAGGACACCGCCAGCCACAACTCACGCTGACATCCAGGGGCTGAATTCACCAAGTATTTTATTTGACCACCAGGAGTTTTTCTAAATGGCACCAAAAAGTTCTGAGCCAAGACTTTTTACTCTTTAAGAGCCTTTCACAAAGCTGCTGGGAGCAACTTTTACTGAGGAATGGAGAGAACTGTGAGGACAGCGTAATAAAAGAATACCTTTCCTTCTGTAAGTCCTCATCCTGTCAACTCTTGTGCTACCGTACTCTTTCGCACTTTCAAGGTGAACTATATGTTTCTCTCTCTCATGGGGTGGCTGTGGCTCAGGCGGTAGAGCACATCATCTGCCAATCAGAAGCTTGGTGGTTTGATCCCTGGCTGCTCCAGTCCGCATGCCACAAGAATGGGTTGCTCCTGGTGGGTTACATCAGAGTGTGAATGTGTGTGGGAATATGAGATAGAGAGTTGTTAGATGTGGAAAAGCGTGTTTGGGTGAATGTGCAAGGGCTGAAGCAGAGTAGACAAGCGCTACATAAGAACCAGTCCTTACCATCTGACAGCTTTAGTTGCATTACAGTTACTACAAAGGATGTGTAGCGATTACAAAGTAAAGGCAAGCATTTTATGTATAATCCCAATTTCACGATTTCTACTTTCCGAATGTTTAACTTCTGAAATAGTATTTGGACTTAAACAGTTTGAGTTAAAAAAAAATTGGAAAAGATGTCAACTCAAATCCAGAATTGTGGAGAACTTCTGTATGTGTTTGTGCCATTGTTTGTCTTTTTGGAAATAAGGTATCTGAATTTCAAGACCACGCCTCCAAACACGCTCCTTCCGGTTCTCATCTATATATGTTCCCCCAGTTCTACAAGCTGTTCGTTCTCGTTTACGTGCCCCACCCTCCCTCTCCTTTTTAATTCTTTAACTTCTTCACTTCTGTTTAGTACATGGGGATCTGCCAAGCCCAGGAGCCGCCGCCAGTCCCCTTCGAAGCTTTCCCCAAAACCCTGCTCAATTCATGTCCAAGCCATTCACCTTTATCTACCAAAACGCTGTCAAGCCTCACATGAGGACCCCAGCGAGTGAATAAACATACAAAATGGAATGAAACTATGTTTCTTCCCTTCATACTGAACTCTATTGTAGTCGTTAACCCTTTTCTTTGTTAGACCAAACCTTTTAAGTAATTTCACCAGTGCATAGCATCGTTTCCCAGAAGTAACAAACTGTTGACTCATAAGGCAACAACAGAGAAGGACATTTCTGCAGATTCCGTTTGGAGTGAATTAACCATGATCTGTGGTCCTGCATAGACGGACAGCAGTCCATACCAACATCTATGCCACACCATCTATGAACTTTATACGACAGTCACACTAAAGTGGTTGGAGACCGTGGCACAACTGAAATCGTTGTGGTTCTGTGCAATAACTTGCAATCTTGTTGCTTTTAAACGGTTACTTCAAAGGTAGACACCGTGTCTGCGACCACTGAGTACATCTAGACAGCTAAGGAATAGCAATATAAGGAGTCTGTCTGCTGTCAGGTAGGAATTAAACGGGATCTAACTGACAATGCAATCTGTTTGTGATAATACGTCAATTAACTGAGATAAATCAGCAAAAACTGCAAATCTGTGGGAGTCTACATACGCAGAAATTCAAAATAAGTACTTTCAGTCGGAGTCCAGTCAGAATCTCAGCGATTTGAAAGATAAATTCAGAAACTCCTAAACAAATAGTGACGTAGTTGCTGCAGGACCATCATTTGTGAGTGATTCCTCCCTCGGTGTGACCTGTGGCCTTGAATCAACGGGCAACAACCGATTTTTCCTGGTTGCAAGTAGGTTTTCATCTTATTTCACTCTGCTGTGACTGAACCATTCATGAGATCCCCGTCATATTATGCAGTCCTCGTCATGTGCATATGTACACCCCACCTGTAGTGTGTATATAAGCTGATGCAAGTCTAAAGTTGGGAGAAAGCCATTATCCTATGAACCTGGATGTGGACACTGACTGGTCCAGTAGCTGATGAAAATATCTGTGGCTGCTGAGATGTAACTAGACAAGGAACATGGCATAAAGTGTAAACTATGAAAAAGGCTAAAAAAAATATCTCTGCCCTCATCATTGTTAATGACACCCTCAAATTGCAGTCATTTGATGAATTAGTTTTGATTAAAAAAAAAAAAAAAAAAAAAAAGCTTAATTAGCATAACTTTAAACATTATAATTTATCTCCCAATCCCCTGGGTTTGTTTGCAGCACAGTGGCTTTGGGTGGCTGATCTGCTCTGTAACATCAGGTTTATTGTTCTGATGACTGCACGTGCACGTTACAACATGCAGACGTGTACGTGTGCGACCCAAGTGTAGGTTAGCATGTTAATGAGGCAGAGGCCTGTGTTGCTAGGCAGGATACACCGTCATTCCATTATCACTGATTAGGTGACAGAGCGTGTGTGCCAAATGTATGTTAGTATGACACACGCTGTAAAAGGATTAAAAATATGGGAGCCAAGAGTCGTGTGTGTGTGTGTGTGGCTGCAGAACGTTACTCAGTGTGCTTGTCGCATCAGACTGCACTCACCGTGGGGGTCAATGGAACGATGAGTCTGTCTGTGGTCGAGACAGAATAAGTGCCTCGCTGTCATCTTTGCAATTCACAGAGGCATTTACTCACATTAAAGAGCGAGCACTAATATGTCTCACTCGAGTAAGATCTACTGACAGCTGGAACAAGTTAAAACAACACTGACGCACCAAAGCTCCACATTTCTCTTTTTTGATAGTGCTCATTACTTAAAGTCATTATTTTAAAAAACACGAGTGTATCATGATGATTTGAGCTGTTGCCAACAGCAAATCAGCCCAAAAAGAAAAATAGATATATTCACTGAGAGCATGCCAGAGTATATTAGAGTATTTATGAGCCTTTTTCCTCATGTAGTCAGATTCACTCAACAGTGTTTCGCCTAATGCAGAGTAACGTGTGTAATATCAATAGACATAAAAGATGAATGTAGCCCCTGGGTCTGAGAAGTAAAACCAATTTAGAAGTGCCTTATATCTGCACTGTTTCTAAAGAACAACAGGGGGCGACATGGATTGTACATAAACCTTAAAGTAGCTATCACCCGAGTAACCGCCGTTCCAATGATTTTATCTCTCAATCATTAGTTTTGTGTCTTCTTCAACATGGTGTGATATTCATTTTGTAAATTATGGCCTCAGTTTTATGTAAAATAGACGGCAGTGGAGGCAATGCTTTCATGTAGTTTATTGAGCTTAGATAGAGTATGGCAGATAAGCACATATACTGGCCGTACAATGGAAAATAGAGCAAGGAAGTGAAAAACAGGCTGGAAAACTGAAGGCCGGGATGCTTGGCTGAACAACCAATGACAATCTGGCAAAATGTGGCCTTTGTTGGCCTATTTTTGTTCTCTCTTTCTCCCACATCGTTTCTCTTCTCCTCCCCTTTATCATTGTACAATGACTTCACTAATGTGTCACTTTGATATTTTCTATTATTCAACAAAAACTTGCATTACATGATTTCATCAGTCATTACAATAAATATGATGATTGAATGTGCTTTTATTGTTTTATTGACCCACTCCACAAAAATTATGAAATCCTAAAATGTCTGTGCGCACACACACCTACCTACAGATATCCAGTGCTCACTGAGATTCACTGCTATGGTCGGCTCAGCACCTACCCACTGCTAACCAGCTACCTCATGCTGAGAGCATTCATACACACACAGACACACACAGAGAGAGAGAGAGAGAGAGAGAGAGAGAGAGAGCTTGCAGCTCTGGACCTTCAGCTGAAGCCACATTGCCCCCTGCAGGTCGGTCGAGGTTTCATATAAAAGAGAAGGGAGATATTTCTCTTTTGAGATACAGCAATCACTGGAGTGATAAGGCTCAGGATACTATTGTCAAAATGTATCCAGTAGCATTAAATGGTTATAGGATACAGATGGACGGAAGAGTCGGAATGGCTGAGTCATATTAGCTCCACAGGCTCCATCTTGACTGGCATTGATTCATTTCTCAGGGACTGTGCATGTGTGGAAGACTGAAACCAAAGAAGGAAGAAAGGAGCCAGAAAGTCTCTTCATAGAGTTTTCTCCTGGCTTAGATGCAGTAACATATTACATGATGACATCGAGCAATGAAAGAAACATTTAACAAAATGTAGTGTTTGTAACATTTTGTGCCATTTGGTATGAACAGTGTATGAAATTGAACACCCTCAACCAGTCGGGGCAGACGGCTGCCCTTCCTTGAGCTTGGTTCTGCTGGAGATTTCTTCCTGTTAAAAGAGAGTTTTTCCTTCCCACTGTCGCCAAGTACTGCTCATAAGGGGTTGTGTAATTTGGGGGGTTTTCTCTGTATTATTTTAGTGTCTTTACCTTACAAACTAGAACACTTTGAGGTGAATGCTGTAATTAGTTAGTGGTTCATAAATATAATTGAATTGAACTGAAAATTGAAAATGTATTTTAGCAAGCTAAAATGCTAATTTCTGTTGGTTGTCAAGGCCTAGGTAACCAGTTCTTTGATCAACTAGGTCTTAATTTTGGTAGCTAGGTAAAACTGATTAATAGAGTTAAAGAATGTGCTAAAGTAATGAATTCTGCACAGTTGCTGTTGATTTTGGTCCCCGGGAACGTAGTTTTCTATCCTAAACGATCTGATAGAGCAAAATCAAACAATCTGGATGGAGACATTTCCAAAACAAAACCCCAAAAAACAGGCATTGATAGGTTGGAGATGTACAACAGATGTCAAAGTATTCCTCAGTTTTGCATTAGCCTTCTTTACATGCAAACATGTGACCAGTAGAGCCTGTAGTTCAGGTGTCCCTTCAGCTTATATTAGCATGCTAACATATTTGGCAGGAACAGCGTTTCACCATTAGCCTTCTATCCAATAGCATGCTAACATTTGCTAATTCAGCTAATGGGCGTGCGGATGATTTTACTGGTGTTTGGTTACTGAAGGCAACAACATCTAAAGAAGTTAGACGTGAAAAAATATCACATCTATAGTTACCATAATTTATCCTGAAGGGAATGTGAGAGATTTCATGGCAATCGTTTCAACACTTGTTGAGATATTCCGCTCAAAACCAAAAAAGATCAACTTCATGATGGCACTAGACGAAAAGCTAGCGGGGGCTTCATAAAAATCACTATCATGTGATCAGTTAATCATACCTATCTGTGTCAGATCTGATAGCATACAGTTTAACTTTGTCTCTCATTTTCCAACAGTGCTTTCCCACCAAGCTCCAGCAAGAGAATCGCAGATGCAAAGCTTAATAAAGATAATTCTGCTCTGTGGCTCGTTTATCACTGAGGGGAGATTTATGGGAAAGGGGAGAGCGCGTGCTTCAGTTTTCGACACAGGAAGCAAAACACTTCTGTGAGTCTGACTGTAAGAGATAGAGTGTGTATTGCTGGTCCCAGAGGGTGAAGTAGAAATGGCTTTGTCTTTGACAGAAAAGAGCTGTTGAAGCGCCCGAGGCTCCTTCCTTTTCCTGTCTCCCTCTACTGCTCTGCTCTCACTTTCATTCATCTTCTGTCTGTTCAGTGATGTTTCAAGGAAGGAAACAATACTGCTGCAATATGATTATGGAAATTATCAAAACAATAAATGCTTTTCCCCCCACTCCTCCTTGTTTAAAAGTTTTAATCACAATGAAAAGCCTATTGTGTGGCTTTAACTGCACAAATGGTAGAGTGAAAACTAAGAACAAAGTACGTTTGTTGTTTAGGGATGTAGTTCTAGTTTTAAGGAGGTTTTCTGTTGAGATATTGCAAACTAAACAATTCAAAGCAATATCAGAAAAATACAACAGTTTCGGTGTGTGTCTGTGTGTGTTTATTCTACTTGTTTGACTTCAGGTCTCTGAAGACAGACTCTTGAAAGGCGTGGGTTTAAGTGGCTTCTTCTTCTTCCTCTGCTCACACTAACTCTCTCCTTTCATCAAACTCCATTTCCTGTCCTTTCTTGGGCTGTGGGCTTTCTCTACGCCAATGGTGGCGGTAGATTAAAGTGGACAGACTGTATTACACTGAAACTGGTTTACTGATGCAAAGTAGTTAGGAAAAGGGAATAAAAACAACAGGTTGTGATTTGGGAAACACAGCCAGCCAAGGGAGAGAGGAATGGAGAGTTAGTTCAGGTGGGTTTAATGTGGAGGGATGGTACAGATCTGATCAAGAGAATAATTTGACTATGAATGGTTTGACCTACTTGGCAAACAGCAATGGATTTTACTGGGAAGTGTCACTGGTTATGAGGGCTATTTTCCAGCAGGAAGGACCAACTCAACTGGAACAGGTGAGCAAATTCTACTTGAAATGTTGCCTTTCAACTTTGGGAGACAACAGATCCTAAACTTAAGCACAAGGGAGAACACAATAAGCACGCAGCTGGCACACTAAGTATGTTGACTATATGGCAGAGGCCTTATGAGGATGTTGGGAAGTGGTTGTGGTGGCTGAAGAGCAAGGAAACCAAAGACTCTTGTCTAAAGTGGAGACACGGCCTGCCCAACCCAAGCTGGGCCTAGTCACTGAGTTCAGTAACTATAGGTTAGACACAGTATGCTTTATATAAAGTAGCAACTGTTAGCTCGTCATGAAATTCCAGGCACAGCATAGTCACAAAGTCAAACCACAGTCTTCTTTGTCAATGCACCTGCACAGATTTTGCAAAAGATTGCAAAAGAACTTAAATGGTAAAGATATTTCATACACTCAAGCATATAACCCTGATCAACAGTACAGGGACATACTACTCAGTCACTTGGACTGAAGCTGAATAACATTTTACATGCTATGTTAGTAAATTTGAAGACAGCAGATCATTTCTACTACTGTCTGCAATCTCATCTTCAGATGTTCACAGAGGTGCGTTGTGGGGGCACTGCATGCACCTTGTGATTGAAAAACTCAGTTACGTCGCACATAAAGCAACTGCTGAGTGTAATATTTGCAGATGTTTGTGTCATATTTGAGAACAGGTGTGGGCTCCAATATGTTGGAGAAGTTGCCATTAAGAAGGTTTATAGTTTCCTTTCCACATTAGCAAGAAGATGAGGTGGCGTTCTTCTTCTATTACCCTGGAATGCTTATGTGGCATTTTTGGCAATGCTTTTTCATTCATTTGCGTTAGCGTTCGGCTACACAAGTAGTTATTAATGGTATGCAACCTAGACCGACATCGACATGGTTACATGCAGTTTTCTGTAGCCTGTGTGTAAGCCAAGTGCTATCTGGTTGAAAAGTAGGTCCGAACAGGAAACAGAGTGACAAAAGGGTTCGCCACAGTGCACAAAAAATGTACCGAAGAAAAAAACATTCCAGATAAAACAGGAAAAAGCTGAAGAAGTGGCTGCTGTGGATGCTTTAACGCATAGTTTAGGGTGGAGATTCAGTGGTTTTCACCATCACCTCATAGCAAGAAAGTCCAGAGTTTTAATCCACCTGCAGACTGAGTTTGCATGGACACTCTCTGGGTACTGCGACTTCCTCCAACAGTCCAAGACGTCCATGTTAGATTAACTCACAACTCTAAATTGGCATGAATGTGAGAGTGATTTGTCTTCGGTCTCTCCTACAACAGACATCATCCAGCAGATTTCTGATGGAGGTAATGTTCACCCACATAAAAATACCTCCCTCTCGGTTTTAGATTTGGATATTTAGGTAAGTACTTGAGTCATACAGTGAGTAATTACACATATTCAGGTGAATTTTATTGTATTTTTCCTGTTGTTTTGGAGGGTTTCTCATTTGGTAACATGAAAACTAAATATTTTCTTCTTACAACAGAACTGCATTAGTCACTTATGTGTAGTCTCTTTTATATCATCTTTTAATGTATTGTTGTTGGTATAATAATCTAGTGCTTTTGTTGATTCATTACACGGGAACACTGGAAGACGGGGGGAAAAAAAGTCTTCAAGCCTTTTAAAGATTTAAAGAAAACCTGCTGTATAAAAGAAACATTACCAAAACCCAGTGAGAGCGTCAGAAGAACATTCTGGAAGACAGAATCTGCTCGCCAGGCTTCCTCTTCACACCACAAACTCTCTGTATCTCTCACTAATTACTCCAACCCGTCAGCCTCTCCTGGCTGTCGTCATGGCAACCCCAGTGGTTTGGCTCGCTGGTTGAGGGAAGGGGGGGTGCTGTTATCAGGCAAGAAGGTGAGATAAGAGAGTTTATTTCCCATTGAAGCAGATAAAGGAGTGGATGATCTTTGCAAACATTTAAACCACAGGGAGGCTCTAAAGATGTTTAAGGGCTGAGCTGCTCTTTGAACATCAGTGTAGTTGTCTGATTTATTTTTTTTTTTTAATTCATCATTTATATTTGTGTCAAAGATTTAACACTAAGATCTTGATTTTTGTCACTTTAAATCAAATACACCTAATTAAAAGCAAAATGGTTCTTAAAATCTGCTTTTCGTTAAACAAAACTTGAAATTGTAACTTCAAAACAAAATCAGCAAACTTAACTCACTTTTAGGTCTTGGACTCAGAAAATGGTGTTGGATCGATACCGCCCAGTATTGCAAGCGATGTGTAACAGACCACTTAAGCCATTGTTAAAACTGAAAAACACTAATTTCCTAATTTTATTTCATTAGACTTCAAACAAAAGACAAACAAAAGCTTTCAATAAGAACAAATAGGTTAAATTCTTTAAAAATTACTGTCTGCAAACATATTCCATTACATATTGAAAAACAATCGTTTTAACAAATTGCAGTAACAACAATTCTAGACTCGCATCACTGGACAAAGCAACTGAATGAATCAGAGGATAATATCTGGTGACTGGAGGCCAATCAGAAGTGTCCAGCATCTTCAGCGACACCCGCATTCATCCACCACCATGTCCTGGTAATGCTGAAGCACCACATTGTCATTGTTGTCGTAGTAGAGCATGGAGATCGAGGAGAGACGGATGGGGACGCAGCAGGGCTGTGGCGTGTTCTCTGGATCCAAGGAATGCACCAGGGTCTGCAGGATGGCATGGTTGGTGCCGTTCAGGCTCTCACTGAGCGGGAACGGACACTCCCCGTGGCAGTAGTTGGCCATGAAGCCCTGCGGGGCGATGACCCAGTCCTGCCAGCCGACATCTTTAAAATTGATGTAGAGGCGGCGAGCTTTACACACATTGCTGGGTGTCACGGGGATGTGGATGGTGCTTCTCCTCTGTCTGGACCGACACTGATTTGGGTTGAGGGACACAGCCACTAGTGAGGCCTGAACCAACGGGAAGGTGAAGGTTTGTTCCAGCGGGAGGGAGTTACCAGGATAAAACGGAAAGAACTGTTCCGGGTCTGGTCCGAGAGGGAGCAACTCTAAAATTAAGCCGTAGTTAGACCCCGGTTTGCGCCAGCTCTCTGCCACTGCTGTGAGATCCATGGTGATGGAGGTGGATTCGGGCTGCAGCTGGACCGACTGGGACAGCAGGAGTCTGCGGTTCGCCTTAGGATTAGTTCCCTTCAAAGTCGATCGGATCACTTTATAAAGAGAAGCACTGATGGCCTGGGACCCTTGCAGCAGCTGCAAGGGACTGAGGGGCTTCCAGTGGAGCTTGATTTCCAGCTGAGCCAGAGATAGCATCTCCACAGGCTGCAGGATGGACATGTTGAAGAAAAGATGCTTCTCCAGGCAAGCCTGACAGCTGCTGCTCCAGCCAGACACCATCCTGCCTGCAAAACATCCGCCAAGACAGCAAGATTAACAAGGAACTTACAGTTTTTCCAGGAGTCAAGAGAAGAGTATAAGTCAGAGCAAAGAATGTGCATTTTGTTTATGCAACGGAGCTCAGTCTTCGCATCAATAAATTACAGCTTTTGTCTCTTACCAGCATGAAATGCTCGTAATTATTTCACCTTTTGTATCTGAATCAGCTTTAATGAATAAATATGTGCCTAGCTTTGCAGAGACATGGAATATAGCTTGGCTATTGGCTATTAAAAGGCCAGATATGCTTTTTTTAAGGCTTTAATTTAGGGGGGGGGGAGTAAGTTGTAACATTATAAGAATCTGCCATTTTTCCCCCCCTGGACGCCAGAAATTTCTGAAAGCTATTGGCAAACCTGGAAGGAATGTTAGTAAATTACATCAGAGCTAATCAATATTTCCATCTGTTTTTTCATCATTTTTCTTTCAAAATGTATATCTAAATAACGAGTTCGTGCCACCACTGAGTCTTTGGGGTAAACATAACTATCCCTGACACTCACACAAACACTCACTGTTGTGATCTCAGCCATCAGCAGCATTGCATCCTCCTCTGGCTGCATACTGCACACTAACAGGCTGACAGCCATGGACGGTGTTCGATATTAAATCTCGTAATAGGCTTTAAATCAAATACACGTGACAGTCAACACAAAGGTTTCAGACATTTTTCGTAGTGTCAGTGGGCTACATAATAAACTTAAAGGATAGAAACAAAGTATCGATCAACCAATACCAGCGTTCGTATCGATAGGTCTAGTGCTTCAGCATCCTATGTTTTGACTAACATCAGCTTCTCCAAGTAGCTACCTTGGTCTTGGACGTATCTGACGATGTTGCCGCGGACTCCGTACTCGGACACCGTGCATGGCTGGCTCTCCAGGGCCTGGAGCTTCTCGGCCCTCCGAAACATCCTCCAGAGAGCGGACGGGACATGGCGCCGGGGCTGGAGGCTCCCTGCAGGCCTCGGCCTCTCGGAGAGCCCCAGGGACCTCAGGAGGAGCTGCTCCTGTCTGTTGGTGTCCTCCACGGGTGAAAGGGCACACGCTCCGAGAAAACACACCGCCAGCAGCAACACAGGAGTCATGCTCGGACTTTGGGTTGATTTTGGACTCAGCAGCTCCAGAGCCTCTTCACCTGTAACTTTTAGTTTAACCTCACAGAGATCCCGGCGCGCACCTGCGTAATCATGTTAATGAGAAGATAAGCGGGCGAATATAAGCCGGGAGGAGGGCTGAGCTCAGGACAGGTCCCCTGAAATAACAATGAGATTCCTGAATGAAGTCACCAAGCAGTCTGGAAACATCGCACTGTTAACACTGTAAAATCAGCGTTTATTATATCCTCCATCCTGTTTATAGGCTCAGACTCACATTCTCCATGAGTCAAATTCACCAGGTAATTTGACTTACAGGTGATTGTTTTTTAAACACCAATACATGTCGAAGGCAGAAGCTTCCAGAAACATGATCATCTCAAGCGCCTCAAGTCCCCTCTTCTGTCATTGTTGGTCTCTTTTAAAAACCGAGTTTTAAAAATGGAAACGATCTGTGTTTGTTGCTCATTGGTGCTTATTTCATTATTTTTAATGTATACACCTTGGAGAAAAGTCCTGATGTGTGTTTCTTGTTTTATATGATCTGTAAGTCGAACCTCACTGTAAAACGGAGGTCAATATAAGCTCAACAATGAATTCTGGGCCCCCGGGGGACTCTCTTGGAGGATGACCCGGCCACCCTGTGAGAGGTCTTTTACTGCGCCAGTGCGGTGATGTCAAACAGAGGCTTTATCTCAGTGAAAACACTGGTAACACCGGGATGTGTCTGCCAGATAAGAAGGCACAGCAGTAACATGCCAGTTTATTCAACAGCGTTTAAGCTAAAGCACAGTGTGCTCAAAGGGTGGGACTATCGCGCCATCTAGCGCCCGTTGAGGGTATGAACTTCCTATGATCTCTCATGATAATGCGACTTTGACTTCTCGAACTGCTTCATATAAAGACTTCTTACAGACCTGAAGTGATAAAATTGTTCATGAGAAGAAAACATTATATTCCATTTCTCATTTTAAATATATTATGTTCCCTCTGTGAACCCTCAGAGTGGTTCTTCTTATTAATCTGCTATGAAAATAGGAAACAGATGCAGTGATTTTATTGAAATGTACACATACATGAATGGAAATACAGAAATGGAGTTTGTGCATTATAAGGAGCTTGAACATCAATATTTGGTATGATCACCTTTATTCTTAGACTTCCTGTGGTCTCATAGGCCAGTTTTTTTTTAATATTTCTTTAAGCATCTTCAGGAATAGTTCTCCAGGCTTCTTGATGGACATTCAAAGCTTTACTTTAAATGTTGGCTGCCTTTTGTCATATTCTCTGTCAAGATGATTCCACACTGCTTCGGTAATGTTGCAGCTCAGGGATCAGTGACATGCTGAAAACTGAAGCCATTGCCAGTCAGATGGTATTGCATGGTGGATCCAAACCTAATGGTAACTTTGTATTTCTGCATTTGTAATTTCATAAATTTTGACAAGATTTCCAACACCACTGGTGGAAATGCAGCCCCAAACCATGACTGAGCCTCCACCGTGTTTTACATATGGCTGCAGACACTCACAGTTGCACCTCTCTCCTGAACTCCTCTGTACCTATTGTCACTGATTTTCACTCCAGTTCTTGTGTAATTTGGGATACCCCAGCTTTTTCTCCTGTTTCCTAATTCCTAAGGATGTGGCTTTCAGGTCCTATTAATCTGCTGTAGATAGTTTTTTAGGTCTGCCACTCCTTTTGTCCTCCACTTGTCCAATTCCTCATTGACATCAGCTTGTAATAAAAACAGAAAATCCCTTTGGCATTCAAGTGATCAGTGTATTCTCTGTAAACCTTTGGCTCACAATCAGTACTTTTAATATATTTACATTATTAATTGAAAATTTGTCCGGTGTCATGGTGGCGAGAGTAGCAGCATAAACAGGAGCTCCTGCATCGATAGCTAAAATAATCCGCAATTCAAGAATATAATCCATTAAAAGTGACTTTCCCCTCAAGAATAATGAGCGGAGATAAACGTAAGAAGGGACGAACCCCAGGCCGAAGCTTAGAAACGCGACTTGAGAGCAAGACATACGAAACACGCTCCGAGCAGGAGGGCGAGAAGATGGCGGAGGAGGCCTCAACATCAGCGCTAGGCTCCCTCAGACAGGTGGTGAGTGAAGTAGTGGCGGAGGGCATGCAAGACCTTAAGGCAGAGATGAAGAAGGAGCTATCGCTCGTGAGAATAAGTTTGAAAGAGGACATGAAAGCCCAAATGAGCGAGTTAACACACGAGATAAACCAACAGGTTACCGCCGCAGGATCGAGGAGGTGGGGAAACGTCTGGAAGAAATGGAAAGAAACATGGTAGGGAAGGAGAAATGGGACATTGGAGTGAGGGATGCCATTGTTCAGCTGCTGGATAACCAGAGGCAGCTCCAAGAGAAGGTTACGGATTTGGAGGGGCGCTCACGCCGTAATAACATACGGATATATGGCATCCCTGAGAATATAGAAGGCACCTCCATGCTAAGGTATGTGGAAAGCATGATGATATCGGAGTTTGGGGACGGTGTGGACTTGGGCAGCGAGAAGAACCTAGGGATAGAGAGAGCTCACCGGGCGCTGGGAGCGCAGCCGCCGCCGGGGGCACCCCCCCCCCCCCCCCGATCAAAGGTGGTGCGCTTCTTAAAGTTCAATATTAAAGAACAAATCCTACGCGCTGCATGGAAGAAGCCTGTATATATAAAAGAGAAGCGGATTTTCTTTGATCACGACTATGCCGAAAACATACAAATGAAGAGAAAAGAGTATGGCTCGGTTAAAAAAGTACTTAAAGAAAATGCCATCCGGTTCCAGACCCCGCTTGCCAAAATGCGGGTTCATTTTGACTCGGGAATGGTCCTATACAATAGCGCGGAGGAAGCTGCGGCGGATCTAAGAAGACGCGGATACACGGTGGGACCGGTGGCCACAAGAAAACCCAAAGGCATTACGGCGGAGATGATCAGCAGTATGCTACCGACGAGCGTGGTTGGGCCGCGACGTGCCGGGAATACAGCTAATCTACGCGGGAGCGCACGGGAAAAGCTGAAGGTTTTCCAGCGCACGGAGGACGTCGGTATGGAGGAGTAACACCCGCTGTCCGCCCACCCCGTTTCGCTGTTAAGATGAACATGGAACGACAGGTGCACCGGGCTGCTGATATAGGGGTATATGGTTGGATGGCCTCCTCCCCTGGCCGTGATGGAACTTGGGACGTCGATCCCCCTTTGATCATGGAGTGGTGAGGGTCCGATGCAGGTGACTCACATGGTTTTTGTTTTTTAGTTTCCCTTTTTCTTTTAAAATAGGAAACGAGAGGGGCCCCACACTGTGGCATTTCCCCCCAGACTGAGAGGAGAGAAAAAACCTCTCTCATGGAAGACCTGGTTTGTTTGGTTAAGACAAGTTCTGTCTTTGTTCATGTATGTTTATTATATGTTCTGAGGGCTGGGAGTATTGCTATGTTGGTGCAGGAAAATAAGTTGGAAATATATAGAATGTATGCGGTATTATAAGGTACTGTCTTTGAATGTAAATGGTATAAAGAATCCCATTAAGAGGAGTAAGATAGTTTCAAAGCTAAAAAGGGAACAAATTGATATTGCGTTTCTGCAAGAAACACATCTATCAAAGGAGGAACATGAGAAGTGGAAGAGAATGGGATTCAAAAATATTTATTATGCCTCACATAGATCTGGGAAAAAACGAGGAGTGGCCATTCTGATACCGAACAAGGTTGGTTTTGAGTTTACGGGAGAACATAAAGATAACGAGGGAAGATTTGTGTTGGTGAAAGGGAAAATGGAACAGGAAGATGTCACGCTGTGTAATATATATGCACCCCCTGGTAGTAGTACAGGGTTCTTTAAAGAGATATTCAGTCTTATTGCCGCAGAAAGTGTTGGAACATGTATATGTGCGGGAGATTTCAATTTACTTCTCCATCCAAAATGGGATACAACTAGCCGAGACCGGAGGGGAACTAAATTAGAGAAACAAGTAAAAACAATGTTATCTGAGTTGGGGCTTATAGATATATGGAGATATTTACACAAAAATGAACGCAAATTTACATTTTATTCAGCGAGACATGATATGCACTCGAGGATTGATTATTTTTTTACTTTTAGTAAAGATCTCCACAGAGTGAAGGATTGTATAATAGGACAGAGAGATTTATCTGATCATTCAGGATTAACTATGAAGATTGGGTTTAAAGCTAGCCCCAAAAACACCTTATGGAGGCTTAACACAGGTCTGTTAAATTATGACTCGTTTAAAAGAGAAATGGGACAGGAGTTAAAAACATATTTAGAACTGAATGACAATGGAACAGTTAATCCTACAATTTTATGGGATGCGGCTAAGGCATACCTTAGGGGTAAAATTATTGCAAAATGTGCAGTCCTAAAGAAGGTGAGAGCAAAAAAGTTGTCAGATTTGCAGGAAAATTTGGGAAAATTGGAACAACTGCACGCCGTTACAAGGTGCCCCCAGGTATTGGAGCAGATGAGGCCGGTTAAACAGGAGATCCACAAAATTTTAAGTGAGGAAATTGAAAGAAAATTAAAATATAATAGATAACGGTGTTATGAGGCAGGACCCAAAGCCGCTAGGCTATTATCATGGAGACTCAGGAGGCAACAACAGGAGAACACTGTTCATAAAGTTCGAAATTTAAAAACAAATAAGATAACTAATAAACTCGAAGAAATTCAGAGAGCATTTGAAGAATATTACGCTGAGCTATACACACAACCGGATAAAGCAGATGAGCATAAGATTCAGAATTTCTTATCCAGCTTAGATCTACCATTTATAGGTAAGCAGCAGAATGAAAAACTCGTCAGAGAAATATCAGCAGAAGAAATTAACATTGGGATCTCAAAACTCAAGACTTTCAAAGCTCCAGGTTGTGATGGATTCCCACCAGAGTGGTATAGGCAGATGAGGGAACCCTTAATCCCACTATTAAAGGCCTCTTTCAATTACACTCTGAGTGGGGGGCGCTCCCACCATCGTGGCGGGAGGCGTATATCTCTGTCATACCAAAAGCAGGGAAGGATAAAACTGACCCCAGAGGTTATAGACCTATTAGCGTGTTAAATATAGACTATAAATTATTTGCCGCGATTTTGGCTAAGAGGTTAAGTACATTGATGCCCACGCTGATTGAGGAGGATCAAACAGGCTTCATTGGTAACAGACAAACACACGATAATATCAGAAGGGCCATTCATATTATTGACCAGATACTTAAAGGGAAAACTGGAACAGTTCTCATTGGGCTTGATGCAGAAAAGGCATACGATACGGTCGGGTGGGAATTTCTGTTTCATGTGTTGAAGAGATTTGGGCTATGTGACAGGTTTATTCAATGTATAAGAATGATTTATATGTCTCCAACAGCGAGGATCAAAGTTAACGGCAGCCTCTCAAATCGGATAATACTACAACGTGACTGTAGGCAGGGCTGCCCGTTGAGCCCGCTGCTCTTTAACCTTTTCATTGAGCCGTTGGCTCAATGCATCAGGGAAGAGACTCGATTGGAGGGGGTCACAACGGGGAACGTGGAAAATAAAATTTGCTTGTATGCAGACGACGTGCTGGTAGCGCTAGGAAACCCGGAAGAGGGAATCCCTCTGCTTATGGAGATGCTGGAAGAATATGGCCTACTGTCTGGTTATAGACTAAACATTCAAAAAACTCAAATCTTGACATTCTTCTTTAACCCCTCAAGACAATTGGTAGCTAATTATAGATTCGGATGGCATCAATCTCAAATGGAGTACTTGGGGATCCTGCTGACAAAAGACCTTGCATTGTTATATAAAGTTAATTATAATCGGGTGAACAAGAAGATATATGAAGATCTGGAGAGGTGGGGTCTGCTCCACCTCGATCTGGGCAGCAGAGTTAGAGCGATAAAGATAAATATCCTCCCAAAGCTGCTATATTTGTTTGCAGCACTTCCAGTGGAGGTTCCAGCAAAACAATTTAGGGAGTGGGATATGCGTTGCTCAAGATTCATATGGGGAAATAAAAGACCGAGAGTGAGATATGCAACATTGCAGCTGCCTGGTGAGCGGGGGGGCATGGCCCTACCGTGCTTTGAGGATTACTATCTGGCAGCCCAGATCAGACCTCTAGTGTGCTGGTGTAACTCTAAGTATGAGGCAAAATGGAAGGACATTGAGCTTTCCTTGATGGATTTCCCAATACAGTCTGTTCTGGGGTCTCTTGAGAGTTTGCCACAGGCGTATCAGATGCAAAATTTCTGTGTAAGCTTTTCCCTGAAAAAATGGGCAGATGTGATTAAAATTTTTGGTCTTAATAGGGAAATAGGGTTGCTGGGATGGCCAGCGTATCTCCCACGCTTTCTTCCAGCATTGTTAGACCATAAATTTAGGGAGTGGTCCAGGCATGGAATCACTGCAATCTGTAAGATAGTTAAGCATGGGGAGGTGATAAATTTTGAGGACATGTGTCAGATTTACGAGATCGGCAGGGAAGATTTTTATCGTTACCTACAGGTTCGGAGCTTCTTCCGGAAGGAAGTTAGAATGCCTGACGCAGATGCTAGTGGGGTGATCCAAATATTTATGGATGCTTATGGTGAGAACAGTATAAGAGGCACTATAGGCAAAGTGTATAGAAGTTTTATAGCTATGAAAAAGACCTCAACAAGATATGTCAGTCATCGATGGGAAAAAGAAGCAGGTATAACTATCTCAGAGGAAGATTGGTCACAGATGTGGAAGAATGTGTTATCTACCACAAATTCTTTAACATGGCGAGATTTTGGATGGAAGAATTTAATTAGATTCTTCATCACACCAAAGCAGAAATCCAAAATAAGTGGTTCAGGCGCTTCATGCTGGAGGGAGTGCGGGGAGGTCGCTGCAGGTTGCTTCCATGTCTTCTGGTCGTGCCCTAAACTGAAGACCTTTTGGGAGGAGATTAAACAATTGGTGTTGGATGTGCTGGAAGTAACACTGGACTTCTCCTTTAGTACCATGTACCTTGGGAATATCCCTGAGGATATAAATAAAAGAGACTCATACTTACTGAAAATAATTATGGTTGCATGCAAAAAGGCAATTACTAAATGTTGGTTACAGACAAGCCCCCCCACACGGAAGTTGGTCGTAGACATTATTAACACAATTCATCATATGGAACTGATTACCTTCTCACTGCGGCTGCAGAAGGAGAAAGGAGAGAGACTTTGGGAAAGATGGGATCGTTATACGTCTAGAGACTAGAATCTGATACCTCTGTGATGCAGAGGGACAACTGCAAATTTGTTTGAATGGAACATGCACCTGTGTAATATGTAATATATGAAAGTAAAACGAGGCGATGTATATTTCGGACTATGTGAACATATGTGAATGTGTTGGTTTCCCTTGCCCTCTTTAGTTCTGTATGTAAAATAAGATGAAAATCAATAAAGTATTAAAAAATATATATATATTAATTGAAAATTTGGCCATGTTTAAAGTATCCGGCTCAGTGTTTGCAGGCCAGCATTGCGTTGCCCTTAAATAAATGGTTCTCAAACTGCAGAGCAGGACTCAAAGCAGAGGCACGGCTGGTGGGGCATGATTCACCTTCTTACAGCATCTCCTTTTAGAGGTTACACAGCTGATCACCTGTCACTTGAACCCCAGCAACCTCTTCTGTCGCAGAAACCATCTGCATGTCCTCATTTACCCTCTACATCAGGGGTCCCCAACCTTTTTTGCGCCTCGGACTGATTTATTTCCGACAATACTTTCACAGACCGGTCTTTAAGCTGTTGTGGATAAATTCAACAAATAAAACCAGTACCAAAAACAAAGAATAATTATTTATAACACAAGGGAAAAGACCCAGGGAAACAGAGTTAACGCTAAAAACCGATAAAAACCCTGAAAACCATAAATTTCACATCGTAGCCTCAACTCTTGCCAACCGTTACCGGTCCGTGGCCCGGGGACCGCTGGTCTACATCCCCCCCGGTAAATCTGCTATCCAACTTGCCTCTAACTTTGTCTCCAATCTGCTCAATCAGAGCCGTCTCCTCTGATATACTCTTTCTTAATCTTGCCCATTTTGGTCACAAATGACGAAAATCTGAACATCTTCAACTCAGCCACCTCCATCTTCACTGTCTCCACCGTCCCCCTCCACCCTGCCTGGACTCTCTTGATTGTCCATTGCTTCCGATAGTTGACCTGGGGTATATAAACTCATCCACTTTCACTGCCTCTGCTCCTTACAGCTTCACTGTTACACCTCCCTCCATTCCATTCTTACTTTTACTTTACTAAAACTAATTTTGCATCTTTTTATACTTTCAATAAATTCTTAGTAAGAAACCAAAAACTAACTTTTTTCCCTTCCACCAAAATCACTTGATTAATAACAACAGTCAACATGGAACATTTGGGAAAAGCATATTTTTGACTTGTAAACTAATACATTGTGAATCATTTATTCTTACACCGAGGTCAGCAAGTGAGGATTCCCTGTTCATACCAGGTCATAAAAAACCCTGTTGTGTTTTTCATGCTGCACAAATATCAACACAAGTCAATCAGCTGCCTCGTCAATCTTTCAACCCATTTTCTTGCTAACATGATATTATAGAAAACAGACATCCAGGGAGATCCCAATGATTTTTTTTAATATAGTTGGCAATCAAAGATGATTTTCATTTGAATCATTATTTACACATAAGTATGTACAGTGGTCAAAAGAGGAGCAGGCGGCCGTAGTCGCGCTGTGTGCGCGTGCACCACAGAGGAGGACAAGGGTGGAGGAGGGCGGGGGTAGAAGTAGCTAGAGTTCATCCTTTCAAACAAATGTATGAATAAATCTAACAGCGGCTTATTTCACTCATCCATTCGACATCACCGGTATGTGTGCATAGCTCGGACATGGATTTGGCACGCACACACACACACGCACACACACAATAAATATACACACCCAGTATATAAACAATGCACTGACAGACAATGTGCACTGGCTGATCCTCGTGTAAAAGTCTCATCTGATCACATCCATGGACACAGAGCTACAGCGGAACAGAAATGCAACACACACGCACGCACATACACACAAACCACTACAATCGGAGCCTTTCGTGTCATTGCCGGGTTTATATTTGAGAGTTTCATTCTTATGTTTTCGTTTGAGTCAGAAAACATAAGGCTTTGTCTTTGTTAAAAATAAATAGAAGTTCTTTAGCACATCTATGTGCATTTTTGGAGACGTGAACATTTTAAAGATCTTTATACCCTGCGAGTAGAAACACTAAAGCCTGTACTTATAATCCTGTGCAGCACATTTAATCTATACTATGGAAAGAAGAGCAACACGTTCAGACATTTGAACAGGTAACCTGGGTCATTTTAGATTCGATTTTTTTTTTTACTACTTCTTTGCATCAGCACAGATGGTGCATTGGTCATTTTCAATAATAGCTCTACACTTTCATTTTTGGTGCCTCATATGCGCTGGACTGACTTTTCTCATGCTGAAATCATGTAGTAAACTTGGGAGATTATTATTATTATTATTATTTACCTCAGTACTAGGACAAAGGAGTCTGTTGGGATTATAAAATACGTCTCCAAAGACACATCAGAGTTCAATGACTCAAAAACAAGCAAAAATCTCAAATATAAAAAAAAATGATGACTACTGAAGAGGCACGCAACAGCTGGACACACTCAGTTGTTACAGTACTTGAGTAGATGGTCAAGGCGTACACACATCTAGGGCTTTGGTGCATCACGGGACAATCAGGAGTGTTTTTTTCTTTCTTCAGTTTGAAATAGTACGACAGGCACCGATCTCACTGATCAGTCCGTATATATATATATTTATTTATTTATATATATATTTATACCTATAAATCCATTCAATGAGCTATGTACAAAGTATGGCAAAGAAAAATCTTTATTTAAATTTAATCAGCAGATGTCATTGGCTCTTCACTGGCTAGTCCGTAATGTCTGCAGTGGGTTTCATGCTTAGGAGTGAGTCCATACCGACAACCTGCAGCCGTCTCAGAAATGGACTCATGGACCCGAGTCGTCCCAGATTTAAAACAATCTCAGTAGAGTCCATCCAGGCCACAGGTTCAGTCCTACATGAAGGTTGTTGGTGACGCTGTCACCAGGGTCATGTGGCATTGACCTCCATGATGTGGTCGTCAGTAGCTGGCAGCACCAGGACCTGGCATGCGTGGCTGTGGTTGAACACCTGTCCAGGGCTGAAAGGCTCGAGTCGTGGCATGGCCACGCCTTTCTGCTGCTGGTCGCCGCTGCCCACAGAGTGGACGCTACCCCGGCTGCGGATGCTCGCCGTGTCTCCCTGATCATCCAGCGTCTTGTCCAGCAGGGATAGACTGTCGTTCTCCACGCAACTGTCTGAAAGCGCCAAGGAATAAACAAATTACTGATTGTCCAAATGACAAAGAAGAAGAAGAAGAAAAGCATTTTGTACCAGAACGTTATTTTTAAGATCTGGGGATGAACTGCTAACAGGCCAGCAGATCAAATAGAGTGTGAAAAACACAAATCTATTCAAAAAAATACAAAATAAAAATGAAAAAATAAATAATCTCCTTTTCAGTTTGAATGAAAACACGGTTCCACTCCAACCATTTGCTACATTTTAATGTGATGCTGCTTTTATGTTAAAATGATGAAACTATGCTAATGATACTGGTGCGAGTGGTGACACACCTAACGGTGTTCAAATACAAGGCGGCATGGACTGTCATATTCAAAATTAGGAGCACCCACAGGAATCATCACAGGGCGTCACCAATCCACACAATGTGCTGCATTGTGGTGTCACACAACACAAAGGTAATTTTAAGGTAAATAAAGCACAACCTGAGCAACTGCATGGAACAAACAAAGCAACTCATAACTAGTGAGGCTGAGTAACTAATAAGCTGTGCTGCTGCACACTCTGAACTTGCCCTGGTGTTACAATAAAAACTCTGAGTGAATAAAATGACTCATTAATTCACTTCTGGTTTATATTTTAGGAAACACAATGTGTTATGTATGTTGAGACATTTTTGAACAACTGATTGCTTCAGCCATCTCTCTATCCCTTCCCTTATGAATAAACATCTACAAAGGCTTGAAGGTTTAGCAGGTCTCACCGGGGTCTGGCTGAATGGCCACTGCTGCAGTGTGAGGCAGGTACTTCAGCACTTTGATCTTGGGGAAGGGAAGGTGTCCAGCAAACAGAGGCATCACCTCGATCTGGACTTTGTGGGTGGCGTTGGCCGTCATTGGCATGAGCACCATCCCTGAACTCTTCCCACACACCGCCCAGTTACTGCTGCTGTCAGCCACTGTGGACATGCATGCAAACACAACTATTAAAATTGTTTCACATTATCAAAATCAAACAGACTATTTGTTGCCTTAAATTATTTAGCCTTGTTTGTGTCTGGCCATATGCAAAAAGGAGTCTGAAGAATAGTTTGAAGAGATGGTTTTGCTTGAAGTGCCTGGCTCTTATACATATGCACATCTGAACAAAAACAAGTCGATCTATAAAGTGATAAATCCACCGCTTCAGCTAATATCTTGGTATTTGTGAAAAGTGATATTAACTCTTACAGAACTACAGTTTTTGGCAAGCAGCTGATTTTAGGTTAGATTAAATTAATGCCATTTTTATATCGGTTCTTCAGCCAAATATTCCTCTCAAATAACTGACCGGTCTACTAAAAATCTGATTTAATTAAAAGAAAAGAAAAAAAAGACAGAAAGGGGAGCTGATAGCATACCTTCATACATGAGCTTGGTGGTTTTGGGGCCATCGGTCTCAGTCTTGCTGTCCTCTGCAATCTCTCCCTCTGCTGGTTCAGTCAGTCGTGTTATACACACCTCAAGTCCACAGAGGACGCCAGAGCGGCAGTGCTGCTCACCAGCAGGAGGGAAGATTTCTGCTTTCACGCTGTACAATGTCTGATGACATGAATTAGAGGTTATCAGTGGGTGGGAGAGTCAATGATAATGGCTAAGTTAACTGCAACTAAACTCCTACAATGAGCTATCCATTAAAAGTAGCCACTTGCAAACAGAATTTGCTCAGATGTTTTAAAAAAGTCTTGATATTTAACGTTCTGACAACACAATCACTGCTTCACTTACGCATTTAGATGAAAAGGACCTAAATCTGGAGTTTAAGTGGACTTACAGTGACTCTCTCAAGCTGGAACTGGTAGTGGAAAGGTTTGTAGGCAGAAATGTCTTGGCTGAGCGGAGAAAAGTTGGCAGAGAAAACACACTGGAGACAGGAGGGCAGGTCATCCTTCCACCTCACCTCCCACAAGCAGAACACACTGTGCTTACAGCACAGAAGCTAGACACACAAAATACACACCAGACATCAGTGTGAGTCCATGGATGATGTAGCTCTGATCTTTCAAATCAACATCTAAGATAGAAAATGTATTATGACATTGTCTATCCTGATGTAAAGGAATCTGAAAACACTCTGGGGCTCCATCCACAATGACAAGAGGTTTCCAGACAAATTAACACCAAAATGCAAAATCAAGGATAAAATAAGCAAAACAGTGCACATAGCCTATAAAGCCATCTTTAACCCAAAATATTATAGAAGGCATTCACCATATTTTAAAACTGGTGTCATTATTTAAAATAAAGGAAGATGTTTGTTAGGCTTTTTTCCCCCTTTCTGCTCACCTGTTGTGTTTTAGTGTTAAGAGACTGGAGCTCCAGCGATGCGTGCTGCTTCTCTGTCAGCTTTACTTCTGCCAGCGTAAAATTAACATCTGACACATTCTGCACACACACCTGGATGTACTTCCTGTGGGATCACGTCCAACAGGTCACAGGTCAGACAGGTTTGGAAAGGTAGTGGTAAAGAATGTCATGTTAATAAGTTAAATCTAAACTTTCATCTTTCCCAACAATAAAAACTAATTTAAAAAAAGGAAGAGACTTGCCTGTTACCAGCAGAAAGCAAAGAGTGTTTGGTCTTGAAAGGGATGTAGAAGGTAAGGGCAAGCAGTGTGGAGTAGATCGACCACGGACAGTCGATAGACATCTGTGTACACACACAAGTTTAAGTTTCTCTACCAGCTATCTGGCAAATATGTATTTGGTTGATGACTAACAATCGTATTCTTTACAATTTATGTCAGCTAACTATTTGAAATAGTCAATTGTTTATCTTAAAAAAAGAAAGAAAAAACAAAACTGCAATATCTTTGGGCCCAAAGTGAGGTCATCAAATATCAAGTATAAAACCTTCACCACACAAAAACATCAATTCTTCTATAATGTGAAAGCATTAAAGTAGCAAACAGTCACGATAACTTCAAACATTTATTAGAATATTAGTGATTAATCATCTTATGAACAACTGATCGACTGATCACTAGAAAATGTAATCCACACTATACACAGGTACCACCCACAGCTAGACTACCAGTGATATGTAGCATGCTTCATCACTCGCATCTCCCCCACAAAAAGTTCCATGTCTTGTGTCTCACCCTCTGGTCGATGGCGGTCATCGGTGTGTCAGGATGACTGTAGCTCCGTGGTCGATGGCGGACCTCCCCATTAGTCAGCCTCTCATTGGCGGGCCGGTCAGCCCCGGACGGGATTATGCACAAAACCTCCAGCTGAAACTCCAGAGTGTGGTAGGGAGGGGCCGGAGGAAGGCTGATGCTCGTCACCTTTTCAGACGACTGAATGGACAAAGTGCTTTCACCCACCAACTCTGAACACAAGAGGGGGCCAGAAAAGATGGCCGCGTGAAGTTTAGAGCTCTGTATCTATGAGTTTGTTTATGGGCACAACTCAGTTCTGAACCGATACATGAACACCAAGATTCTGTGCAAACCCCACCCACACACACAGCAGCACAGTGGAGATCCATATAGTTCAGACAACATTACTCAAATAACAGGTGAGATAATCTAAGCAGTTTGGCATGGAAAGAATGACAGCAGGAAAGTGGACTGTCAGGAAAGATCACTACTCCAAATGATCTTAAAAGAATCATTTCTTATATTCAGTGTAGTTACTGACCAGAAGTAGGGCTACTGATTCGGGCGGTGCAGCTGGTGGAGGGCAGGATGGGCATTGTTTCTGTGTTGCTGAGCTGCAGGGCATCTCCTTTCTTCACAGTGTAGTGACCCGTCAGCAGAGTAAACTTCACCTTCTGAGGCAGACCAGCTAACAGTGGCTCTGAAAACAAAGACAACTACAGTGACGCACACATGCTGCACTGGCTTATGGGTAAGTGGAATATTTATAGTCTGATCAGGTCAAACAAGCTGGTAAAACTTATTTAACTTTTTTTAAGCTATTGACCTGTTAAAATTAAAAGTTATTTTTATGAACTAATCATTTATTAGAATTTATCAACCTCAAACTCTTTATGCTTATATGGTCATAATTACAGAAAACTATTAGAGAATTTAAGCTAATAAAGCTGCAAATAAACTCCAAGTGTAACAAATACAACAGCCCCAGATATGAAGAATCTGATTTTAATCAAATAAAAATATTCAGACCTGAGAGAGGCTCCACGGTGAGCTGGGGCTCCTGAGAATATACTTCATACTGGGCCGATGGGTAGATATGAGGCAGGATAAACTGCACCTCACCGACTGTGGCACACAGCTGGCGAAGTGTGTAAGTACCTGGCTGTCCACTCTACAATGTAAACCAGAGGCACAAATGAGAGTGTGAGGGGGGAAAAAATAAAGGGACATTTTATGACCGAAGGAAGGTCGCATCTTACTGGTGCAGTGAACGTGATGCTGTTGTTCCCAGGCTCTAATGTTACATCCTGCACCTTCAGCATTTGGGCTCCTTCCTTAATTCCAACAGTAGGGGGGCTGATACAGTTAGGCGTGTCTGGGGGTGAGTTGCTGTCATGACGACGCATGAGCAGGTGAGTGTTTTTACATATCACTCCTGTAGAGTTGAGAGAATTGTCCGAAGGACTCCTGTCCTGAATCTCATCCAGCTCTAATGAAGGCCCGGCGCCTGCGGAGGATGGAGGACCCGCTGATGAGTTACTCTGTCTAAACACTACTGTCCCTGGGTGCGTTTGTCTCTGAGCTCCCTTTGACCTCCCATGAGTCCCTCCATGATCCACCTCAAAGTGAATGCTGGCGACTAGTTGCTGGATGCGCACCGACACGGGCATCAAACACCGCAGAGTGAGCTCCACCTGCAGGACAGCTCCAGAGTGCACCGAGGCTGTTGCTGGATGGAACTTTAACTGCGTGAGCTGTGCAAACACGCCCATGCTGAGGGTAACTTTGTGAGCTGAGAGCAAGAAGTAGAAAAAAAACATGTTAATGATGTGCACATTTTTGTAAATTATAAATACAAAGTGTATTCCAACTGAATAGGAGTTAAACAGAAGTGCTTACACTGGTCTCCAGACTTGCCAGTAAAGCTCAGAATTTCCTGACAAAAGTGTTTCCTCTCGTCCGTCGTCAGATTTACATCACCAGCCAACAAAGCACTGGTTTGTAAGTAGCTGTGGTGGGTTGTAAAGGAAACCAAATAATTCATTTCACTACTTCAAAAACAACTTTTGGAAGAACAAAACAGGAACCCCTACTTTACCTTCAAGGCCAAACCGAACCAGACAAGGTTTCACATCATCAGCAGCTCAACCTATTTTAAACCTGACTGATAATAATACTAGACTAACTTATAGAAGGTCATGTAAATATTTTGATGCCATAACAACCGACTTTATATTATAAAGAAACTAAAGGACATATTTTTAAAATACTAACTTTGACCAGTGCAACCATTTTTATGAATAGTAAAGTAGGAAATTAATAAATGTGCTTCAGTGTTTAGTGCTGTGACGTAATGTTAAATCTTGGCATCACTGTGATGTTTTAATATTTGCCCATTAATTAGTCTCATGGCTCTGAAGGATACTCTTCAGTTTTGCTCAGCAGCTTCTGACACTCAGCAACCTGTCTCCTGGTGTGAGTCACAGGGAGGCTCCACCCCTCTGACACGTATGACTTCAGAGCTTCCTGTAAGAAGGTTTCCGCCCGCTCGGGATCTCCCTTCCTCCTGTGTTACATAAAAAAGACATATATAAACAAATCATCTTGTTCCTCTTCATTATAGAAAATGATAGAGATCATCATCATTATTATTATTATCATTATCATCATGGATTTTTATATATTTGTGAAGAAATTCTTTTCTTTTTTTCCTTTTCTACACTGATCAAGATAAAGTTATTTTGCAGGTTATAATATGTGAAATTGCATGCAAATACTGCCCACTCACTCACTCTCTATTGGCTGGCATGACATCAAATATGAGCCAGTAGCAGATGGACAGCCTATTTCTTGCATCATAAGTATTTGGTTTTTGACTATTAAGTTGGACCTCATATATATAGTCATGCTCAATATAATGAATGTCACTTAATTCCTCTCAAATAGGTTTCCACTTATTTCAGAAAACTTCATTTATCTTCAGTCCTGTGTGGGTATTTATAGGCTCTAATTGTGAAACAGTTCTATAGTAGAAGCCTAACCAACTTAAAAAACTCAAATAGACCTGCCTATACCCTAATTAAACCAACAGCTTAACTCGTCCTTACATGTAGAACTCAGCCAGACTTTTTCCCACCAGTCTGGCAGACCGAAGCCGGCCGATGGCCTGGTACATTTCCATAGCAGCATGAGAAAGTTCCTGATGCAAGAAGCAGCCAACAAGGTGGTAGAAGAAGAGAAAGAAGAGGAGAAAGATCATCAAATGAGCTGTTGCTGCTGAAGCTTTCAGGACATTACATCATTAAAAAAAATGATGATTAAAAAAAAAAATTGGATAACAGTTGAAAGAATGTGTCTTAACTTCCTTCTTAGTAAACCAATGAAATAAAATATCAAACTGTGGCAATATGTGTGGCTTACAAGATAGTGCCTTTCAAAAGCTTCGACAGACGACAAAGCTTCTTTCAGCTTTTTGTACGGGCTCTGCAAACTGTTGACTGTGGAGGAAGACAAAGGAGATTTTAAAAACACATGCGGTTATTTATTCCCTTTCAAATAAGAGAGGCAGTGAAGAGTAAAGTCTAACCCTGAGGGTGCAGGCACACCATGGTGACTTAAGAGAGCTGCCATAGATCAAAGAGGCACTGCGCCTGTGTGTGCTGCACTGCAGAGACTACAACTAATAGCCATATTTTCAGGAACAGCCTGTACTTTTAATCTAAAACAAAGTGACAAACTGAAAAACATAAATAAATTAGGTGGTCATTACTGCCCAGCAAAGGTAGAATGTGAAAACTTACCAGTCTCAGGCCTCTCGTCCCCAAGCCCAGCCAGCAGATCTACAGTCCTGTTCAGGTCCTCAGAATTGGGTCCCTTTTTGGACACTAAGCCACAGAGTTCCCCCAGAGACTTCAGCTGCAGAACGCGGAGAGAACACTCATTGAAAAAAGGCCATTTTATGTTCATAATACCTACTTCTTGGTGTTTAAATTATTACATAAAAGGATAAGCAAATTTCTTCATTCTACAGAAATGGACTGCAAAGCATTGGCACAGATGTTTTGGAAAAATGCAGACAAGTAACCTTTTTAGTGCTCTTGTATGTAGAAACTTATTAAAGTATTGGCAGGGGGCGATGGCCTTCTACCCCTCAGCCTCCTAGCAGATACACCTATGGTATCAATTTGAAGCATTTGTGAGCTACTGCATTTAAAAACCTGCTGCCCCGTAGGCTGGCGACCTTACCCCTTCAGCCTTTTTTAGGGCTGAGGGGTAAAAACCGGGAAAGACTTGTGTTTTTAGGGTGATGCTGAACAGTGGAAAATTGCATGTGCGTGATACATTATTAAGCGTTCTTACAAGTTTGATAACAGACGAAGAACCAAACAACAGTAAAAAGCTACAGTGTTAGTTTGTCAGTATCAGTGTCAATGTTTATGGAGCTTTTCAACTTAAGAGCCCTAACAGATCTGTTGGAAGCTTAAAGGTGCTGCTAATGGGTTTCTTAAGTTAGTAAAGTCAAAGCTTAAAAAAGCAAGACTTTTTTTTTATTATTATTATTTGTTTATTTTGTGTGTGGTACCTTGTCTGTAGCATACGCCCAGAGACCAACAGTATGGGAGCAGTTTGCAGCTAACTGGGCTGGATCACAGCAGCCCTCGATCCTGTGCAGAACCTCCAAGCAGCTGAGAAACACCCAACAGTCCAGGGCTCCCTCAAGGACCTGCACCTGAGTAACATAAGAAAGCATTTTAATATTAGTAATGAAGTACAATGTGTAGAAAGAGAGGATGAAAATCCACTCATACCATTAGAAATGGTACGATCTGTGTTTATTACCTCCAGCAGGCGGAGCTCCTGTACACAGTTGTGGAGCAGCTCCAGCGCTCTCTGCGTGACCTCCCAGGGTCTTTGGAGGAAGATTAGTAAAGTGCACTGGCGAGAGAACAGGTAGCTTCTCAGGTCTAAGAGACTGGCCTCTCCACGCTGGATGCTGTCCCTCTTCTCCATGTCAATGGGTCGCCGAAGCAACAAGCCGCTCCAGTTACGCACTGGGGCGCAGAAGGAGCCGAGCCAGTTAGCAGTATCTGTGAAAGAAGCGGATTAGCATGACCAAAAACAAAACTAGCGCGTACCTTCGAAAATGGAAACAAAAATGCAAACAGTGTTTCTTTTAATTAACAGAGACAAACTGAAACAAAGCATAATAATGAGGTGATTACGTACCTCCCGCTCCAAAGTTAAGGACATACTGGGTAAAAAGAGCATCCAGCTCATCATACTGGACCAAGGCGTCCTCAAACTGCTGCAGCATTTCAAAAACAAAGGCCAGCTCCTCCTGCACAGACACACACATAAGACAAAACTGGAAATCAACACTTGGCTCCTGTAACCTTCTAGGACAGAGTTCGAGGACAGGATAACACACAGGCCTACATTCCAGCGCTTCTTTCCATGTACCTGGACCATGAAGTATTCACAGAAGCTCCAGCCCGGCTGGGTGCGCTTCTCTCGTAGTGTGCGCATTTCATCTTCGAAGCGGCCCAGGTTCTTGGTGAAGGACATGAGGAGGAGAGTTCGCAGCTTTAGCAGCAAGGAATTCCAGGATTCCTGAGATCGAGATGAGTCCTTCAGAGGATCAGACAGAACTACACACCTGGATGAAAAGACAAAAGTCTTTACTTACATAAGGAAGATTCAATCCACAAGGCAGCTTAGATTTAGCAAGCACTGATTACAGAAACTGCTTTGAGACAACATGTGAAAGAAAGCAATGAATTACTATTATTTCACGTTTTAAATCAAATTGAAAATGTTTTTGAATTAAGTGAATAAAATAAGTAAAATATAAAGGAGTCTGTGGGTTTCTAATTGTGAAATTCAACCTAATATTTCAGTTAAAATTGGCATTTGTAAATGTTACATTTTAACTCAGACTCTTCATGTCATTCATTTGGAAGTGGAAATCAGTAAACTGTAGCATCTAGAGATAACCTATACGATAGACTTTCAGAGAATGTCTCTAAATTCTAACATCGAGCACATTTACATCTGTTTTGTACATTGCAAGTGTAGAAATAACTTATAATACACTTTCTCTCCCTAGACTGCATCACAATCTGCATTCATCACTACCCACCGCTAGAGATTCACAAACTCTGTGTGTGTGTGTTTTGGGATAAAAAGAAAGGCTCTCATGACGTTTTTCAGAAACATAACATCAAACAATCGTTACAAAAATCAAATAATCATTTCAGACTTACACATCATATTTCAAATTACTCTGTAGAACAATTACCTTTGACAGTTACTCCAGAAAAAGAAGAAACTTGGGACTAATAAAGCATTTTAAAGGGAGTCAGTGTGTTACACATCATCACATCTTTCTAATTTCATCCAAATGAGTTTGTTTAAACTGGAGGAGCCTGCTAACCTATCACTCTGCTTGTTGCAGAAGTCACTGCGGATCTTGTCCACAATGGATGAGCGAGGCAGGATGTTTGTCTTGTTCTTCTTCTTGGTATCATTGGTCTCCACCACAATGATGACCCAGTCTGATGAGCCGTGGGTCCTCAGGCTGTTCTGCCAGCGCATCATGTCCTCCTTCACGGAGCTCTTATACATTTCTGTATCCTACAATAAAGCACATCATTTTGCTTAGTCAGGTTTTTTATGAAGACTTAGTACTGGGGAAAATTTGAGATACTTTTGCATTTGGCCTGCCAAAATATCAAGGAAAGCTGGTGCTGGTTTAAAAACAAGTAGTCATCAACCCAGACATTGATGTGATTTAGTTCAACTTATTTCATTTTTACCATGCAATTAATTACCTTTTTGCATAGTGGTATATATGCACATACGCCTGTTCAACTGCTCGTTAATGGAAATAACCACTCAGCCAATCGTATGGCAGCAACTCAATACATTTAGACACGGTTAAGACAACCTGCTGAAGCATCACAATAGGGAAGAAAGGTGACTTCAGTGATGTTGAATGAGGCATGGTAGTGAACCTAGTGAAAGTGGGCTCTCTGGTTGATGCTATAGGGCAGAATAGAATAGCCACAGAGTAACTCAAATAACCACTTATTAAAATCATGGTATGGAAAGCAGTTTGCTTAGAGAGACTAGAAAATAGAAGACTGGAAAAATGCTGCCTAGTCTGCTGAGTCTCGATTGTTGCTAAGATTCAGATACTAGTTGGTGGCAACAACACAAAAACACAGATCCGTCCTGCTTTGTATCAACAGTTTAGGCTGGTAATGGTATAACGGTGTGGGGGATGTCTTCTGAAACACTTTGGGCCCCTAATCATTGTTTAAATGCCACAGGCTGCCTGAGTATTGTTGCCAACCATCTCTATCCCTATGTAAGCACACTGTACAGTCTTCTGATGCTTCCAACAGGATAGCACACCATGTCACAAAACTTAAACTGGTTTTGGAACTTCACAATTTGTTCACTGGCCTCCACAGTCACCAGATCTCAATCCAATAGAGCACCTTTGGGATGTGGATGGAACGGGAGATTCACATCATGGCAGCCAACAAATCTGCAACAACTGTGTGACGCTATCATGCCAATATTCCAGAGTATTAGCAAGGTGTACCTGGGAAATATACAACATCCACACAATTGCAAATAGCTTATTTCTTTGCACATGTTTTTGGCTTGAGTATCATCACAGTGCACTATATACCTGTGGTTTATTCCATCCTAGATGTTGGCCAATTTTTTGCATTTTTTTTACATCATTGCCAAAACCACACCACAGCAGTACAAACCTATTAATTTTATTAGAGCTGTACTTTACATAATCAGGATCAATAAAATTTTAACTCATCAGATTGTAACTAAAGAGCAAATGAAGAAAAACATGCTTCCTCTTTAAGAGCATTTTGTACCCAGTGAGAATATTTCAACATCAAAGCATATCAGGAAACTGAAACTACAAAAAGAATGCTGGCCAGCAAGTTTATATTGACAATAACTAAGCCTCCGTATCTGTGGGGTACTGATGTGGATGTTGTGACTGGGATTTGCCGAGTGGCTTGCTCTAAATGAATCCTGCTCGAGGGTGGTGTTTGTTTTAAATTGGCTGGAAATGAGAAGAGGTGGGCTATAATATGATTAGTCAGTTATTATATAACAGTCACCCGCCAGAAAGAAAAAACTGAAGCCCTGGTATTACACAATGTTTTGGAAGTTAACTTTTAGTCAGTCAGGATCTATTTGTCCTAAAGTGACACAAGTTGACAGAAAATAACTCCACTAGCCTTTATGATATTTTATTCATTTATAAATAAAAAAAGGTTTTCTTTCTTTTAAAATGTAGCTATGGGATTCCCATATATTCACTTTTCAATTATAGTGGCAGATTACTTCTGCCTGACAGTCCTGTGACTGAAGAGGCTGACCTCACTAGACAAGAATGGCACTGCCTCCAACAGTCGGCTAATTGGTTGGCAGTTTTGTCATCCCAGAAGCTGAGTGTGCAGCTTAAATAAAATTGTTCAAAGTAAAGCCTGCCTTTTACATTACTCGCTTACAAAATGCAGATGTCTAATGTGCAGGAGGACACGCAGTACTTAGCCAGCATCCTCATTACCTCCATATTCAGCTTTGTTTCACTTGTTAGAACTTAGTTCTTCTTTCAAAAAAACAAACAAACAAGCAAGCAAACAAAATAAGCTTTTGAAAGTGTACTGCTTCTGTGTTTGGTTTCTGTACTAATAGTGACAAAGGACTGCTCAAGGAAACTGCAAAAGAAGTGCCTTGGGGTTTAAAATGCCTTTGTTTCTTTAGTTAAACAAATTAAGCAATTCCATTCATGTAGCGTGTGTGTGTGCTTGGACAGCAGCAAGTTGAATATCACATACATTATTCAACTTTTCATTAAGAGCTGAGCACCTTTGCAAGCATGACGCTTTGAGGAAAACCACTACAGTTCTGGAACACGAAATTAAGAAATGCTCTCAAATCAAAAGACCTTGCTCTTGAATAAAGATGGGACTAAACTCACACACACTTTGCAAAGCTGTTTGTCAAGGAGGCATTGGTTTGCTTGTTTTTACAAATAAGAAAGCATTCAAGTTTTACAAAGGCAGTCTTTAACGCAGGTACACTACACCCACAGTCCTTAGGAAATGTCATGAGTCATGAGCTGATGACTGCACTTCCTTAAACTAACCAACTGCTCAGTCAGCACCAGCAGCAGGTTCCTGCTTCTCTTGTTTTTCTCCAATCTGCTTTTGCTTCGCCGTTTATGTCAAGTTCAGTTTAGCCTGTTGGCTGCGGATGAGCGAAAGCCATCCGTGTAATAACAGATAATTGCTGAGAAAGGCTCTGCAAACGAGATTGATGATGGGTTTTTTAAAGCTTTGTGTTTATATGGAAAACAACATAAATGTGCCTGTCAGCCTGATGGATGTCACATTTCCACATCTTGCACACAGCCACCTTTCACCTCTTTTAAAAGGCCCACCTTTGAAAGTGTACCCACTGCATTGGTTTCTTCACAAACTGCTGGTAACATGATCACATAGCCACTTCTATTTTAACTCGCAGTTAAGACCCAGAGCTGCAATATTCACCTGAACGATAGGTGTGCAATACCGCCACATCAGCACTGACATACGAAGACAATAAGTGAAAACCAGAAGCAAAGACATAAGACCAAGTGTCATGTCGGTATAACGTCTGTACTGATACATAACTGTATGCTCATGTCTTCAACACAACTCAAGTGCAGTAGCACAGTGCGCTACGTTATAAAAATAGTGATGTGCGTGACCGGCAGAAGCAACACAAAAGCGGCAGCTTATGCCAGCGGATGCAACATCAGTTTCGTTGCACAGCATCATGCGAAAGGGGGTGAACAGTGAGCATAAAAGTGCCATTACCCAAAAGTATAAACACAACACTCATCCAGGCAGTCACATCCATCTTTAAACTCGCATGGATTAAACAAACTGTGCTTTATTACGACTCAACTACTCTCACTTCCTGTACAAAATGTGCCAACACCTTTCCAAATTTCGCTTGAACAGCAGCAACATAAGTCTTTATCTCTCTGTCAGACAGCTATTTGATAAAGGCGAGTTTACGGAGCTTTGAATCAACCTAAGGACCCCCAAAGACAGGCTAGAGAATACATGCTCAACCTGATCTGACAAGCAGAGCGTAATAAGATTGTGTATCTGTGTGTGCTTTGTACTCACACAGCAGTCAGTCCAGTAGATGTGGAGGAAGGGGAAGGTGAGAAGAGCCTTGTTGCCCTCCTTTGGGAGCAACTCCTCTTTAAACTGGACAAAATTAGCTTCAAGGAGGATCATTTTTGGTGCACGGCCATAAGTCCTGCACAAAAATGAAAGCAGAGCATCAGTATACAAACACAAGTTTACAATGACTACAGTTTATAGCACAAAATGTCATCTTTCTATCCAATGGATTCTTTTGCCATAAACCCAACCTAATAAACTCTAAAATATCCATGAAGACAGAGCATCATATCTTTAACTGTATCACCAGTAGAATCTGTCTTACTGATGTAATATGTACCTCACACTGTCTTTTCAAATATATCAGGAGGAAACAGAAGCAATATCTTAGAAATGGTATTACTACATGCAAGTTTCCATTTTGTCCTCAGAATTGTCGATGTGTCCGTATGTTTTCTGTTGGATGAAGATAAATGCTGCTTTGTTAACTTCCTGTTATAACAAAATGGGAAAATTAGATCAAGGATGTAAAAAGCCCCGCATCTTCACTCAATGTGGTTACCGTCACCACAAACAGATGGATAAACTGATTCTGGCCGAAGTCATAACGATAACAAAACCCTGAAGTGTTATATCCACGCAGTGCAGATAACAGCTCAGAAAAGACCATCAGAAGCTCTGCTTGCTATGCCAGCTCATAATATTTTTAATACACAATAATATTCACACTTTGCTTTCAAATGAAACATCACGTCTCAGAGAGAATTACATTATCACAGTTTGGTATTCCAGTCATTAAGGCAACTCTGGCAATTAATAATAAACCATCCAATATTACTAAGTACACCTCTGAGATCAGGTTAATGATGTCTAACCTCATCGTGTTTTTCTGTTGCTACACTTCATGCTCAGCCAAATCAACCAGTTTTTGTCTCTACTGCAGTTTAGCTGCACCTGTAAATGTCATTTATGGTTTATGATGAGCAGACCTCCTACTTCCTCTTTTAATTCTTTACCGAGTACACCTTTGCTTCCTCTAGAATGTCTCTCATTGTGCTCTGCTCCTGAGGTTTTTCTGTGTGATCAATAAATGTAATACAAATGTATTGTGTTGACTGTAATGTGCTGCTGGTGAAACACTGACCTGTGAAATTTGAAAGGAAAGAAGAAGAAGAAAAACAAACTCACCTCCTCCACTCCATTGGCTCTCTGGGAAGCTGTTGAGCCAATGAGGTATAAAGAGAAGTAAACAAGGCCTGATCTCCAGCACCTGAGACAAAAACAGGAAGACAAGGTGGGTTAAAAATTAGGTCATAGCAAAAAAAAAAAAAAAAAATGCAATAGTTCAAGGGGTGGTAATGGAATATTGTTGTTAAAAAAAATTCTCATGTCTTCTTGACAATAACAGTTTTCCCCAATCAGCATAAAGGGATGTCACACCTGAGTTAAAACAGAGTGAGCAGAGGCCTTATCCAGGTAACTTCAGGGTTAACCTTTCATTTTCTATTCTACGAAGATGATTCACTTCTTATTAGGGTAAATGGCCAAGGTAACCTATGATGTGACCTAACCTGCTCTGGAGCAGGTTGGGTTCCAGATTAGAGATCAACAAGTATGAAATCAACCAACCAACTCCCCAGAAAATAGCGTCACTATTCCTGGATGCTCCCTGGGTGGGAACAGTACGAGGGTGTAATATCTTTATGTTTCCCTGATGAGTATCAATAATCAATAATATAGATGTTTAGATGCTTTATTCTATGATTCTTGTTTTCTGTTGGCAGCAAACAATTTTACAATAATCAGTGTACAACAAGCATTAATATCTGATCCTAAAACAGGACACCTACACTGTACTTGCCGCTCGTATCAAATGTGCTTGTATAAAGTCTGAATTCTGTCTCTGTCTTTAACCTTTACTCTCAAACCCTTAAACAGCACAGACTCTGCATCTGAGAATAAAAACTAAATGCAGTTACTAGAACAAGGAACACACATCAAGAACGCCTGCTCAATAAATCAAATTAATTTCACTTTGATCTCCGACAAACTGAAGTGATTTCCACGTCTCCTTTATCAGCCTGTAATCTTTAATGTTTAAGCTGATCCAGTTTAAAGTTTCAGCGCTCTAATATGCAGCCACCAACAGCAGCGCTGAGAGCGCACTTAAGGATAAACTTATTAACTGGAACTAAAATCTGTATTTCATCTTTTCTTGCCTTTTTTACAACAGTCTTGCACTGTCTTACAGTCTTACTGTTATATTTCTATGTTTTGAACAACTTGATAACATTTCTGTTGTACCTGTCATAGGGATCATTTTGGCATTTTGGGTGGAAGAAAAGTCACATGATTCATCAAACACCTCCTTGTCAGATGCTGCCAACACCACTTTGATGTGAACACACAACACTGGGTTAACTTAGCCAATTGATAACCAACTTCATATGACCATTTATCCTGCTTGCCAGTGTCAGACAAGTGAAGCCAGATAAGGGGAAGACACTCAGGGTATTTTTAACTGACTTCGTAACATAGAGCCCAGCAGTAACACCAATAATAAAAATAATGACTGACCGAAAAAAATAAGAATTGGGAACAAAATGCAAAGTGATTTTTTTTTTGTATGAAAATATCAGAAATGCAGTAAACAATCACTGCACAATGTGACAAATGTTTTTTAACTTCAAATACCTTCAGAATCTGCAATAAAACCTCACAAGATGCAAACACAGTCAAGCTGTGATGATACTTTAATTTAGGGAAAATGTTGTCAAAGTTTTCGTCGGGCTAGTCTGGCAGCTACAACCTCCTGCAATGCACTCTTCTTCTATATCTGCTGCCTCCTGTTTAACAGCACTCTGGGTCTAAATGATGTCAAGGTTTTCAGAATAAAGCCTCCTCTGCTTCCACAACATCATTCTTGGGATTTCTACTTCTTTTTTATGTTTAAAACTGTCCAGGAGGCAACTGAACACAGCTCCAGACTAGACTATTAAACTACATAATATTAGGAGCGCAAATAGATTTTTTTAAACCCCTACTTCTCTCTTTTCTGCACAGCAAACGCCTGCTTCCAAAAAGCAATAGAAATAGCAATCAGTTACAATACAAGGGTATGTCCTAGCACAAGTGCTACTGTTGTGACAGAGATTTCTAGCCATCTACAGCTTATCATTAAACAAAAAGTAAAAGAAAAAAAGAATTCATTACAAAGCACATTCACTTTTATTCTAAAGACAGAGCTACTCAAACTAAGATATTTACACAACCAAAGTTTAACACTGTCAATCCTTGCTTTCATCACGGTGTCATCTGTAAATACAGTGTGGACTAGCCTTCACAGTCGCAGTCATTTTAACCCACACATGGCTCAACATCCGTAAAAGATTCAACTGACAGAAAGCAGAAAAAACTACAGATCAATCATTGGTAGTAAAGAAAGTGAATACCTAAAGCCAGGGATTTGAGTTAAACAGTCTATTTTTCTATGCAGTGCCAGTTGCTATAATAGAGCACATGATCAGCAATGCAAAAATAAAAGTGCAAAAACACGCATGCATCAGCACCTGTTATCATAGTGCATTGCCCTACACAGAGCCAGAATCAGCCATTGCTATTGGAAAAACAAACATCTGATCTTTTTCGCTACATGACTTGTTGTTCACACCCCACCTGTGATTACAAAAAAAAAAAAGAATCCCTCTCAGTCCTGCTGATACTGCTTTGATACAGAGCAGAGTAGAAAACTACAAAGAGAGTTGTGACTGTGACTATGACATAATGGTTCAGACACGCAGCTTTTAATTTAAGGCTCCTCTTTTTAGTCTTCTCTTCCATATGCCTCCTACACTCCATGAATCCACTTTTACCAGCGCTGACTGGTAGAGTCACCACTCCTGCAGAACAATGGTGTCCAATTTTAGAAATTATCAAGCTGTCATTCAAGGTAGATGTGTGGGTTTTGATGAACAGTGACTAAAGCACTTGTTTAAAGCTACACTGCAAAGAGGCCACAGCCAGTGAACCAGTGTGAAACCATGTTTTCTTTGAATACACTTGAAAAGTAAAAGGAAACCACATGGTTTCCCCTTTATGAAACAAAATGTAACCAAATATCCCACAAGGTCAGCACTTCAACGTCAGGTCAATTTGACTCTTTTGTGGCAGTCCTCGATGTCGCCAGCAGTTGTCCAGCAGACTAGAGATGGGGATAATAGTTACTGTTTTTTCTGCGGGGTGTGAACAGGAGGACCAGTCTAACCACCACTGGCAGCAGGTGGGGAACTGGTTCATGTACCACCATACTAGTGCTGGGCGATATGACGATATATATCGTGTGGACGATAGAAAAGTGTCTATCGTGCCATTTGTCTTCTATCGTTTCTATCCCGAATTTTACAAATTATTACATAAAATATATCATTAACCCTTTACAACCGGTCGGAGCAGGCACACTCCGTTTTCCCTAACTATTTTTAAATCCCTGTAGAACTGGAACCACGTAAGGTAGCGCAATAATGGGGTTTTTTTGCATATGAATCCGTAGGAGTTGTACTTGCATCTTATTCCATTAGCTTGCCCTAGGTCACGGTTTCCTTCCACATATAGCTTTGCAAAAATTGCATAAAAAGCACTTCCAGCAACAAAAACATAATATTCCAGAAACAGGCTTTGCCGATCCGATCAGCTGTTCATAACACTTCCTACTTGGAATATAAATCAGCGCGAACTATCGCATGTCCGCCATTACCTTTCCGAAACCGGAAGTGACGTCATTTTCGCGGAAAATGTAGTTTTTTAAGCTTCAAAGTCTATGTTGGTGTTTTTAAAAGTCATGTTTGACTTTATGCTCTTCTGTATCGTTTCTGGGATGCTTAGAAGTCAAATTACACTGTTGGAAATAGTTTATTTTGATGCACATGCTGGTTTTTTGCAAATTTGCATTTATTTATTTTCATTTTTCCTGTAGTATATAAAAATTTCTGTATCTCAAAAATAAAACTATGAAGACACTCAAAATAAATAAATGTAAAGATAAGCTCTGGCGGACTTGGTTCTATGGTAGGTCTTAAAGGGTTAAATAGCCTGTGCAAATATATTAGTGTTGTCTTCTCACTATACATACTCTTAACTTTATGCAAGAGAAAATAAAGTATAAAAAAAATGATATTTTTCGCAAAGAAACTCTGTCTTGTGGTTTAGCAACATGGTGCTGCTTTACATGCACCCGGATTTGCGACATGCTTTACAGTAACTCAAAACAAAGACTGCACCCTCTCCACTCGCTGTTTAAAGACTGCATACTTTCCAGATGACCACAGGTCAGGTGGTATATCGTGATATATATCGTTATCATGATATAAAATAATTCATATCGTGATAAATATTTTTTCCATATCGCCCAGCACTACACCATACCCTCCACATTCTGACCACACCAGAACGTATGCATGTGGATCTTGTTCACCCCAACAGTGCCACAAATATCGTCCAATTCTGCCGTTTCCTTTGCATCAGTGCCTAATACACTGAGTGAGGTACATTTGCAAAAGCACTCCTTAAATCGCTTTTAAACACACTATTTAAACTTCACTTTTCCACATCCAGCGTTAATTTTTTTTTCTTTTAGAGCTTTTCCTAAGCTTTATCAAACAGTTTCAGTCATTAAAACTAACTAAAAAGGTTTTGTTGCCTCTGCCCAAATAAAACCAAAATAAATACCAAGTGGAAAACAAAATTCAAAGCACTGAGGACACAAAGAGGTTAACCTAACTATTGTATCAAATACTAATATCTGTACGACTTCAATAATGTGCCTGTACCATCATCACAGTGACAAAATATGAACTGGTCATTCTAACAGTTCATGTCTTCCTGTATACTCTGTAATTTGGTCAATTTAGCACAAACAAGTCAGATTTGTTGTTCTAATCTGAAACCGCCATATTTAACTGTTGAAGTTCAGCATTTTATCACCCACATTGGGATACTGCAGTTGTTTGTGTTAGCTCAACAGTTCTTGATATACCCAGTGCAATGCAAACAATAATGAACTTTGGATGTTCACAAAAGCTGCTATTGAAGCTGCAAAGCAAACACCGGTCTGATGATCCTTGCATTGAGTTAGCTGCTCTCACACACTTGGCACATTGCTGCTCATCTACTACATAGACATACTCTGATGTATCCCTCCTCATCCCTAAATGTTGCTGAGCGAATCAATGTTTCATCATATGTTAATTCTGCTATCATCAAGAACACAACCACACACTATTTGAGTGGCATAAGCTCTGTGTAAATCAATGATCACACGGCCAGAGTAAACCAGAGTGTAACCCGAGGTCTCCACTTATGCACAATTACAATCACACACATGACACACAAACTGCGTTTTCAGTATCCAACTTAAGACAGTAAGTAATTTACACAGAAACCCTGACAATAAATCCTGCAACAGTACGGTGTCATTTTCATTTCATATTACATTTACTGTTAAGAACATTACTATCTCTAAGGCCTTAACTTCATATTTTATATCTGTAAAAGGACCTATTACTACAGAATGCAACCGTCTAGTGTAGGACACACGATAACCCCTATGGAACGACAAGGGATCCCTATATCCACACGCTGAGATCTACCTGCGATTTCGTTTTTGAACCCCAATGTCTGAACGTCAAAGTGTGCCACCAATGATTTTCATTCATAGTCCCATTTCCTAGAGCCTCTATCTACTCTTATACTGGGTCACGACACTAAAAATGGAGTGGCCTGCGAAATCAGATGAAGCTGGCACCCACCACAATTGTCGCTCCCTAAAATAATAACCCCACCAATGAAGCTTCTACCACACTCCACGGGATTTATGAATGGCAAACTGAGCCCAGCTCTCACACTTCACTGTGGCAGCTACTTTTCGAGCTCCTGACTGGGAAAACTGTGGCTGTATAGCAAGGAACAATATGATACCCCACTAAAACTGCAGCACCTGTCCGTGACGTTCTATCGTTAGCTGGGCCTGTTAATCAGTGCAGCTAGCTAAGAGACATACCGTCTTTCCTGAGAACATTTAACACGAACACGGCGCAGTATGCACGTCTAAAAATATTACAGCCTAACAGTTTGGAAATAAGCCATCCCCAATTGCTATGCACATAAGCAGCGACTACAAATTGGTTATTGTAAGGGTGACAGCTAGCTTAGCCAAAATAAGCTAATGAATGCAGCTAGCAAGGCTAGCTGTCAAGACCATAAAAAATAAAAGAGTGAACGTCTCCGTTTAACAAACACTCACATGTTACAATCGGCTTGTTTTCCATGGTATAGATGATTGGCTTTTCCTCTTGACCCGCCATATGTGTTAGCGATAGCACTCCATGAAAATGACATACAAACAGTGCTTTATTATTAGTAAGTGCTTATGTATGCAGTTGTGTTGAATCGATGGGGCCTGTGTCCCCACTGCGCTTCCGGGAAGTACGTAAGCCGTGCGTAATTAAAGGGCGAGCAGGCGCTTTTCGCATGGAGGGATATAAATGACAGGTTTGTCAGGAAGCCGGCATTTTTCTGTGGTGTGCTGTGCACCAATTTAAAGATGTGCGTGTCTTATAATATTATGAGGATGAGGATTGGAAAACTCCAGGAAGCCGTTGCGGTTTCTGGTCCTCTTCTTTGTTTTTCATTCGGGCGTAGTTTAGAGCAAGGATCTCACCACGCTACACTACAGCTGCACTTTGATAGATGGTGTTAACAGACGCAATTTAATCATAGGGACAATACATTAAAGGGATGCAAGAAAACGTCTGTAATTGCTGGTTAAATGTTTTATTTAAAATATTGGAATCTGCTGTCAGTAACCAATACATATTAAAAGGATCAAAGTGAACACACCTTTGACAACATGTCATGTATATTGCAAATTAATGAATTAAAAAGAAACAAACAAAGAAACCAAACTAATAAGACTATTTTATTGAAAACTGTATAAATATACTAAAGGGAGGGGGGGTTAACACCTTGATTTTCTTGATGATGACTTAGAAGGGAGGAATGCAATGCTGCCATCTAGGGAAACAAATATCCACTGCAGCGTTTCCTGATAATTTAAGTTTTTTAAAAATATTTGTTAGTATAAAAAAGTCAAACGCATATGGGAAAAACACAGTTCACATTTCTTTTCATTTTTTTTCTTAGTTTTTTGTTCATTTCTTCTACCTTTCAGCTTTCTTCCCCTTATCCTTTTCCTCTCTATGTTCTTTCCCTTCCTCAGATTCTCTCTTTCCACTTTTCGCTTCTTTCCCATTTTCAGGTTCAATCTCAGCTCCATCTCCTTTCTCAGGTCTGTCATCTCCTTGGATCTTCTCTCCATCATCTTCACTTTTATCTCCTTGATTATCTGGGTTTTTCGGCCCACATTTATCTCCCTCTACCACCCTTTCAGCATCTTCCTTTGTACTTTTAGTGCTCTCACCATCTCCCTCTTTGGTGACATCATTACTATCATCTCCATGTCCCTGTTTTTCCCCCTTCATATATGAGCCTTCTTCTTCCTCCTCCTCTCCCTCTGCCTCCTCTCGCTCCCATTCAGCCTCCCTACCCACACCTTGCCCTCTTCCCGGTGTTCTGTCTCTCTCTCCATCATCTTCTGGCAGCTGAGTCTCCAATTCTGAAACTTCCAGCTCCAGCTGCACCACCCTGGCCTGCATTTTGCGGTTGCTCGATTCCAATTCCATCATTAGTCGAGCTAATTTAGTTTGCAGAACCTCCAAGTTGCTCTCTAGTCTTTTTATCTTGGTTTCCACTTTCTCTCCCTCCCCTTCCTCTTTCTCCCCACTCTCCTCCAACATGCCCATTTTAGTGAGGATCTGTCGGCCTTTCTCCTCCAGGTGACGTTTGGCTGCAGGGAACTCCGATAATACATCTGTCAGGTCTTCTTTGGACAAGCTGAAGAGATCAGAGTACCCAATGCTTCGGATGTTGGCAGTCCTGCGGTTGCCTGACTTGTTACCTGTAATAAAAGAGAATGATATTTCTGTAAAAAACCTGACACACCTAAAAATATTTAAGGATGTTACCGACATTTGTTGGTTTATTCAAGACTTTTAAAACCAGCCAATCATTCTTGTTTTGGTCTTAGGAAATAAGGTTAATTGAATATACACTATACACTATATACACTATATTGCAATCCATGCAAATCATTGAATTCAGATGTTCCAATCACTTCCACAGCCACAGGTGTATAATATCAAACATCTAGGCATGCAGAATGCTTCTACAAACATTTGTCAAAGAATTTGTTGCTCTCAGCAGCTCAGTGAATTCCAGCATGGTACCGTGATAGAATACCACCAGTGCAACAAGTCCAGTTGTGAAATTTCCTCAATGCAATGTAGATGTAGATGCAATGTGGAATGGGTTCTATGGCCGAGCTGCTGCATCCAAACCTTACATCATCATCAAGTCTTGGATGCAGTGGTGTAAAACATGCACCACTAGATCCTAGAGCAGTGAAGATGTGTTCTATAAAGTGGCGTATTATGCTTCTCCATCTGTTTTTGGCAGTTGCCAGGGGAACAGTACTTGTCTGAGTGCACTGTTCCAAGTGTAAAGTTTAGTGGAGTGGGGATTGTGGTGTTGAGTTGTTTCTCAGGAGTTGGACTCAGCACTTAGCTCGAGTGAAAGAAACTCTTAATGCTTCAGCATACAAAAATATTTTGGACAATTTCATGCTCCCAACTCTGTGGGAATATTTTGGGGATGGGTCCTTCCTGTTCCTACGTGACTGGACACCAGTCTTCAAAGCAAATTCCAAGGGACTGCAGTTAAAAAATAGCCACCTGATATACAGTTGTCTTCATCAGTGTGTAGTAGTATATAAAGGAAACAAATAAAGAAAAATAGTAAAAGAAAGTAGTGATAATCATCCAAGTCCATAATAAGTTTTGAATGTGAAAAAAAGAAAAATCCAACTGACAGCTTCAACTAAACCAATCATAGAGTAGGAATTATAGATGCTCCCAAAAATACCTTTGCACATACCAAAAAGTTTAAACTGTAAATAAAAAAACAGAATATAATAATTTGTAAATCTTATAAACCAATATTCTATTCACAATAGCGTTTCAAAATGATGTTAGCATAAAATTGTGGACCCTTTGAAAATCTTATCATCTATATCTGGTCTCCTCAGTTCCCAGATGTTTATAGACTGTCGTTAACAGAAGAGGGATGTTACAGAGTGTCAAACATGGCCCTGTCCCAACTTTATAGATGTATTGCTGCTATCAAATTCAAAATGAGCTAAAGTCTTTCTTAAAATGTTGCATTTTCTCAGGTTAAACAGGATACATTCTCTATATTCTATTCGATATACAATATGGGGATTTACATTGACTTTTACGCCATGTCCCAACTTTTTTGGACCTGGGGTTGTATGTATGTTATGGTGTTATGGACATTTCTACAGATTTTTGCAAATTTGTAAAAACTGTAATTCAGCACAACCACGTGAAATTAAACGTGTTTGCTTTCTTCATACACCAACATTCCAGAATCCAATTATACACTTTTAGATGCCTTCAGAAGCAATTTTCTTTCATCTGTGTCATCTTCTTGTGAAAACTCTGAACAGAATTATAGGTTCCACCTTAAATTTCAGCTGTACTACAATTAAAAAACTCTTAGTATAATTGGTATTTTAGTCGTAATTCTTCACTTTAAATGTGCAGAAATCATGTTTCCTCCTTTTATAGAGAATACCTGTCTGTTTCAAGCATCTCTAATAGTCTGGAAGAATACTTTTACCATTGTTGAGACTAAGTCTTGGTTTTATTTTTTAGACAACTGAAGAAAAAGAGCTGGCCTGCTTCTTGTCCGTGTGTCTCTTCACCAGCTAAACAAATTCACTTGTAAGAGCATGCCCAAATCACTTAACATACCTTTGATGTTAAGGATACTAATTTCCCCAAAGAAATTCCCATCACTCAGCACAGCAAATTCTGTAACCCCATCATCTGCCACAACTGCCAATTTTCCTTCTTTGATGATGTACATTTCATGGCCCACATCTCCTTTCCTGCAGACGTACTCTCCAGGACTGAACACCTACAAGATAAATAAAGAGCAGCTGAGACTTCATCAGCCTCAAAGTATTGTTTTATTCCAAAAGCATTGCCAAGGTAAAACAACAACAGCGTTAAATTCGGATCTGCAAGATAACAATAAGCTACTGAACCACATTCCACAGAGAGCAGGTGCCATTCAGTTTAGTTGTGTGCTCTATAAACAAATTAGTGACTATAAGTTACAAACACAAACACAGCTTTGTCAGCTTTCTGACCTGAGGTGTTAGTTTGAGAACCAGCTCCTCCAGCAGACTTCTGTCGCAGTTCTGGAAGATGGTGACTTTGGAGAGTGTGCGAAGATGAACGCTGACCGCAATCTCCGTCCTCATATGTAGAGGCAGCTGCTCCAGGATTTCATTTTCTCGCATGATCTTCTTGTTGATATAAAGATGCTGGTACCAGTTATTGATACGCTCTCGAAGCTCCTTGCTAATGTGATGACTACGCAGGTATGCCTTTACCTGAAAGAAGGAAAGAAAAACTTGATTTTCTATAAATGTTAGCTAAAGAAAGCTATCAGACACAATCTTCGTTATTAAAATTCCTTTTCAGTAAGCTTGGCTCTTCCATCAGCTTACCAGCTCATGGTTAGGGAAGAAGACGTTATCGCGATCTCTTAGGCTTGTGATGACATTACCGACATTGCCAACAATTGACGCAAACACCAACACAGCAATGAGCAAGTCTGCGATCATAAACAAGAACTCCTCTTCCCTTTCTGGCTGGGGGATGTCTCCCACCGTGGTTAAAATCTGTGAGGAAAACCAGAAGCAGTAAAAGTACTGACGTCGCATGGAGCCAAACTCTGTGTCGGTGATATTAGGGTAGACCCAAAGATCACTTCCAAAGCCGAGGTTGCTGGACAGCGCAAAGTACAGACAGGTATTCCAGTGGATAAGCACAAAGATGTAGATCATGAGCTTGGCGATGCGGAAGGTGTTGGGGTAGGAGGTTCTTGTCTCCATGCGATCCAAGGCCTCGTTGAGTCGTGGGATACGCAAAAGGCGGTTGATTCTGACCAGAGGAGTTTGGATGCCGAATGCAAAATACAGGAAGTCGAAAGGAAGAATGGAAGCCAGGTCCCAGAGGAAATGTTTAGAGCGCAGGTAGCGCTTCCTCAACTGAATCAGGTCTTTGACCAGGATGCCCTGATCCAAGTAACCTGAAGAGGCAAAAACAGTGTTTAATGAAGCCCAGAATACTCATCATATAGTGATATAATTTATCAATACACAGGTTGGCTCTAACTATTAGAAAGCATCCAAATGACTTTTCCTCATTATAGCCATAGCTATAGCTGCCACATGAATAGAAAGCAGCTAGGGAAAAAAGACTGTCACATTTAATATGATAAAGGGTTATGTAAAACTTGCACGTGACAAAAGTACGTTGGAATTTGAACTCCCACTGTAAACCGACAGAATTACCAGTGTGAAGAGTGATGATCATATCAATCATATACATGAGGTCTGACACATAGTCCAGAGTAAGCCACACAGGGAGGTAGCTCAGTGCTATCATAGTGAAACAAGTCCTGAAAAACACAAGCATTGCTTCAGAAAATGTCCTATCATGCACTGTTGTTATATGCTTAGGAATGATTACCATTTGCAAACATACCACACTGCACTAATTTACCTCAAAATGATGATTACCCAGTTGTAAACGATGGGTAGTGTCATGACCTGTATCCAGACATAATAAAACTGCTCAGCTGGATCAACAATGAACTCGTTCCAGCTGAGAAATGTTGAAGAAGTGAAAGAAGAGAAGAACAGAGTCACATAAATATTATGATTCGAGACTTGTCATAGTCATATTTTATCCAAAGCATTACTTGTGACAGGAAAATTTATTAGGATTTTTCACTGTGAAATATTTGCCAAAACAGGAGCCCAAACAAACAATGAAAGACTCTTGTCATGAATAAATGATATTATATCTGATCTAATTTGTGTTTATTATCTCAAACAGGTCAAATGTTTTAAATCTTAATAATTAGAAACATGTTGTCATTCTACATCTCTAGCTGCCTAACTGAATAACAGCCTTGTTGTTGTTGTTGTATCACAGCTGCACTTTTCTTTTTGCAAAAAGATTCAGCTTAATCAATGATACTTACTTAAATTTCAAAATTATGCCCAGGAAAGTGTTATGTTTTCCCTTATCCTTGACACCATCTTGTCCTTCCACACTGGCTTTCTGCCCCTGTTGCCGCCTAAACAGCCTCTGCCATCGGTTCCCTCTGATACTAACATCACCTGTTATATCCATTTTCCAAACATCGGCCTTAAATTAACGTATTTTTTAGCCAAGTACTGCTCATGATGAAGAGGAACACACAGGCACCACTGTGGAGTCCACCTAACAACAACCCAGGTCTACCTGATCACTGCCTGGTGATGCTGGTCTCTATGGAGGGAAACCATAACAGATGTCATGTGTCTTCTGGGAATTCTTAACTCTCTTGGAAAACCAGAGCAGGCTTTCTCTTTAAAATTCAGACACAGCAAACACTGACAAGATTATAGAGCCCAAACTACAGAGAAGATGTCACTGTCTGTCAATAAATGAATACCACATTTTGCACATACAAGACAGACACAATAAGGTATGGATTTTTTTAATATCCCCTTCTTTAATATTTAAATGTTTCAGCGTGACAATTTTAGCTCAGGATGTGAAATTGAAAAACATGAATTGAAAACACTGACGAGTGAAATAATTTACATCTCAGGAGGTTAATTGAACGTTACATGAAAACATCTCAGCTCTTCTGACCAAATGTTAAATGTACTATTTGATAACCAGTGTATTTTCCTGATTTTAACTGCTTTGCTGATGAATCTGATGTCTGAGCACTCCGCAGCTACAAATGCAGAAACCAAACCAAAACAAACAATTGTAGGACAGAATATGAAGCGGTATATCGGCAGCTGCTTGTTGTGAAAATACATTTTTCACCACCCACAAGTCAGAATTCTGGTTTATTATCTTAAATTTGACGTGATTATTGAGATTGTTTAATTTTTGGCATCTTCTTCTAATATTGTAAAGTCTTTAGCCTACAATATAATTGGAGTGAAATAAATTTTGAAATACTCAACTTAAAATGTTGACATAATAATACAAAATTAACACTTATGAATGGTTTTTCTTTTTCCCCAGTGGTAAAAACTTCCATACATTTCTGTATTTGCTATGTGGATTTGCTTTCCATGTTTCCATGTTTAAGCTACGCTGTTTTATTTGACTGCTGCGGGTCTTTACGTTTAGATAAGCTCTCCTTATTTGCCTGTGCTTAGTTTATTTGCATGGCTTTTCTGAAGGTGCATTAACTGGAGCTTTCAGGTCCACTGATAAAAACAGTTATCCGACTTAGAGGTGAGGACTGCAAACTAACTCCAAGGTCAAAAATGGTGCCAAGCAATTTTTCACAAGTTTCAGCTTTGTGCATTGTGTTTAGCACGCAGTGTGTATAATCTGGGCACTTTAAAGCCCTCATACAGCTGTGCGAGGCAGCGTCGCTGTGAGTCAGAGAAGACGTGTGGGCGGAGTTAAAGTAAGATGGCTGCGGGAAAGCGAAGAGTGTTTGAGAAACCGTCAAATGGGATGTTTATCTGTTGCTAACAGGATGCACAGCAGCCTCAGTGAAGGAGTGGTTAATTTCTTAGCGTCCCCGACTCACTGTGGTCTGTCTTGCCGGTTGTCTTTTGGTCGCCTCCTATCTTGTAATCGCTTACTGCTCTGACATTGTGGAATTCATCAGCAGCTAGTCGCTAGCAGCATACCAGCGCTAACTTACTAGCAGCCAGCTAGCAGGTAGCTGCCCAAGGAAAACACCACCTCGCAGCAACTGTTGAGACTCACACAAGGTAGGCAGATTCTCGATGACCTCATAGTGAAGTTCAACAGCACGACAAATAGATAAATTAACTATATGCGTTGCTGGCATTTCTAAGGTAGCTGATTATATTTGCAGTGTCAATTAGCTTGGTCCTCCGTCTTGCATTTGAAATACATTGTTGTTTTCTGTCGAACCACAGCGTAAGGAGCCTCGGCTGGCTGGAGTGAGATGTAGTGCAGAAAAGCTCAAGTGCTGCTAAGTCATGACAAACTAACCGGTTTAGGGGAAAGGGCGTAGTATTTGATGTGTGCACTGTATATGCTCTAGCAGTCTGTCAGATTGAACGGGACACATGACCCCCCAATACTGCAGTGATTGATGATTTATGTTGTGATCTTACCTGTGAACTTTGAATTAGATCTGTGGACTGTGTTGGACTTTGGAATTATAACTACACAACTCTAATAACCTGTCACTTCTGTGCCCAGAATAACTAGTAGATCACCGATCTCGAATAAGCCACATAAATGCATATCACATCAACAGATTAAATCATGGTTGAATATAAAAGCCTTGTTCATTAATCACTTAAATTTGTCTGTTTGAAAAGGTACACTCTTGTTTATCTTTATTCACTGGGTTTAGATAATAATTTCACCATCTTAACAGAAAGTTAACTTGTAACTCTTTTCAGACACATCTTTCAGCCTTCCAAGAGTAAGAATAAAATTGCGGTTTTCAGATAAAGAGAAGAGCATCGGTAACGACTTCAGTTTTTAGCTTTTTGGGTTATTTTCAAGCAAAATGTACCAGATTCTGCTCGATTTAGCGTCCCAGACGTGAACATTTACTGGTGCTATAGCTTCAGTGTTGGATGATTACTTAAATTTGATCTAGAGAGGAGTTAATATAAGTGTGCAACCTTGGGGCAGGAAATATGTGATTTAAAAAAAACAGATGAATCAGTATTAGAAAATAAGTATACGCTCCTCCAGGTGTCTTATTAGTTAGTCTGCACTGTTAGAATAGCTTTGGATTATTCACAGGAAAACCACGTTCATATATTATTTCATATATTATTATACAGAAAAAAACGATGGTGGTTGCAGACTGAAAATATTCTTTTGTTTCTACAGCCTGATTCATGTATTGATTTAATGATATTTGCCTGTCATAGTTAAAGATATGGGACTATATGTTTTTCTGATATGCGCTGATGCTTTTTGCAGAAAAAGCAGTGGCAGAGGCACGAGTGTGCATCATAGCTGAGCCGCTGATGAGGAAGAGTCAAGCGGTTGTTTAATTATAAGTTGTTAACTAGTTAGTACATTGCAGGAAAGTTGATAAACAATGACTAATCGTTTTCTTTTTTGTTCCATAAAACCCTGTTCCAGCTGTCCTGTAACCCAAGCTTATTACAACCTTATCATGTAATCAACAAGTCGATCGTCACAGCTACTACAACATAACCTCAGTGTTTGTTTTAAAGATTCAAGATGAGTGTTTCTGCCATTGCCACCTTGGTTGCAAAATGACAAAAAAAACAAACAAAACCCCAGATGATGAGGAAGGGCTGGTCTGACTGTGAAATTGTGTGGCTAACAACTTGTCAGTCACAAGTCATTATCTAGTGAGTGTGCAGTTTTGTGGCATGGACAGGCCTCCATCTTTGAAATACGGTATGAACAGGACTTTATTTTAACCTAAATGTATAACTGACCCCATAAACTTATCAGCAAACTGTTTACACTGTTGAGACAGAAAGCCGTTTTTGTGTAGTCTTCTACGGGACTGGAAGTCTTTTTTCAACCACAGCTATCGCCATCTGGTGGCCTTCAGATAGAATGCATTTTTAAGGCCTCCCATATTGGCTTAATTTTGGCCACATGGAAGCTACATCCATCTTTTATATTGTTTATGACTCTTTGACATCCTTCCTCTTCTTCTTCAGCATGTAAGGATAGAGAAAAAACACTTGTAGGTGTATGCCGCCCTTTTCAGTTCCAGATGAATTGCTGTCTTGGCACATACACCACCTACAGAACCACTGGTACTTAAACCAACAAAAAGTACTGTTGTGTTGCCGCTGACATCCTTAAGTCATCGTGTCTTGACTATGATTGCTCACTGCTTGTGTCACAGATGTTATCAGTAACTATCATCAGTCCTCGTGGATATGAGTAGACATGGAGAATTTCTGGTTAAGGCAGGGGTGGCTCTAAGTTTTTCACATAAATACTTTTAGTCAGTCTAAAATAGGTCTTGACCTTTAGACTTTGCATTATGAGACTGTAGCAGTCAAGACTGCTTTGGTGTTCTTCATGACTAAGCTTTGACAAATACTTCTCTTTATGAAGGCAGCCTCCCTCCAGTGGAATGTCTAGTTGAACTTTGAAACATTTTATGATTCTGTGTGACCTGAAATAAAACTAAAGCTGAATGGCCATATACTGTATTTTCTACTTCCTGCACATCGGGGTCAGAAAGTTTTGAAATGCTGGTGCGTAAGATAATCATCTTATTTTTATTCTCGTCATGAATTTATGCATTTGAAGCAGTTTTCAAGCAGTGTCATTAAGTTTGAATCAGATGTTAAGGAACAGTGAATCATTAAAAAAGTATGGACTATAGTAACCCATCTTTTCCATTGTTGTTTGTGTGTAAATACTTTGTATCAGCGGAGCGAAGGGAAAAAAAAGAGAAGCATTTGAGCCTTATTGATTTAGGGAAGTTGAGCATGACGTTGGTAGACCTCTTACTTGCGTGTGATCCAAGTCCAGTTCATGTGATGTTGGTCCACATCATGTGGCCACAATAACAAATGTTTGAAATCTACTTTAACATTTATGTATCTCAGTTAAAGTGAACTTACTAATTTATCAAGCCTAAGGGAAGTATCCATAGGAAATACATACAGTACTGTGCAAAAGTCTTGAGCCAGGATTCATTTCTTTACATTTTGCTTCCAAGGAGTCAGACTTTCTTAAGATCTTTTGAAGTTTTTCTTTGGACTTTGGCTGCTTTTTCACCTTTTTTCAGTCCAGACCATTCAAGGATTAAACAAAGCACTTAACTCAAAGGATAAACTAGTGTTACACACCAAAAACAATGGGGGGGGGGGGGGGGGGGGGGAATAAAATTGTTACTTTATTACTAGCAGCTTGTCACATAAACACATAATCTGTTCCAATTTCCAGAGCTGAATCTATGAAAAGTGCCAATGATAACACAGTTCAACAGGTATAGCATTTTTTGCACCAACAAGGAGATTTCAGAAGAGCTATTGGTTGAAAACTTAGCATATGTTGGCTTGGTAAATGTGTCAAATGCACTGGACATCTGGAGGAACAGCTTAACTATCTGCAGAAAATGAACAGTAAGTCATTATAAATGGTGGTGGAGGGGGTGGGGGTATCCAAAGACCTAACACAGGACCTGAGTGATGCATCTGGCGCTTCAGTTGATACATCTACTGTTTGCTGAAGCCTCATCAGAAATGGTCTCAGTGGAAAGGTGGCTGTCAAGAAGTTATTCCTAAGGAAGGGAAAGGGGGAGAGAACACTAAGGTATATCAATTACACAAGAACAGGACTGAAAATGTATGGCAACAGATCTGATGGAGCGATGAATCCAAATTTGGAGTTTTGGTCAAATTGTTGTTAGGGGTGCTCAATGTAGTCTCAACATTATATAACAATTTTTCAAGGAAATTTGCAACAGCGATATTTTTGCTCACATATATAATAAAAACAAAACAAAACCCAGAACAATTTTTTTTAATGGTGATTGCAGTTCACAGTAGTGCTGGGCGATATGACGATATATATCGTGTGGACGATAGAAAAGTGTCTATCGTGCCATTTGTCTTCTATCGTTTCTAACCCGAATTTTACAAATTATTACATAAAATATATCAATAACCCTTTACAACTGGTCAGAGCAGGCTCACTCCGTTTTCCCTAACTATTTTTAAATCCCTGTAGAACTGTAACCACGTAAGGTAGTGCAATAATGTTTTTTTTTTTTGCATATGAAACCGTAGGGGTTGTACTTGCATCTTATTCCATTAGCTTGCCCTAGGTCACGGTTTTCTTCCACATATAGCTTTGCAAAAATTGCATAAAAAGCACTTCCAGCAACAAAAACATAATATTCCAGAAACAGGCTTTGCCGATCCCATCAGCTGTTCATAACACTTCCTAGTTGGAATATAAGTCAGCGCAACTATCGCATGTCCGCCATTACCTGTCCGAAACCGGAAGTGACGTCACTTTCGCGGAAAATGTAGTTTTTTAAGCTTCAAAGTCTATGTTGGTGTTTTTAAAAGTCATGTTTGACTTTATGCTCTTCTGTATCGTTTCTGGGATGCTTAGAAGTCAAATTACACTGTTGGAAATAGTTTATTTTGATGCACATGCTGTTTTTTTGCAAATTTGCATTTATTTATTTTCATTTATATATAAAAATTTGTGTATCTCAAAAATAAAACTATGAAGACACTCAAAATAAATAAATGTAAAGATAAGCTCTGGCGGACTTGGTTCTATGGTAGGTCTTAAAGGGTTAAATAGCCTGTGCAAATATATTAGTGTTGTCTTCTCACTATACATACTCTGAACTTTATGCAAGAGAAAATAAAGTATAAAAAAATGATATTTTTCGCAAAGAAACTGTCTTGTAGTTTAGCAACATGGTGCTGCTTTACATGCACCCGGATTTGCGACATACTTTACAGTAACTCAAAACAAAGACTGCACCCTCTCCACTCGCTGTTTACAGACTGCATACTTTTCAGATGACCACAGGTCAGGTGGTATATCGTGATATATATCGTTATCGTGATATAAAATAATTCATATCGTGATAAATATTTTTTCCATATCGCCCAGCACTAGTTCACAGTATGCTGACATTTGGGAGTCCTTATATTGATACTATCATAAGCATAAATATTAGCATGAATCCGTAGTAATGGTCTACAGACATCTGTAAAACACTGTGGAGGCTCTGGCATGGTTTGGGACTGTGTGTGATTGTCAGTAACTTTGTTTTTCAGCATAACAGTGATCCCGAACACAATGCTAATGCAGTAAAAGCATACCTGGATAGAAAAACGCACAATGGAAAACTATCAGTCATGGACTGACCCCTCCAGAGTCTGCCTCAACATCTCTCAAGCAATGCGGGATCATCTTGACAGAGATCTAATTAAAAGGCACTCAAAGAAAAGCTTGAATGCACTTCTAGAAGCCTGGAAGACTATTGCTGAAGATAACTTGAAGAAGATAACTTGAAGAAATCATGCAAGAGTTGCCCAGGAGGGTTCAGGCTATGTTGACGAATAAAGGTTGTAATGCCAAACACTGTCTTTCAAGCTTGTTACAATTCTGTAAACTCTTTTTGCTTTATATACTGTATTTCCATGTATGTTTAGATGTTTCAATAAATCGCTGCACCTATTTGTCATTTTCTTAGCAAAATGGAAAGAAATGAGGGGTGGGTCAAGACATTTGCACAGCGCTGTATATGCAAGAGTCAATAGTGTTGATATTTACACTTTAAGTCCGAGAGCCAAAAGTTCTGCACTGTAGGTTTGCTCAACAGTAAAAGAACAAACATCCTCCTCCCCCCTCCCTTCCAGCAGCAAAATCCATCATTAACCATCTGTTCAGTTATTTCTCACTAATCCTTACAATAAATCACTAAGTGCACTACTTCCTGGCAGATATTTTTGGAGCTATTCTGATGGCACTGAAGGAAAATATCGAATATCCCACTTACTGGCGGAGTGCATTTTATACCATTCAACCTCTTGTTCTTAACCAGTTGAGGAAACCGAATACAGCACAACCTGATTACTTGCATGCATGTAAAAGCACGGAAAGGGCTTCTTTCTATTGGATGACTTAAGACAGCAGAATGACATTTACAGGGTGGGCCATTTATATGGATAGACCGTAATAACATGGGAATGGTTGGTGATATTAAAGTCCTGTTTGTGGCACATTAGTATATGTGAGGGGGCAAACTCCTCAAGATGGGTGGTGACCATGGTGGCCATTTAGAAGTCGGCCATCTTGGATACAACTTTTGTTTTTTCAATAGGAAGAGGGCCATGTGACACATCAAACTTATTGGTAATGTCACAAGAAAAACAATGGTGTGCTTGGTTTCAACGTAACTTTATTCTTTCATGAGTTACTTACAAGTTTCTGACCACTTATAAAATGTGTTCAATGTGCTGCCCATTGTGCTGGATTGTCAATGCACCTTCTTCTCCCACTGATAGCAACACCGCAGGAGAAATGCCAGCACAGGCATCCAGTATCCGTAGTTTCAGGTGCTGCACATCTCGTATCTTCACACCATAGACAAATACCTTCAGATGACCCCAAAGATAAAAGTCTAAGGGGGTCAGATCGGGAGACCTTGGGGGCCATTCAACTGGCCTACGACGACCAATCCACTTTCCAGGAAACTGTTCATCTAGGAATGCTCGGACCTGGCACCCATAATGTGGTAGTGCACCATCTTGCTGGAAAAACTCAGGGAACGTGCCAGCTTCAGTGCATAAAGAGGGAAACACATCATCATGTAGCAATTTCAAATATCCAGTGGCCTTGAGGTTTCCATTGATGAAGAATGGACCCACTATCGTTGTACCCCATATACCACACCAAACCATCACTTTTGTTGTTCCAACAGTCTTGGAGGGATCCATCCAGTGTGGGTTAGTGTCAGACCAGTAGCGGTGGTTTTGTTTGTTAACTTCACCATTCACATAAAAGTTTGCCTCATCACTGAACAAAATCTTCTGCGTGAACTGAGGGTCCTGTTCCAATTTTTGTTTTGCCCATTCTGCAAATTCTGTGCGCCGATCTGGGTCATCCTCGTTGAGATGCTGCAGTAGCTGGAGTTTGTAAGGGTGCCATTTGTGAGTAGCTAATATCTGCCGAAGGGATGTTCGACTAATGCCACTCTCCAGTGAGATGCGGCGAGTGCTACGCTGTGGGCTCTTGCTGAATGAAGCTAGGACAGCCACTGATGTTTCTTCATTAGTGACAGTTTTCTTGCGTCCACATTTTGGCAAATCCAACACTGAACCAGTTTCACGAAACTTAGCAAGCAGTTTGCTAACTGTAGCATGGGAGATGGGTGGTCTCGTAGGGTGTCTTGCATTGAAATCTGCTGCAATGACCCGGTTACTGCGTTCACCAGATATCAACACAATTTCGATCCACTCCTCACGTGTTAACCTCTTCGACATGTCAATGGCTGTGAACAAAGAGAGACTTGTAAATAACTCATGAAAGAATAAAGTTACGTTGAAACCAAGCACACCATTGTTTTTCTTGTGACATTACCAATAAGTTTGATATGTCACATGGCCCTCTTCCTATTGAAAAAAACAAAAGTTGTATCCAAGATGGCCGACTTATAAATGGCCAACATGGTCACCACCCATCTTCAGGAGTTCGCCCCCTCACATATACTAATGTGCCACAAACAGGACTTTATTATCACCAACCATTCCCATGTTATTACGGTGTATCCATATAAATGGCCCACCCTGTAGATTAAGGATATTGATAAGGGATTTAACAAATTAAGCAGAATTGCTACCATAGAGAAAAGAAAATGGCGCCACGAATCACGCTTTTCCATCTGGCAGTCTAGTGGATGAGTGAGTTTGGTGGTTGCCAGGAAAAAGGTATCGTATTTTTCAGACCATAAGGTGCACCACATTTTAAGGCACACCGTCGATGAACGGGTCTGTTTTCATACATAAGGCGCACCGGATTATAAGGCGCATTAAGTGAAACAAAACAGTCAGATAAGTCAAACTTTATTCAACTCATTCTTCTTGCTTCCTCCAATTCTGTACTATTGATTCATTAATGTTGAATTCTCTCGCAGCGGCTCTATTCCCATGTTGTTGCAGTATATTAATGACTAACCTCGTATTGTGGATGGATTATCTCAGTTGTTCTCCTAACTGAAGTTTGGTCCGTTTACAGCATCCTGCCATGCGATTGCATTTGTCCCAAACTATCGGGAAACCTCACGTTAACTTTGATCGAGTGGAAAAAAGTTAGCATTCATCCTCCACTGTGTTTATGTTATGCTAACATAGCTGTGTCGCTAGCGATCACGTAACACGTCATTATATAACAGCTAGCCCAACTTCAGTAACCCTACAAACGTCACTGCTGTTTAGTTTTCAGTCTTCATTTATGTTGGAAGTGATAGCAGAGCTGTACATTTTCATTTTTTCACAAATCACTGTGGTTTTTTTTTTTTTTTTTTTAGAAAATGAAAGGATTTTAAGTGCGCCTTATAGCCCGAAAAATACGGTACTTGCCGTACTGCATTGTGCCAAATGTAAAGTGTGGCGGACGGGTGGAATTATGGCGTGGGGATGTTTTTCACCCCCTTTACTTCCAGTAAAAGGAAATCTTGATGTTTTGCATACCAAGACATTTTGGACAATTTCATGCTCCTAACTTTGTGGGAATATTTTGGGGATGGGTCCTTGCTGTTCCTACTTGACTGCGTCGCAGTGCACAAAGCAAGGTTGATAAAGAAATGGATGAGCGGTGTGGAAGTGTGAGTGTGGAAGAACTTGACTGATCTGCACAAAAACCTGAACTCAACCCAAAAGAACACCTTTGGGATGAATTAGAGCAGAGACTGTGAGCCAGGCCCTATTGTCCAACATCAGTGTCTGACCTCACAACTTTTATTCTGGAAGAATGGTCAAATAAGCACACTGTAGCATATGGATGGCAGACCTGACCACATATTCGCATTTTTCAGCGCACTTTATTACAGTTGTCGTTTTTACACTCGTTTCTAATAGAGACGCTGGCTTCTGGTGAAAATGAGGCGGGTCCAGGCCACATGCTGGCCTCTGGCCCCAGCTGAGCAGCTCTCTCCATGGCGCCAGCCTCCAGCTCTGGGTGAGCATGCTGTCTCCCTCACGCTGTCCATGCTCTCCATCGGCTCAGGCCGAGCAGGTGGTGTAAGTGGAGGTTACTCAGCCGCCCTCCTCCGTGGAACAGGAACAGGTGCAGGCACCCTGCCGGGCACTAGCCGCTCCCACCCAAGAAGTGGGTACGGGTGCGGAGGTAGGCACGAACTCGGCTGGCCCGGTCGCGGTTCCGCCATGCCCCAATCCTGGGTTTTGGCACCACTGTAACATATCAACAGCTTCAACAAGAGTTGAAGCTGTCATAGCTACAAATGGTGGGCAGATGACATATAAAAACCTGTCGATTAAGAATGGGATTTCACTCAAGTTCATATGGGTGTGAAGACAGATGACAAAATAGTTTTGGGAATATAGTATATTTATATAATCGCACTAGATGTTCTTAAGTGTAATGTTCAGCTGTTTAAAGAAGAACAATGCAAGGTTTCATAACATGGACATTTTTTTAAAGCATTTTGATGTAATAGAAAATGAAGGAAAGCAAAAACATCTCTTTTCCCCTCCTTCATGAGCTCAGTCCATGCAGGTGTTATGAGGTTTAGACTTGTGTGATAAAACATCAACATTTTCAGTATGATACTGCAGAAATGTTACTGATAGAAATGGTGTGTAGTTAAAACTTGTTTTCCGAAACTCTTAATTCATTTACCGTGGCTCTTTCTATTTTTAGCTTTTCTTCCATTGCAATAATTTTCTAAACTTATCCACAAAATGTTACAAGCTTCACATGCAACAGCTTGTCACCAACCATGAGCTACTCACCTTTTCAACCTCAGTGTAACTGGGCAAAATCATTAATGACATACATTTCAGATAATTGCTGTGCTTTTATTTATTCTTATTTAAGAGTAATATGTGTGGTCTGAATACTCAATGACATCGTGGCTGATATGATCCCATTGAAAGGTGATTTGTAGTTTTTGCCATATGCATAATGTCGTTTATAAATCTGTATTTTATCAACAATGTCCACCTGAAGTCATTCCTCTGAATGTATATTGGCTTTCTTGAAAGATCTGTGGGGTCCTGGGGTACCTTACTGCCATGGACCCTGCCTCCCGAGCCACAGCCTTCCCAGTGAATCTTGTATCCATGTTGCCTTACATACATACTTGCCACTCTAATCTAGTGGTTATTCTGTCATGTTTCAAGTCCACATTAAGAGAAATGCAATGAGATCTTTTAGTAATAGCAAGTTTGTGAATTAAGCTGTTATTATTCCAGGTTTATATGATGTTAATGTTGTTGTTTTTTTGTTCACACAGAGAGATTGCCAGTCCTGACCGGCTATGGAGTGGTGTTGGCTTCAGACTGGATGACAGGGTCTACGAGGAGGACAGGGTCACAAAGTTTCTGTAGCAGCAGCAGCAGCAGCAGGCTTTTCCTAGATGTACACTGAGCGGGATTGACAGCCTGCACAGCCGACCTCTTTCTCCTCTTCTCTGTTGTGATACACTTTCCCTTCCCTTTCTGCCCTTCTTTTTGCACTTCTCTTTTCCTCTCTCCCACTTCTTGTTTTCCTTTTGTTTTCCCATATAATTTCCTTAGCCTTCTGTTAGACTCAACGTCATTGAGTTTTAGTGACCTTTAGTCTGCTTTAAGCTGGTTTCACTATGAGCTGGCTGAGCAGATTAAACCCACGGGCTTCTGGGAGTCGGTCGAGCCGGAGTGCTGCCCCTTCCAGCCCCTGCACTGCAGACCCAGAGACCTGTCTCATGGTGTTTGAGAACCACTGGAGACAGGTGAGCTTAAGAGACACACACATACACACACAGACACACTTCTTTTGTTAAACAGTAGAACACTGATGTTTTCATGTGTGATTTTTATTTTTATTTTTTGCATCTGAAAATTTAAAAAAAATTGTTTAGTTTTTTCTATTTCTTTTCTTTCCAAAGCTCTTGTTTCTTGTCTTTCCTTTATAGTGGTATAGTGTTTTTACCCCTCCCTAAAAGCTTGAACCCATCTCTTGATCAACAATCCATCTTAAAAAAGTAAAAGGCACATGTAACCCATGGAAGAATTACTAAAAGTTGGCAAACGCTGTCTTTAGCTCTCTGCTGCTTGAGCTGTGGCTGCATTGCAGGTCCCCAAATGACCCTGGGGCTGTTTTTGCCCCTGTCTGCCTCTGGAGAGATACCAAAGTGGAGGCAATGCACCAGTTGCTCTTGCAAGATGGGCTTTGCAGTCAAAAATACCTCTGCTTAACGCTTTACCAGATGACCCTGTTTTACTCACCAATTTGTGTTTATTATGAATTGTATTTAAAGTCCAAATAAATATCCTTTAAAAGGACATTTTTTAAGTTAGCTAATAACCATGTTAAGTAATTGAGACGAAACTATATTGGGGATTGGGATGATGATTTTTGCTATATTTGAGCAGCCTTACTTAGTGCAGCTGTTTGTGCTTGTCACAGGAGACGTTGTGATCGACTTTTTGTGGCTTCAAAATAATAAATAATAAAAATTACTCGATGTTCCTGCCCTGCCCACAGTGGTCTACATTGGTACTGATGTTATTTTTTAAATTAAAAATCTTATCTTGATACTCAGAGATTACAGCATCAATGTTTGAACCAAAACATAAAAGTTAATTTTGCACAAAGATTGTCCCATTTTCACAATTTGCGGCAAATTATTTTCCTACCCAGAGTGAAAACTCAAGAAAAGCTGAACTCAAAATTGCCAGTCACAAAACAGAATCAAACTTAAAAACTGCTTTTTTAAATTTTCTTCAGCGCCTAAGTAACGTTCTCTCTCTCACAGGTGAGTTAATTATAATAAATCCAATTTATTGTGATAGTTCAAATTTTCTACTTTTAATCTACTTTCTTTTCTTTTTGGTGTGATTTGAAGGCTTTGTCTTTGTTCTAGTGAATGATTATGTGTTCACACAATGTGTGAAAGTTCACACCTTCACTGTGTCAGTGTCAGTGAGAGAGGTAAACTAGCTGGCTGATGTCCAGTTACCTACTGAACGTTTATAGGTTACAGAGGTCTGTCATTGCCTGACGGTTGAAATTAATCTGAGGCAACAAAAGATATCTGAGAAATGATCTATTTTCTGTTTTTCCCAGGGATTGCAGGGCGTGTGCACTTTGCAAACCCGCTCCTTCTTTGGCGAGACTTACTAAAGCTATATACAGGTCCGATCCTGTCAGTGAGTTTGTTTCTTTGAAACGATCGGTTGTCATAATGGAGAAATGCATTTATAATCCACTGTAAAAGAAGCAGACACCAGCCATAAGTGGATATGTTGCAAATGCATTGCAACAGAGTCACAGAAGTGCACCTAAATGTAGTTCGTGACTTGTTATCCAGTATCTTACATGCAGCTCTTATCTGTTCAACATGGGCCCAGATCTGCAAATTCATTCTTGCTGTAGTCATGCTGACTAATTAAACTTCTGCTTATCATTTTGCTCTCACACACGTTTGACCACATATTCTCACCATAAAGCGCTGTGCAAATACAGGCCATTTTATATCTTACAAAATAATTGAGTTGTGGTGCTGATAGTCACTTTAATTGCATTTGTATGTCATACACTGTTGTATTTTAACCTGTTTTTAGTATTATATGCCTGTATGCCTTGTTGCCAGTAATAGCCATGGCTGGAGATATTAAGTTTAAGGGTTTCCTGTCTGTTTGTGCTAATGGACTCGATATCTTGGGAGAGCCTTAAGGGAATTTCTTCCTCTTGGACTAAAGGATGAACCAGTTACATGGAAGCAGAATTGCATGACTTGAGGAAACATTGTAATGTGGAATAACATTCAGTCGTATGTATTGTGTTATATAAACAAATACCCACACATGCCATTACAGTTCTAGTGTTTGTGCTTGTTTGGTCCCGTTAGCATGGACCTCAAACACTTCATCACTTAAGCCCACTGGATAAAGCAATAAAACTACAACACACTCCTTACTTCGTTTTCTCAGATATCTTGGGTGTTGGAGCAGCATGAGACTTCATCCTCCAGCGATGACCTTACGGCAGTGAGAAACAACACCGACCAGATGTTATGTTTGCTGGCAGAGGAGCGTCCTGCTGAGAGCTCAGAGAGCGGCGCCAGCGTGCCACCTATGGGGCCCATACTGGAGCTTGTGGTCACAGAGAATATCCTGGAGAAGCTGGTTCAGTGGCACCTTCGCCGTGGCTTGGACCCAGACAGCCAGGGTGCACTGCTCAAACTGTTTGAGATGCTTATCGGTCAGTCCCAGCAGCCCCTGCTCCAGCACACAGCCATTCTCCACCCCCTCCTGAGGCTCCTGGGAGCTTGTGCTGACCCAGAACTCGGCTGTCCTTCAGCTCTGGAGAACAGCCTGGTATTGTTGCTTAACCAGGTACATACAAACCTACAGTCTTTTCCAGTGTGTGTATGCAGTCACTATAAACAAAATATATTTTACAGATAGTAGACATCCCACAAATGACAAACAAGTTTTGTTTTATTTTTTGTGTTAAAATTGAATGGATGTGAGATGACTGAGAATTGAAGGCTGTAAAAATTGGCTGTTCTATTTAAAAACCTTAGCTGAGCTGTGGCTCTTTATGAAATCTGACAATTTGAATTATAGTAATTTTTCATTTCCTGTTGCTTCTGCTGCATTTACTGTTTGCATGCTGTTTGCTGTTTGTTAGATTTTTTTTCTAATCTTAAAATGTAATTTGATTGAAATCTTTTTCATGAGAATGCCCGGCAGCAATTGATTGAGAAACCAACAAATGAGAGCACCACATGCTGTGGCGTTTTTCTCCCCCGAAACAATAAATTTAGCTGAATATAGTCCAGCTCAGGTTACTGATTGGTCAGAAGACGTACCATTTAATTGCAGGGGTTCCACTTCAAAAGCCAGGTGAATTTGGTCCATAAATAAATAGTAATATAATTGTTGGTGTTCCCAGAAATGTTTTTAACTCCCCAGAAAGGGGCACTGACCTGCTGTTTTCATTTAAAAGGAAACCTTTGTAGTGATTAGTAATTAGTGATTCATTTCTGTACTAAAGTTGGAATAATAACTAACCTCCAAAGTAGATTTTTCAATAGTGTTTCATGACTCTTTTTCTTTAATGGGAATCTTTTTTCCTCCATCAGATCTGTGTGTCAATGGCCCGACAGCCGGTGGTTCTAGAGATGTTGTTCCGGGCTGCACCAGCCCAGCAGGGCTCAACCAACCTGCTGATCTTTTCCCTGCTTGTGCCATTCATCCACCGAGATGGAGCCATTGGACAGCAGGCGCGAGATGCACTACTGCTTGTAATGGCGGCGTCAGCCAGTCACGAGGCTGTTGCACGATACATCGCTGAGAACTCCTACTTTTGTCCGGTGAGTGAGGAGCTTTTGAGTCACTCTTCATTCTCTCTTTTTTCAGACAGTTTTACCATAATAATGCTAATTTGGCTTGTGATTGATAGAAGTATAGTCAAAGCCAGACTCAAATTAAAACCTCTGAGTATAAAAACCATATACTATATGGTGAATATGACCTATTCTTTATTGATGTGATGGTTAAGGACAGATTATAAGAGTTGGATCTTGACTTAGTTTCCCTCACTGCTTCTAAGAAAGAGAGAAGTGTGTGTGCGTGAGTGAGTGCGTGCGTGCGTGCGTGCGTGCGTGCGTGCGTGCGTACGTGCGTGCGTGCAGGCTGTCTAATTCTGATGCGTTAGTGATGATGTGCGATAATGGAAGGAGAAGGAGATGACTATGCACTCTGACAGACCATTCATCCTTATCTACATCCTATCAAGTGTGTCTCAACTCGAGGCTTCCTATTTAAAACAAAAACAAAACAGAAACTCACCCAACATCACATGTTTGCAGTTTTTAGGAGAAACTTTATTGTTTAGTGAAATGCAATTTCCTTACTGATGCAGTTCTCTCCCAGTGAGTTTAGGAGCACCCTTTAGTAATAGCTGTTTGTTCTTTAAGCAGGAGACCTAAAAGAAAGATGAAAACAAAGGAAGGATATTTTATAATTTTTGAACTGTGATTTCTTTTTTCCTTTTTTTCTGTTTGGAAACACAATCATAACTTGAAGATGGAAAGTTTATTCCGTTTTGAAGTAAAACCTGTCTGCTTTGTTTTTGTAATTTCTTTTAGCTGCCACTAGATGTAATTAAAGAGCCATGTTATACTTAATGCAGTCTGAGATGCATATTTAAACCTATTAGTTTAATTTGCTTAACAGTTTTGTAATGGGAACATGTGTCTGCATACATTTGAATGTATGAACAAGAATTGGTCAGGATCCGGCTTTAACTGAATCTGGTCCCAGAGCAATGTTTAAGCTTTCATACTGCTTTATAAGAGCGAGTGTTGCGTGATGTGTGTGTCTGTATACAGCACTTAAATGCTGTGGTCAGTAGTCTACCCCCGCCCCCCTCCCTCTCAGGTCTCTATACTCTGGTGCTAACTCAGCTATTTTCTGCTCATCTTCCTTCCAGCAGCTTCAGTCTGACCTAGTTACAGCTGAAAGATCCAGTGGAGGTGGCGTTAATGACCAATTGCTCCTCTCTGCCCGAGTCTGGCTATTTCCTGTCTGTGCATACTCACACACATCATAATCAGCTGCTTGACAGTTTTGGATCTAGTTCAACATTCTTAGACAACAGGAACAATTGTAGTCTTTCTCACTTTGTAAGCAGAGTACAGAGAACATCCCGTCTTTGCTCCCTCTCCCTTGGTGTCAGTGCACAGCTCTTTTTGAGGAAGTTTGCTTAACAAACTGTCTGCATCTGTTTTGTCAGCCTAACAGGTTCAGGTTTCTCCATCCTATATGTGCACGGCAGCAGCAATAAATATTGGATTTTCATAAAAGTCGTCAGCTGTTATTAAAAGGCTAAGATACATGAGGGGCTTTTAGCTAGACTGTGAATCCACTGTGTCTGCATGTGCTGGGAAGGCGCTCATTTAAACCTTTTTTTGGTAACAGTAGGACTCAGGGTACGAACCATCATGCTGCAATTATTTGAATTATGATGAAAATATTTTAAAACTGTTCATTTTAGCAGTTGAGATTTGCAGCAGACAGTAATAATAGCCGTTAGTCAGCACAGTCTTAATGGAAGGGGTTGGATGTATATCATTTACTTTAGGGCTGTGACTTGGTGATATTTGTATGAAAATGCTGCTTATTTTCTTGATCATTAATTTGGTGTAGTTTGTAGCGCTTGTTTGTTACTTCCAAAAGTCAGAACTTTAGAAATAGACTCCTATTTGAGAGGTGCCACCTGCTGACTTCCTGGAGGTGACTCAGTCAGCAACGTCTGTGACCTCTCTGCCTCTCCTCAGGTGTTGGCGACAGGCCTCAGCGCTCTTTATTCCTCTCTGCCGAGGAAGATAGAAGTTCGAGGAGATGACTGGCATGCCCTTCGGCGGGAGGACTGGATGGGCGTGTCGTCGCTCGTGCTCTTCATGAACTCGCTCGAGTTCTGCAACGCTGTGGTGCAGGTCGCCCATCCCCTGGTCCGCTCACAGCTTTTGGATTACCTTCACAACGGCTTCCTTGTACCTGTCATCGGCCCCGCCCTGCATAAGGTAGCAAAGGGGACTGTTTTTGTTAGAAAGGCTGCAGTTTCTTTAACAGCCGAGTCGGGGAGGGGGGGTGAACAAATTCCCTTAATGTTGCTTTTAACTGTACACACATAACTATTATCATATTGCATATTTTTAGCAGTTTTGAGACACCTTAATTGTGTGTGTTTGCAGTCATCGGTGGATGAGATGATCGCCAGCACAGCCTACCTTGATCTTTTCCTGCGCAGTATAACAGAGACTTCCCTCCTCAAAACTTTCCTGCGCTTCATCCTGCTGCATCGCCATGACAATGACACCATCCTGGACACGCTGCTCACGCGCATAAGCAGCAATTCAAGGGTCCGTATATAAGTGTGTGTGTGTGCGTGCATATTAGTGAAGGAGCCCTGAGGCCCTCATTTGAACTCGACTGAGTGGGTGGTGAGTGGGTTGAAAGCAAAAACGGAGTAGGATACAGAATAAACATGGAAACTGAATCTCTTCATGTCTGCTGCAACAATTGAGGATTGTGTTACCGGTTATTTATAAGTGGTTAAATAAGCCTCAGCAAAATGTTTCAACATTATCTTAAATTCCTTCCAAATGCATAAATTTCAGTCTTTTTGGAACAGCAGTGGTGTTAGGAAAAAAAATCTATTAATTCACCTGAAGTATGACGGAAACCATTCAGTTGAGAAAAGGGAAACGATGGTTGCCCCGAATAGGAGTTAAAAAGGAATAGCGTTAAAACATCAGCACCGCTGACTAAAATTGCTGGTGTTCACTGCTAAGAAAATAGTAAATTTTGCTGTTATAGAATTTTATTGGAGTCTAACCAATATTAGCTACCAACATATGGTATCAAAATGTAAATTTCAACCACGTTATGAGTGTTGATGTTGCGTAGTTTGTCTACCAAAGGGACACAAATACCAACTTGGAGCAAAAAAGCATAGAAAAGTAATACAAAAAACAGAAAGCAAACAATATCAACCGATATATCACATTTTTAAATTGCCAAAAATTGGCATTGAGCTTAAAAATCCTATATCGTTTGGGTTCTGAAATTTATTCTGAGGCTTTTTTTGGAGGGGGGGAATTCAAAAAAATATTTTTTATAAATCATCACAGTGTCCTACATATGTGTATTTTCTCCTCAGAAAATGGTTGTTTTCTAACCAGTTTCTTTCTGCGTGTTTTGCAGCTCTGCATGGTATCGTTAAGCCTCTTCAGGACTCTCCTGTCCTTGAATTGTGAAGACGTCATGCTGCAGCTTGTACTCAGGTTTGTGTGTGCTTCGGAGCATTTTACCAAATGTTATACTTCCAAAGTGCCTGTTTCTCCCATTTCCCATACTACTGTCAGAAGTTGCCCCCCCCCCCCCAACACATTACCTGCAGGCTGTGATTAGGGCATACTGTCTGTGTTTTAAGGTGGTTTGTCACAGCAAGATAAATATGGCAAATATTAAGAATGGAAATGTAGAATTAAAAATGACAACACAGTTTGTTAAGCTTCCTAAATAGTAACCTATATCCTGTGCATGTGGATTAACTTATCTAAAATTACTGAAGTTGCTTCTGTGTGTTCTCTCGCTCTCAGGTATCTCCTGCCATGTACTCACGTAATGCTGAGTCAGCGTCGTGCTATCAGGGAGACTGACTTATACGGAAAGTCAGCGGACAAGTTCCTGTCATTAATCCCAGAGTGCTGCCGGTTCAACGCAGCTGCCTCCTCTGAGAGAGATGAGGATAATCCATTTTGGGGCAAAGGTGAGCTACACACTTGTGGAAAGTGAGCAGTTGACACTAATAGTTGTGGTTGTAAATGATATGAACTGCACTTGAAATATAATCTTTTACTGAGTGGAATATACTGTACACAATAGTTGTGCAGCTACTCTAGTCACTTACCTTACTTAAGACCTTTAGTTGTAGAGCCAGAGTAAATTTGCATGGAAAACTCTTGGTGTTAGGAATGTTATTGTATGTAAATTGATTGTTTGCATACAGTGTCTGTATTAATTGGGATAGCAGATCCTGGCTCTACTCATGGTTTTCCTGTTTGCCCGTATATTGTCATCCTGCAGTACTGAATAGTCCCAGCACAGAGTCTCCTGCCCCACCCAGACCCAGCACTCCATCCCGCTTGTCCTTCTTCATGAGACAGCAGAGCAGTGGAGGTGGATCAGGAGGTGGAGGTGCTCCTACCTCCTCTAGCATGGATCCAATGCAGTCCAGTTCTTCGAGCTCCCACCAGATGTCTCCTGACAGCCCAATGCACCATCAGCAGACCCACACAGATTGTCTGGACTGGGATTCAGGTTATCTGGAGTATCTTAAGGACGCTCGGAGGAGCATTGAGCTTTGCTCTTGGGCTTGTCGTGACTGGTCGGCACCATATGATGGCGAAAACCCATCCCCAAACACAGCCCCGCCACCCCCACTTCCCCCTACCTCCAATGTCCCAATGACTATGTTCCCTGAGCACTTCTCTTTCCAGCAGGGAGGAAGTCATAACTCTTCTCCCGGTCAGCAAAGGGCAGCCATTGTGGCAGCAGCGCGGTCTGAATGGAGTAGCTCTGAGCGGGACAGCGGAGAGTGGGATGTTACGATTGGCAAAAACAGCTGCATCAGCCTAACGCCTCGCTCCAAGAAACGCAGCCTTCAGAGAGAGGAGCTGCCTCCCAAGCCTGTACCTCCTCTCGTACCTTCTTCGTCTTCAGCAACCGCTTTATCCACTTCTCATCCCATCTCCTCCCCAGCTCCTCACATCCCCTCATCTGCCATCACTGTTAGCTACCAGGCTATGTTCAATGGAACAATGGTGCAGGGAGACGGGTGCTCAGACAGTCGTGATAGAGGACTGGAGGTGAAGAAAGTGAAGAGGGACTTGGGTGATCAGCAGTATTTGGATGAAAACGCCAACCAAAATGGTTCCCTTGTTAACTGCCCCTCGCAAAGCTGCACTGCTCTCCCAAAGTCTATTTTCAGCAACAGTGACATCAGTGATGCACAATCTCTTTGTCCTAGCAAGATTTTTACTCAGACCTCCATTAACCAGTCAGCATCTGATACCAAACTGCTGTCAAGTGAAACCTTAAACCCACATGATGCATCCTCAGATCTTCCAGAAGCCAGTCAGCAGTCTGTAGAGAGTCTTATTGAGGAGCTGCTGGAGCAGGCGCCGGGAGACCCACAGCTGCCTGGCGATGCCAACGGTCAGGGCATTAGCATTGAGGCGTTCACACAGGAGCTGAGAGAACTGGAGGACCGGGTGAAAGAGCGCTGCAAAGCAGCCTGTCAGCTGGAGGAAATCGCCAGAGAGAGTCTGTCCACTGAGCGCCAGGAAGAAGAACAGCAGCTGTCATCAGCACTGGAGGGGAAGCTGACAGGTGACGTGAAGGCAGACGGGTCTGCGGTGGGCATCTGTAGTCCTGCCAGACCACTTAACCAACCTGTCTCCCAGCCATACACAGGTGAGACTCACGGATTTCTTTCATTGTTGCATCAGTTTGTGGATACGTCTATTGCTTTCATCATATTTTCATGCTCGCACTGCTGTATCAAATAAGTGGTTGGATGTGTATCAGTAATTGTATCACTGAGCTCTTGCTTTTGATAATTGCTAACAGCGTAGCTGTTGAAGTTATGTGGTTGATGGTGTAATTACCACCTTTTTAATCAGCAACATTTCTATCTGCAGTATCAATTCCTCAAACTTAGGAACTCTTCTTGACTATATTTAAAGGATGGTGGAAGGATTTGTAACCATATAATCACAAGCAGTTAAAACCTACTTCTGAGAACTCTTTCCCCTGCTGACAAGAGTTGAGCATTATATCTTTCTATTCAATGATCCACCGGTCTTCCTCCGTGCAGGTCCATTCATGACAGTTCTGTTTGCCAAGCTGGAGAACATGCTCCAAAACTCGTTATACGTCAACATCCTGCTCACTGGCATTGTGGCCCAGCTGGCCTGCTATCCTCAGCCCCTCCTACGCTCCTTCCTGCTCAACACCAACATGGTCTTCCAGCCCAGTGTCAAGTCACTAATCCAGGTACGCTGCACTATGCAGAAGTTGTTTATAATGGTTTTTCGGTGCCCTCTTTACCCTTGTTCTGAAAATAGTAGAGAAAGTGAATAGTTTCTTTGTTTGTCTTTGAAAGGATTACAGTTTTTGGGTGTCTGCCTTTAGGCATAGTTGTCCACTTCCAGCCCACCTTACTTCTGTGCACGCTCTGGTTCCAAAAGCATCAGGCCCACAGTGATATTTGCATCCAGTTTCTTTCCACATTCATTTTCTTTATTTTCAGATACTTGAATTCACTGCTGCAGTGGACATAAAAAATAAAATAAATGAATAAATATAACTGCAGTTTCAGTCGAGTGATCCATCCACACCCAGCGAACACATTCACAGAAAGTTCAACGGTTTCAGTCTTAGTGACTCCGTGGATTTTTCTCAAACTTCACACTCAAAGTTTCGCTTTTATGGAAGGCAATAGACTCTGTTCCTTTTATAAAATTTAAATTGTTAAGTTCACGTGCATTTTAGTCTTGAGGGATGACATCAGCCTGAGAGAGGGGTTAACAACATCAAGCAAAGGTGATCAAAAAGTTTAAGAGTTTGTTTCCAAAACTCTCCTCAGGTTTTAGGTTCTGTGAAGAACCGCATCGAGGCATTTGCCGCATCTCACGAGGACTTTCCTGCCATGCTGAGGAAAGCCCAGCAGTACTTGGTGGCCCGAAGCAAAGTGGACTGGAGCGACTCGCCGGCAGCAGTTCCTACTTTGCGCCGCTCTGATTCCCTTGGTGAGTATAGAAATAGGAAGAGCTACATTTATACATACAGGCGTGGCTTTGATGACGTTGATTATAAATTTAGTGAGAAGTGTTAATCACAGATAATTTACCAAAAACCAATTAACAAAGATGTTTAAAAATATTTAAAACACACTACGAAATTCCAATAAAAGCACATTTGAATTGGAAAAATATTTAGGATAAATTAAAAAAAAAGACAAAACTGTTAGAAAGCAGAAGAAGCAATTTATTGGTGCCGTAACATCTTACCATTAGTAAAACACATACCCTAACAGATTTGCTTCAGGTTTAGAGGTTTTTGAGGGTTTTTGTTTTTTTGCTGTGCAGTGATTTGTTACCAAACTCCACATTGAGGGAGATAATCAGAACTATAGGCCCACTTGGTGACTTCTTTTCTACCTTTGAAAACGCCGGGAAATCACAGAGATTTCAGAGTAGTCTCGCGTCACAGTTTTATTTCCCTGTTGTGAAACCCTGGCCTTCTCTTCCAGTGAAGAGTCGAAAGCCATCTCTCGGAGACCTGATTCTTCGTCACACAAACAGTCCAACACGGGCTCGGCACGCCGCTCAGCTCGCCCTCGCACACGTACGGGATGGCGGCCAATCACTGCACAGCGCTCTGTTCCGGGGCAGCGGAGGTGCGTCTGGCCTTGAGAAGCAAGCTGAAGCGCTGCGAGTAAAGAACGCCGTCTACTGCGCCGTTATCTTCTGCGAGTTCCTCAAGGAGCTGGCTGCCCTCACGCAGGAGCACGCCGTCTCTTTGCCCTTCCCTCACAGCCAGGAAGCAGAGGAATAGAAGGTAAACTCAGACTCCTCAAACTTAGCCTCACGTCTGTTGATTTAGGCTGTACACAAAGAAGAAATTTAAATAGGATTCTCCCATCACCACAGGACACACTTGAGACTTTTCTGTCACTGAAATGGATCGTCTGCAACAGAGCAGACAAAAGAGGAAAACTGGGATTTTTGTACCAAAATGATTATAGGATACCTATAGGACTGGAATCATTTTCCTCATCTGTACACTTATGATATTGTGCATATCGTGTATTATATTCACATCCTGTACACAGAAAATCTCGGTAAATACTTGAGATTCGGGAGCTTGTATATACACATACCATTTCATGGTATAATACGACACAGTAAAGCCACAGATTAAAGAAGTAGGTGCACATATTGGTGCTAGTCAATACTTGTTATCTTTTGTTTTGAAAGGGTGCTTTCAGGCTGGCACAAAGAAGGTTTCCTCTTCAACAACAACAGAAAAAACCACCAAAAATTGTTTGGCAGGAAAAGATTGAAAGCGTGTGCGAGTCAGCCACTTACAAAGTAATCCCATCAGTTTGGTCATCTCCGTGCAGCTGGCTCATGTTTGCTTTCATCAGAGCTTTTGTCAAGGACGGGCTAAGAGAAAAAGTTCACTTTAAAAAACAGAAGCGTTCCCAAAAAACATGGGAGCTTTTTAGGTTTATTTTAAAAGGCTGCACTAAATGCTAGTCATCACTGAATGAGATGAAAACTGGAAAAACCTCCATGTGGGGGAGTGCCACTTTGTCTCCTGTGAATCAGCACGACTACCATAATTGTAGTGAGAAACTTGGGGTAATTATTGCCTTTTTCTTTTAACGTTTTAAACATTTGTCTTCTGAATTTGCACCATTTTATAGACATATCAGCAACATGTGGGAGCAGATGTGTCTGCCATTGTGTATGAGAGTTTATTTGAATGAATCACTCCTTTCCAAAAAGGTGACGCCAACTGTTCAGACCATTAGCTAACCATTCACTGGTTGTCATTTAAAAAAAAAAAAAAAAAATTAGGCGGAGGAATCACGAAGACGGCACTCTTGTATACGGAAGAGGATTAGGGCCACTGGGGAAAAAAGTGGGCACGTCTCTTTTTTCTTATTTTCCAGAATTCTGAGAAAAAAGTCAAAATTCAGAAAAAAAAGTTAGAATCCTGAGATTAAAGTCAAATAATTTTTTTTCTCAGAATTCTGAGATTAAAATCAGAATTCTGACTTTAATCTCAGAATTCTGACTTTATTTCTCAGAATTCTGGAAAAGAAGCAAAAAAAGGACGTGCCCACTTTTTTTTTCCCCACTGGCCCTAATGCTCTTCCATACTTGTACGTGTTGCATCCTTTGTGTGTCATTTAGTGTTTTTGAAAGACCCGAAATTCTGCAAGATTTTTTTATTTTTTTTAACTCCACCTGTGCGTTGGCATTATTTCCATTTATTTTGAATTTGATGAAACAGAATCTCATGAGGCGTTCATTGACTTTTCTTGAAAAATATTTTTTTTCTCGGTGAGACAGGCCAAACCGAACACACAGGACATCTGGGAAAATAATATGCTGCTACTTTTTTTTTTTTTAACACTAACACCCATTTTAATGGTGAAATAGCTACTCTATCTTTTTATTTCATTGGGTACCAAGTATAAATGTGCACGTGGAGGTGCTGATGCAAGTTGTGATCAGCTTTTCTTTAATTTATTGTGTTTTGAGGTTGAATGAAGTTGCAGCCACACAGTGTTAAAAGCTTTTGCCAAGACTTGATATTCACTGTTTTCCTTTGTAATGTGTTGCTAATTTGTTTTTTGGGTTTGTTTCTTTTTGTTTTTTTATAAAATGGTAAGTAGTCATTTTACAGCTCTGTAATATCTGTAGCAGTTTTCTGTAATGTTGCCAGAAACTGTAAAAACTGTAAAAATGTGCATTATTCTTAGGAGTGCTTTGTTAAATCATCTACCTGTGACCCAGCTTTCCAAGTAACATATTTGCACATACTAGCCATTCTCTCTCAACTCTTAGCAGTAGAGAAACTGCCTGCCACCCTGCAAAACGTCTAACATTTCTTTCCCATTACACCACTTTCACTTTCTGCAACAAGCTGAGACGTCCTCAGCTCGTCGAAGCCATAGCCGTGTTCGTCATGCTCGTACGTGTGGGATTTCGTCCCGGCTGTGAGTCACTTTTCTACAGAATTTCTTAGATGCATTTCGTAATGACCCATAGTTTGTTTCTGTTTTTTTATTAATAGGTAAATAGATTCTGCATGTCAGATAAGGCGAGGTTTTATGATAAACTAACAGTTAAGTAGTGTTTGGTTTGTGCAATAGTACTGAGCTTAAATTAGCTTCCATGCAGTAGGGTTTAGTGGTTAGTGAGCCGTGCAGTCACCTGCAGAGCTCGGCGATGACAGCGAAAACAGGTTTCACGCTAAATGTTTGCTCTGGGTAGAGAAATCTCTCTTGTACTTTACACACTGCCATCCGTCCATCCGCGTATCACCCAGTCTGCTGTACATGTGTGATCTGAAGAGCGAGGGAGAGGAAACAAAAAACCAAGAACAGAGGGCCTCATTCCTCATCAGGTTCCATGTCTTTTACACTCAAGATTGTGTTTTCTAACAAAACTATTTTTTACAAACAGCTCTGATAACGATTGATGGTACTTGCTCTGTTTCTTAGTGTCACTTCCAGTCACAGTTACAGTCATTTGTGTTCATGGACACCAAAGACAATCGCTGATACCTGAAACTCACAATGTCTGTTTAAGCAATCGTAGACAGTTTGATGGTACACGGTCTGAACACTGTAATGAACCTTATCCACGAATCGCGCTTCTTTAGTCAACGTTTCAAGCCCACAAAACGGTGCCAGTTAGAGTTTTTGTTTTTTAATGATTTAAAATTTTTAAGGCTCAGCCTAATTAACGAAAAGGGAGCTTCTCAGTAAGAACGTGGCATTAATAAATTTGTCTAATTAGGGATTGCAGTCTGTACTCGCGGTTAATTTTTAAATTTTATTTGATCTTTTTTAGTTCATTTGTAAGTATACAAAAACCAATGTGATGAAGTTTGTAATGTGGTGTTTTTATAAGGGGATTATTTCCTACCAGGGCCTTTGACGTCTTCCTTGAAAGACTGTAAGCAGAAGTTAATTTAGAGCAATGATTATATGAAAAAACACATGTTGCACACAGATAAATGAAAGGGAGTCTGGCAAATATAATCAAGGCTTCATGGTGACTGTGATGGATTTACTTAGCTTTATGGAAGTTGCTTTTCATACTCTGCTGGTTTTTAAAGAAAAAAATATATATATATATATATACATATATACATGAGCACTCCAATCGTTCACATAACAGGGGTCATGGACGGGGGCACAGGCCTTTTTTTTTTTCTCATTCTTTTTGATTTTGACGCTTTCTGCTTTCAGCAGCTACCACGGCTAGATGCACAACATGTTTTTGTTCCTCTAGTGGCCACGGAGTAATCATGCTTTAACAAATCTGAAAAAAAAAGTTCATGCTTAATTTGTTTAGCACAATGAACGATGGCCTTCCAAAACGTGTGAGCTCTTTATGAACTAGCATCTCAGCCAGTGTGAGCTGCAGCGTCTCATCTCAGCTCTGCTCAGACTCCAAACCTGCTTCCTTGGCCGGGTATTGTTGTTTTCAGACTCTGTTAACTGACAAATAAAAAAAGGAGGAGTTGTAAACCCAAAGCTAAGCTCCGTAAGATTATGTTTGGCAGTTTTTGTTTGTTTTTACTTTTTTTTTCTGCTGTGTTTTAAACATTTTCTTGAACACTAAAATTGATCTGACAATTAAGTAAAAAAAAACCTTTTAAAATAAATTTCACTAAAATTGTTCTTTGAAAATTTTTCCGTGTTTTTGCTTAATTTTGAGCGTGTAATGTCTTTTGGGGTTTTTTGTTTTTTGTTTTTTTGTGAATGCAAACAGCAATCCAAAATGTTGAACTGCCACTCCTGTTTTTACATTGCGAGCTGCAGCGCCACCTGGAGAAAGTGGAGGGGTGGGACAGTAAACATCTCAAGGACTCATTTGCCGCTTCGAAATGTCCAATCTGTGCCATGTTTGATATTGATATTTTTTGTTATGATCTTGTTTTTTTTCTTCAAAGGCTTTGACCTTTCACCTCTGACATTTTTCCCTCTGTGATCTATGCAAAACATGCTCTGGTGTCTGTGGGTTGAAGCTGAGTGATGGTATGGATTGATTTTGATGTGTAAATACTGTTTATATATATACATATATAAACAAACAAAAAAAAAAACAATAAGCAAGTGGGAGACGTATGTGAAATGATTAATGCAACAGAATGAAAATCATCTGAAAATCATGTCATGATGAATGTTGTCAGAAATATTTTTCTATATTTTGAAATCATTAGAGAAAAAGAGGACACAACTTGCAAAGTGGGAGAAGCTGTCAGAAGAACACTACAAAGGGAATGTTTTTATTAATTTATAAATTTTTTTTGCCTAGCAATACAACACTTGTCCTGGTGTCTTTTCTTTGGGTTTCTTTGAACGTCTTGGAAAAGGGACTCCACCAGAGGAGATTTTCAGTTTAAAAATATCCTCGTTTTCTCATACTGCCTGTTGAATCATACAAGATGTTGGCTCGTGCTCCAGAAGAGGCAGCACCCAGTACTCGTGAGCACCAGCTCATCTTTCTGCTTGAGTAATGAGTTTAGAAACTATAAACATACAAAGTAACATCATTTCCTGTCCTTTTAAAATCCATCTGTACTTGTGGAAACATGCAGATGAATTCATGGGCATACTGTGCCTGAGACACAGCCCCTTAAAATAAAAATTGTGTGAGATGAGACATTCATGTCATAAAAGTAGAATGAAATATCGGAACGGAGTGTTAAATCTGATGCCTTGGTATGGCACTCTACTCTGCAAAAGTCTCAAGCCACCCCTCTTTTCTTTATCTTTTGTAAGGGAAATGGGGGCAACGATTTATTGAAACGTACATATAGTAGATGAGGAAAAACCCATTTGTACAATTCTTTCTCTTTTTTTTTTCTTCTCAGGTATGTTTTTACTGCACTGGCAGTGTGTTTGGGATCATGCTGAAAATGATGCTATTTGGAAAGCTGTTAACATTGGATCAAAATCAGTACTTTTCTGTGTTTATAATTCATCTATTCTGACAAGATCTCCAACACCACTGGCTGAAATGGAGCCCCAAACCAATGACAGAGCCTCCAGTGTGTTTTAGAGAGCTGTTGAAACTCACTGTCTGCCGACCTCCTGGCCTCCTCTGTACATATTGATGACGATTTAAACGAAAGATTTGACATTTAGATTCATCGCTCCACCAAACCCGTTGAATGCTTAGTAAGTGGATCAACTAAAGGGCCAGATGTAGCTCTTAGGTCCTGTGTTAGGTTTTTACCATTTTTTTATGTGCCCCCCCCCCCCCAATTTACTGTTCATCTGCAGAAAGTTTCCAGGCTTGACACTTCTTCTTTTGACCCCCACATGCTCTGTTTTCTTACATTTTTTTTAAGGACACACTGCACACTATGGCACGATTTCACCAATTTTTAATCTAGTAGCTCTTTAGAAAGGACCATGTTGATTCAAAATACTAATTAATGGCTGTCAAACTGTGTTTCTGGCTTTTTTTTTTTTTTTTTTTTTGTAAAAATGGGAACAAATGATGTTTTGTGACAAGCTGCCAGGAAAAAATTGCCTAAAGATACAATTTTAAAATTGGTTCATTGTCTGTTATGAGAAGACACAACAGTGGTTCATCCCTTGAGTTAAGCGTGAATAAATCATAGGTCAGTGACTTTATAATAAAAACAACAAACACAAAGAAAAAAAATGCGCTCCTCTGAAAATTGTCAGGTACGAGGGCTGGTCTGAACATAAAAACTGCAACAAACGCTGACTTCTTTGGAAGCACAATATAAAGAACTGAAGGGTGACTCAAGACTTTTGCACAGTATTGTAATTTGGTGAAAGGAGGAGGCAGCTACTAGAAGCCTCATGCAGCTTTCCAAAAAATGTGATGGAAACTTTTGTTTTTGAGGCTGACTCAGACAGTAATTAGTTGCCTAAAACGGCCATTTTACTCACTGCATTTCCTGTTCATCTGTGTGAATGTTTTTAGAACATTGGTTCTAATTGTCCTTTTTTTGCTCATCCAGTGTTCCTGTGGTGTTTCAACCAGTAACACCAACAGTCATTTTTTCATGAGGAAAAACTACAAAAGTTAAAAAATTAGCTAAAGTAAGTAACTATTTGGCATTTCCTTAAAATTCTGTCGGGATACATTGAGACCGAGCCATCTAATGACTAGCAGGCATTTTCACACTGCAAAAATACTGTTTATTTTTTAACTCTATGTTTTAAGATTGGATATCGCTGTGTCAAAGTCATACCTGCACTATTGGTAGTGTTTAGAGCTCTACTAGTTGAGTTATTATAAATTATTTGCGATAGACTAAGTTCTGACAATAATGTTTTTATTACACAATTATAAAATATGGGATAGAAATGAAGAAAAGCATTCTGTGTTCCTGCTTTAATCTAAGGATCATCTGCTTTTCTCTTTCTGTAAAATTTAGATATATTTGATTTGCCCTTCTGGTCAGACAAAATGAGCATTCTGCAGTCGTCACTATGTAAATGTACCACGCAGCCCTAAGTTTGAAGAATTTATATCTGAATTTCTTGAATAACTAAAGTAAAAATGTGAATTTCAGGAATGTGAGTTGAATTTGAATAAACTTGAATAACACTGTTACCTCACAGTAAGGTGGTTTCTGGTTTGAACCTCCTGGTCATGTTCTTCCTGTGCCCATGTGGACCATCTCCAGGTAATCGGGCTTCGTCCCACAGTCCAAAGACATGACTGTTGGGTTAACTGGTGTGCGTGTAGAGATGTGTTTCACTGTGTTGTCCCTGTGCTAGGTTAGCCTTCGTCCACTGGTCAGAAAAGACATTTGGAGACATTACAACACAGTGTTTGAACTGGATTGATCAACTAATAATAATATTTGTCCCCAATCACCATAGAGAATATAAATGGCTTGTGTTTCGGGGGGTGGGGACTTACTGACCCTAGACATCAATGTTTCATGTAGATAGCTAAGTAAATCTCTAGAATTAATGATAGCTTGAAGACTTCCATGGGTTTTCATCATAAAGCTACATGACATAAATATGTGGTGGTCCCTCAAGCAAAGTACTGTATGGTTTGAGTTAATAGATTTTCTCTCTGCATTTTCTAAAACACACATCTTTGGTTCAAGTAAAGAATAAAGTACACAGTTAGAACACCAAGACAAATGTCAAATGTGGATCCACAAAATTTGAAGTCTGCACAAAGAGAGAACTGGAGTTGGCTTGGCTGTGTCCTAGCAACAGCAAACAAGAGGGAAAATGGCACAGAGGGAGGGCTGGAGGCTGATTGTATGAGGAAAGGAGTACAGGGATGTAGTAGAGAAGAGTGGAGCAGTGGAGCAGAGCCGGTACCTGACTACAGGTAAGACATGGTTGCAGGGTTTGATGTTTTGTTTTGTTTTCTTCCCCTACAAATATATTTCATATTCCTATTTTGTAGTACAATTTCAATGTTTTGTTAGTTTATTTTATTTGAAAGTGTGGGTGTTAATTTTCATTATTCATTTACTTTTTTGACATATCATGAATCCTTTGATTGCATCTAAAGTTCAGTTTTAAATTTTGTTTTTATGTTTTTGTTATTTTAATAGTACTACAAGGTTTCCTATTGACTTTTCCTTATATGGCCTGACATTCAAAAGATGAGCAACTGGACTCCCTCATCTATAATTTACTTTGGTAATGTGAGCACAACCTTTGGCGACTTGTGCCAGTCCAACCAGAGATGGGACTACCACAGTTCCTCAGATATATACCTGTCACTTATCCCCAACATAGATAATGTTACTGGCAATGATGGTGGAAACATTCATTGCTTGTTTTTGAAGGACTATGTCCACGTAAAAGTTTGGGTTCAGTGATTCATTTTGCTGATAACAATGTTTTGAAGTATTAAAGTAACAAACTGTAAGTGCTGTGGATTTCATTATTTTTAATTGTTAATATTAAAAAATTTAAACTGCAGACAGCAGACTTGCATTGCTACTTAAATACTTAACACAATTCGTACAGCTGACACAAATGCCACAGGCTAATACAAAAAGTAAAATAAATGCAGTCAGCAACAAATATATTTCTCGACTGTTTTTTTATGGACCTGTGTTGGTTGAATACCCCAAATCCTTTTCTCTACATCTTCAGTTTAGGTAAAAGGAAGCTATAGGACATTAGATTGCCCATAACTAGTGAAGACGAGCTTCATTCACTCCTATGACCTTTGCTATGGTAATTAATTTTTCCCACCAATGTTAAACTACTACCTGTCCCCAAATGAAGCATTTGGTTACTAGAGTAACCGTAGTTCTCTGGAAATATCACCTGGTACTCGATCACTCTCGCCAAGAGGCACTTCCCATAGTGAGATATGGAGTGAGGTTTGAAATAAAGCTGCATATAACTCACATTAAGTTAGGGTATTACGGTACTCGTATCAAGCTAGAGCTAGTTTCCTAGTTGTAGCTAAAAACACTTTGTATTTATTTTGTACTGAATAGAATTTAGGCGACTTCTGAAGTTTTGTCATAATTCAACATTTGACATTTTGTGGGTAATGCAATAAACTAATTTAAATTCTTTTCCTTATTTTCAATAATATATATGATCTCACTGAACAGAACATGCAGTATAGCACATTAATTAACTTTTACCGTAACATCAAATAAGCCTAAAAACAACAGTCACTGTCTCTTTTATGCTTCATAAGCTTAAAGTCAAAAGTACACTTCAAAAAATTTTGAGGAGAAAGTTTAAAGTAGAATATCTTGTTGAAGCTACTTGTTGAATTGTGACTGTTGTTAAGTATCTCAAGTTGTTTCCACATCTGACGGAAAGGTGGGATATAAATTTCTTTATGTTTACCCTGCATAAGTGCTTCTGTTGATTATGTGATGGCTCCCCGTGGTTATCACAATACAGCACACAGAGGATCGACATCTTTCACTGCTGCTTCTCTACATCGCTTTGTACAGCTCATGAATAAAATATCAAAGCAGGATCAATTCGCAGGGACTGGGGAGTTGAGAAGTACTGTTGTGTTGACACACTGGCTGTCTCCTTACCTCCCACTCTCGCCCTCACTCTGGATGCTTCTGGCTGTCTGCTGCTATTTGAAATGCTAATAGATTTCTCGACACTGAACTCAAAACTTTTCTTCCTTGCCTTAGCTAGTTCTTTCTACCCACAGCCTCGGTTCTCTTATGGCCTCTCTTCATATCTGTATCACCTTTCCATAAGCAGCTGTTTACTCAGAAGCACTTGACAAGCAAGCGTGCACGGAGCGAAAGTCACCTCTGCCAGACTAAATTGGTGTGTGACTGATTCATGATTTCTGTCTGTCACACACTTACGCATTACGGAAATCATGCCTAATGACAGATAATTTCATGGGAGTGAGGTGTTTTGTAACTGGATGCCATTATCCCAATTTTAGTACAGATGGATGACTGAATATGCTGCATGTTGCTGCTCCAATACAACAAAACTAGTTAAAACACAAGAGTTTCAAATCTCATTTGAGATTATATTTAGCTATTCTTAGCATGGCAGTTTATTAGATTGCAATCATACTTGTTACAGGTATTATTTAAGTCACAGGAGTTAGAAAGACTAATATTTTAAGCTACTTTTAAAAGAGTGTTAAATTGTGCATAAACTCAATGCAGTAGATGACCAGAGCTTAATTTTAGACTGCATAGGTTCAAAATACAATCCCAACATTGAAAAGAAAACTTTGAAGTATGTACAAAACTTATGACTCACTCCTAAAGTCATGCTGAAGTAAATCTGTTGGTTTTCATAAATGCTCAGGAAGTATATGCACCAAAACTTTTCAATGGTGTTGTGCCTCGAGTGAAGTTTAGATTTAGATACATTCATAATCTTCAGGATCCTGAATCAATAAGCTTGAATTCAAAAATTGTCTAATCGGATGTTCAAGATGGGCTTTACGTCTACCAACAACTGCTCACACTGCCAAACCAATTCACTGGACAATTATATCCACGCTCTTTGGTTCTGTCCACCAGTTCAGAGGTTTTGGCGTGAGATATGTGAAGACTTATCGAAGTGTCTGAAATGTAACATTCCAACTTCTCCTTTAGTGTGTTTGTTGGGCAGCTTAGATAATGTCACTTCAGAAAAGAATATAGCCCACATGGTTTTCACTGCCCTATGCATAGCCAAGAAAACAGTCCTCATGAACTGGAAAAATAAAAATAATCTTAATTCTAACCAGTATAGAAATTATCTATTAGATTACATTAGTCTTGATACAGCCTCTGCCACCACATCAGATCAATTGCTCTGGGCTCCTTTGATCAGCTCCATCACCTAGTGGGGGTGGGGGGTCATAGTTTGGTCCCACCTTTACTGTTGTGATTGGTGTGGGGGTAGGGACAGGCTTAGGGCGTCGGGGGGTTCCCCAGGAGCACCTTCCTTGGGGGGCTCAACCCGGGGTAGCGGTCATGGCCAATTAAGGGCTCTGTTGGCTCTTAGGTGACGGTTTCCTCGTGGCTGCGTGCAGCGGGGCTAGGGGAGGGTCTGTGCTGACGGACGTGGGTTACTGACCTGGTAGCCTGGCTGCCCCTGGGTGGGTCCGGGACGGGCGTGAGGTTCTGGGGGCGCTCCGTCTCTGGGCTGGGGCCCTGGCCGGGCCTCGGGGGCTCGGGTCCTGGTTGGTGTGTTGCTGGGGTTGTGGGCGGGTGGGTATATGGGGGCCCAGTCCTGGCGCAGGGCGCCGCCGGTGCATCGAGCCACCTGGGGGACTCTTCAACTGGTGGGGGAGGTTGTCACATCTTGCAGGAGCTTTCCTCTCCTCAGGAATTCTCTCTGCAGGAGGGGGAGATATAGGAGAGGTGGAGGAAGATCTCAGCCTGGGCGTCTATTGTCTTGTGTAGTCTGGAAGATGAGTGGATGATGGGGTGGGTGCAGTTTTCTCTGTAGTGGGGTCGGGTGGGCTGTCCCGGGCTCTGTGGGGCCGGGCGGCGCTGCTGCACTGGGCCCTGGTCCGGATGGGCCTGGGCCCCCTTTCCCTGGCGGGTTGCAGAGCATGGGGGTGCCTACTGGGGTCAGCGGGGGAGCTGGCCCCAGGGAGGGGTCACTTGCCCCTCCCTTTCTTCCCTCCCCATCTCCAGCTGCCTCCCTCTTCCCGCTCCACCACAATCACCCACACATGCAGGGCCTTGGGGTAGGGGTGTGTCACCAGGGTGCAGAGGAGGCATCCCCCCCCTCTGTCCCCTTCTGGCTGCCTCTGCCTCAATTTTATCTCACAACTTAGACATTCACATTACTCACACTCTCATAACACATACATATAGGATCTTGGGGGTGGGCTCACAACACGGACTCCAAATTACCATCAGGGTGTACACCGCACCCCTGGCGTCGTTGCCCACCTCTCAATTTTAAATACACGTAGACATTGAGGGCTATCAGGAGGGGCTATGCGTTTACCTGCTGCTCTCTGGCAGGTAGCTCCATGCCCTCCTGGGTTTTAATTGCACCTTAGAACACATATACATCAACACTACATATGAGCGGGTAGAGGGAGGTTTGGAGTCTTCTCACACCCCCGGTCTCTGCGGCCTGCTGGAGCGGGGGGGCTAGGAGGAGGAGTCGGCCGTCCGACTGGGGTCTGGGGTGTGGGGCCTCCCTGCTGCTGCGGAGTCGGGGCAGTCTGCTTCTCCCCACTGCAGGGAAAAGGGTAACACCACCTGGGTCTGGGTGCAGTTTCCCCCTCCAGGGGCAAGGGTACCTAGACCCGGTTCTTAGAGTACGCTTGGGGAGTGTGATTGTGTGTACAGCGTCTCTTTATGTCTGTCTCCACGTTGGTTGAGTGTGGAGTAATTGCCTATGAGAGCATGAGGGTGGGAATGGATGTTTGTATTTGAGTGTGCCTGTATGTCTGTGTCTATATGTCAGGTTGGGTATCAGACGCCACCTCTCTGGGGACATCTCAGGCCCTCCAAGGTTTGGAGGCCTATCTCCCCCCACCACTTCCCCTGCCGGTGGCAGACGCCCTCAGACATCGATGCGTTGGTGATTCTTTGTGTCCGGGGGTGGGCGTCCGGGTACACACCGGCTCACTCCTTGGTGGCTGCTTATCGGGGCCTGGAACCTGGGGCTCGCTCGGGCCACTTCGGGGGTGGGGTGCCCTCGGCCTCTCGGCCTGGGGCTCGGTCACTCAGGCACAGCTGGCTGCCGGCGGAGCTCACGGGCACGTCACTGCAACCCCCCCTGGCTTCTGCTCCGCGGCTGCTGAGTGATCCCTCATCTGGGACTCTCCTCAGCTCTTTCTGGGACAGTGGCGCGGCTGCCCCTCTGTTGGTCTTCCTTGGTCTCTTGTGTTCTGGGGGCCTCTGGATGTCTGGAGTTTTGATCTCCTCCATACCTGCTTCATGCCCTGGAGGATGGGACTGTGGCCCCCCACACCCTCTAGCAGATCATTACATTAAGGAACCTTTTAAATACAATGCGCTCATGCTCACAGGTGTACACACAGGTGATCACACACACAAACTACACCCTTTTTGGCTCCTACCTCAAAGCACACTGTGCGCTGTCGATCTTACGTGCTGCACAATAATGTTTAATATTAAGTATGTAGTGTTATATTCCCATATATCATTGTGATGTTGTTTATTCTATTACTCTCGTTTTCTTCTGCTTGTTTTCTTTTTTCTTTCTCAACAGGTGATCAGGGGATCGATATATGTATTTTTTGTCTGCTTATTTTGTTGGTTTTTGTTTTTTGCCCTTTATCCCCGTCCCTCTTCTCCGCTGTTTTTTTTTTTTGTTTGTTTTGTTTTTTCCCCCCTCTTTCTTTCTCCCTTTTCTTTTCCCCTGTCCCGTATCTAGCAAGTAAAAAAAAAAATAAAATAAAATAAACAATAAAAGGTAAATCAAATGGACCATTACGGCAAGGCTGGGATGGTCCATTTGGTAAAGTAAATCCGTTGGGCATCTTTCTTCGCCTTTAGACAATAATTCTGATGGCAAAAGAACCAAACGGGACAGGTTTAAAAAAAAAAAAAAAAATTGTCTAAGAAGGAATAAATGGTTCTGCTCTTTCTTGTGAAGTAACAATAAAATTTCAGTTACAGAATTATTTTAGTGACAGTGTCTAAGATTCATTTTGATTTAGTATTTCCAAAATAATTTTACTTTAATAATCCTAAACAGCAGGAAAAAAAATTCTGTAAATACCCTACTGGTCACAGCAGATGGTTTCCCCTCCCTGAGCCTGGTTCTGCCGGATGTTTCTTCCTGGTAAAAGGGAGTTTTTCCTTTCCACTGTTGCCAATTGGTTGTCTGACTGCTGGTGTTGTCTCTTATTATTGTTGGGTCTTTACCTTACAATATAAAGTGCCTTGAGGTGATTGTTGTTGTGATTTAATGCTATGTAAATAAATTGAATTCATTGAAATATTACGGCTCCTTATTATCTGAATATAATTTTTCAGTTTTTCACGCTCATCTTTTTTTTCTTTTCTTTTTTTGTTTTTTTGTGTATTTATCTCTCCCTGTCATTCTGAAGGAACTAAATACTGGAAAAGTACAAATCCATCATTCCATAATGTTGGGAACATCTATGGGCAGCACTCCCACCTCTCCTATCCCAGGCCACTGTCCAAGCCCTGATTGCCAGTCAGATGGTCCTTCTTCTGTTGTTCTCCTGCATCAGTACCCTCCATGCTGGGTAACCCAGGCACAGTGTGACCTTGCCCAGGCAGAGGCAGAGCTGCGCAGGCTGCAGGAGCATCATGAAACTGAGACTGAATCTGTAAAGCGTGGTGTAGAGCGAGCTATCCTGGGAGCGCGCAGAGAAGAGCAGCGCCTGCTGGAGAGGGTGGAGCAGGACCATCGGGACACTCAGCAGCGTCTAGACCAGATCCAGCGGGAGAACGTGGCAGCAGCCCGGGTCAGCCAGTCCCTGTTGGACCAGCGGCTTTGTAAACTGGCAGAACTGAAAAAGCAGATTCAGGAATTGGGTCAATCAGTTGTAAAGGACAATGGGCCAAGCCAGAACCCACTGCTGAAGGAGATTTCAGAGTTCCTACAACCATGGGAAATCTCAGTTTCTCTAAAGAAAGTGAACTTCAAACCCAGCTCACAACCGAATGCTGTCACCTTTGGAGATATTCGTGTTCAAGAACAAAGCCTTTGCCTGCATGCTGGAGGTTGTGGGCCACAAGGACAGCCATGTGCTCTTCATTCACAAGAGATGCTCTGTGAAGACACAAACTATCAAGGTTCTGGAAAAGAGAAGAGCACCCAAGGACAGGGATTTATTTCACCAACCGGCAGGGTTGTTAGAAAGATCAGCCTTTCTAACCGGGGTGACCTAGAATCAGATGAGGAAAAAAAGCACTCTTCTGCAAAGATATATCACTGCGAACAGGTTGACTGGGAATCATCTCAGGAAGATGAGGTAGAATCAGTTTCCTTCCAGCCACAAGGTGAGGACGTATTTTTGGCTGTACCTACAGTTCTTAAAAAATTGGACATGGAAGATGAGGACAAGATGTACAAGATAAACAAGAATGGGAAACCTTACTCACCAAGGAATAAAAGGAAATGGCTAACTGTGGCCTCCAGTAGGAAGCCAAACCTTTTACCTGAACAAAAACAGCAGCATATAAAGCTTAGTCAGTGCTTAAGTTTAGACGGTCAAAATGGAGATAAGGGAAGAGTTGGTCAAGATTCCAGTTATAGACTTTTAAGATACTGCAACAGTTCCCTAACATCTCAAAGAGAACCTTCAGCCAGCCAAAGCTGCCTAGACCTCACCTCCAGGGGTCGACCCCCCTCTTGCCTCAGCCAGTCTTCTGATGAACACTCTCTAGGGACGCTCGGTGACTCTGGCCGAGCACCATCCCCAACAGACAGCCTTGATTCTAGCTATACTTTCATTGTTAGCCCATCTCATGACTACAGTATGAACAGAGGCTCTTTGAATTACAGTTGCCGCTTATCAAAGTCTGCAGTGGACTTGACTCACAAGACGCGCCCATTGATTACTAATGGGCCAATTGAGCAAGGAGTGTGGGGGATTAGGAGCAGCAACTTCAAGACGAGCTTCACCTCAACCTCGCCGACTCTAAGAAGGAAATTGAAAGCCTCTGACATGGGGCATACTTTCTCGTCGCCTTCCTATAGAGGTCAAAATATTTTATACCAGCCACAGAAACAGGCCACAGCTGCTGGATCAAAACAACCTCCTGTGGCTAGGTCTTTATCCCTGTCTGTTATAGATGGTTCCTGTACAACAGAACTGGAGGCAAAAAAGTGGGGCAGAGGACAAAGAAGGCAGCAAGCCCTGGTGGAGTTAGAAGAGGAGTGTGACTTGTCTTCCACAGAATTTAAACCCAAAGGTGTCCATCTCATTGAACAATTTGGAAAGCAAGGTTCAGGTCGAGCTGATCTTACCCTGCCAAGTGGTATCCATGCCACACCACAGGGTCAGCTCTTTATAGTGGACTGTGGAAATGCACGAATTCAGGTAGGTGTTATACAACTCAAACATGTACAGAAAATTGTTTTCAGTGTGGGAAATGAAATTGTCAATGAGGTTATAATTGAATTTCAACTTTGAAACAGGTGACTGACGCTCGTGGAAATGTCCTCCAACAAGTGACCTCTCCAACTGCTGGTGGCTCTGACAGACGGTGTAGGAACTACTTTGACATTGCGGTTAATGCTAAGGGTCTGATTGCAGTAAGCTGTGCAGCAGAAAGAGCTCTTCTTGTGTTCAGCAGGCACGGCCGACTGCTCCAGACCTTTGGAGGGTCTGGGTTCGGCTCTGCAAAAGATGAACTGGAAGCTCCCAGGGGTGTGACTGTAACCAGGCTGGATGAATTCCTGGTAGCTGATATCCGAAAAGGTACCCTCATTGCCCTAAAGCTTGACCCTAAGACAGGCTCCCGTCTTGAACGCACAGTGGTAACTGGATTCCACCGACCCTACTTAGTGGCAGCTTGCTTGAGCTCAGGCATGGTGGCTGTATCCGAGAGGGGCAATGAAACTGGTCGTGTACCTTGCGTCAAAGTTCTGGAGCCAGGCTGGAACACAGTTAGAGTTTTGGGTGTATGTGCGGGAATGGGAGCTGTCCTGACCTGTCCCTGGGGTATCTGTATAGATACAGATGGTAATGTTTTGGTAGCAGATTGGGGGGAGCAGCACAGAATCCTTTTATACCCAGCACAGGGAGTAGGTTGGCCCATAATAAACCAGGGTTTGAGTAGTCCACGTGGCCTATCCTTGCTACCTGATGGCCAACTTGCAGTGTCAGATAGCATGCATCATTGCATCAAGATATACCAGTACAAAGCATCCCAGGACTAGGAAAAGTGTGCTGATATTAAGAAAAAAAAACCCTAAAGTACAGCACTGTAAGCTTCTGATAAATGATGCATTAGTGTTCGGCCCAGCTGCACCTATAAGAGTCACATGTCTGCCTGGATTTGTAGGCCAAAGGCTACATCCATGATAAAAGCAAGGACTATGAAGCTAAGCTACAAAGAGAAAGGAAAGAAAAGCTATCTGGTGTTGCACTAGGCAGTGAGTGTTCCTCGTGTCATTTTTAGCTTGTTGTTGTTTAGCTGCTTTGAAGTGTTCAGGGTCAAGTAGAATTGCTGTTTGTTTGCTGTCTGTTGTTTGTAGATTAGAGTTCAGTCACAGTCTGCACAATGTCTGTGTTGATCTGTGTGCTGCTCAGTTTTCTACCAAAGCTGCTAACCCGCAGGCATGAGCACAGGCTAGTATTTACTCATGCATAAATTTAATAAAGCTATCTAATCCTGCACAAATATGAATGGACTCGCATTCATTAACATAATATTATTGCAATTTTTAAAAAGTAGAGAATTTGTACTTTCTCCAATGTGGCATTTTTATTTTCAAGTGATACAAAGAGAAGGGTGTCTGTGTTTCAAATACATCTCGTCACAATTGGATTCGGTGATTCCTGCAAATTCTACAATTTTTCATGCTGTCACTGATTTTTACTGACAACGAGTTAAGCTCTGTGGCTCTTTTTCAGTCCACCCACTCTCTTCTTGCACAGCAGCATCTGTCAGCAGTGGAACCCGACTGTCAGCCAAGTTTTCTTTTGTGAGATGTGGCTGTTTGTAGCAGATGTTTCATTCGGCAGACGATTGTCCGTTTGGGATAGGGTAAAAGCGTGAAATTATTAAGAACATTTGCATTTGCTTTTTAGAGCTGAGAGATTTTCTTTTGCAGCACCCTGTGGACATACGTATGACATATACAGGTTAGGCATAACATTATGACTTCGGACTTGTTTGTCCAGCACATCACGCAGATGGGAAGATTGGATTGAGATCTGGGGAATTTAGAGGCCAAGTCAACACCTTAAACCAACTGTTGTGCTTCTTAAACAGTTCCTGAAACATTTTACGGGGGTTACATAGTCTGCAACATTGACACATACCACCCACCTAAGCAAAATAACATCCACATGGATGGGAGCACCCAAGGTTTCCCAGCAGAACATTGCCCAAAGCATCACACTGCTTCTGTCAGCTCACCTTCTTCCCATAGCACCTGCTGGTGCCAGGTGTTCCCCTGATAAGTGACACACAGGCATCCGGTCATCCACGTGATGTAAAAGAAAACATGATTCATCAGATCAGGCCACCATCTTCCATTGCTCTGTGTTCAAGTTCTGCTCACATGCCCATTGTGTTATTTTCAGTAGTGGACATGGATCAGCGTGGCCATCCTGACTGGTCTGCGGCTATGCACTGCCACACACAACAAACTGCAATGCTCTGTGAATTCTGACACCTTTCTATCAGAACCAGAATTCACTTTTTCGGCAATTTGAGCTACAGTAACTTGTCTTTGGGTTCAGACCACATGGGCCAGCCTTCCCTCCTCACATGTGACCCTTTCACTGATTCGCTATTTCCTTTCCTGGACCATTTTTGACATATACTTACCACTGCAGACCAGGAACACCCCAAAGAGCTGCAGTTTTGGAGATGCTCTGACTCAGTTGTCTAGCCATCACAGTTTGGCCCTGGTCAATCGAAGACCCATATCGATTGGAACTGATAGCTTTAACCTAAATATTGTCCAAAGGCTGAGCTTGCTGGATAGATGTATCTGCAAAGGAGGCAATCTTCTGCCATTTAGAACCTTACAAGTTAAAGGAAAGAAAAATGGGTGGAGAAATAGTGTGAATCATTGCACCAAAACTTAAAAAATTTAAACTAAGTTCTGTAAAAATTGTCTCAAACAGCATTTATTTAAAAATGTCAAACAAAAGCCGCTTAGCTTTACGATTTTTTTTTTTTTTTTACCCCGTGATGGCAACAATATGACATTCTGCTGGTTTTAACATTACTGGGATTTATATACATCCTAAATTCAACACTAAGGCTAATACCATTTTCACCATCACTGTTCTTATTTCAGTGCATGTTTACATCATTTTTATATTTGCTCTTAATAATTGTTAATAAATCAACACTCGTTTTATTGTTGAGTTGCTGTTTTTACTGAAGTTACCTGGAAATTTTTTCTTCCTCTTGAACATGTCTAAAATGTTCCAAGCCTTTCTGTCATGATACAGTCACTAGGGAACAGAGAGGTTGGAGAACATGGCATGACCAAATTACTGCAACTCTGTGCACTAGACCTGCAATCTGCCTTTGAAGACGGGGACCAGAGTTGCCATCTTCACAATGACTTTGTTGTGCTGATAAAATGGCAATAAGCCTGAGTCAGCCTGCTCAGTACTATTGCCTCAGAGTTTGTGATTGAATGGGCCTATGAACTAAATAAGTAAAAGTGCTGTTTGTTGCTGTCTACATGCATAACTAGTTCGATTCAGACTCCAGCTAGAGGCTCCACAAATACTGATGTACTTGCTGCCTTATGGCAAAATAACATAGATGCTCAGAAACCTTGAGAGCATCTTGAGACACGTGCAGACGAGTTGCATGGAACAGCACAGACTGCCTGAGATTGATGGTAATATGTTGTGTGCTTTAATCAACTAGACTGCTATATTTGGAAAACTTGGTCAACTTGTATGCTCTTTGCAAGTCAGACCAGTGCAGTCACCATGTGATTGAAAGCAGTTGCCCAGAGGTTGAGAGTTTTGAACACTAAACCTCTGAGCAACCAGAACTTGGAGGAAGCAATGGACAGAAAATAATTTCACTGCAATCACTGATTTTCTTTTCTTTTTTTTCCTTTCCTAATCACAAGGTTTTAAATCCCGTTTTTCTCTCTAGTGCGTCTGAGCATTTAGATTAAGCCATGAAATGTCAAGACAGATTTAATACATTAAAAGGTACAAAAAGGTTTTATCTGTCATCTTTTTTTAACTTCATGTCTTTGGATCTCTCTAGTTTTGATGATTTTCCATGTTAATGATATTAAAATGTAAGGAGGAAAAGTTGTGTGATCTTCATTGGGCTTCAGTCGTCTATTGAATCCTGCTAATATCTTGTATTAACTTCAGGTTGCCTACAATATTAAAAGTTGACATAAACACAGTGTTCGGTTCACAATAGCGTAAACTAGATCTTCCACACCATGAATAAATATGGGGTTTGTGTCTTTTTGTGAATTTAAAAACCAATATAG